>NW_024544754.1:1200000-1715000 GCF_018167655.1 Microtus oregoni
TTTTCGGTAATAACTAGAGGCTAGAACAAAAGTCGTTATAACGGAGCTCTTAGCCTTAATTCCCAATTACTTAGGGAGTGCTGGGGTAGTTCCTTGGTCAGCATGGAAGTCACCTTGTACCAGACAGGGGTGTTGGGCATGTCTGACAGGCTGGCAGACTCTCATTTTCAATAAGGAGCTGGTAAGTAAGAGTAACTGCAAAATAAGAGGGTCCTTGTCCGGGCTGCATATTAAGTCTTAGAAGGTCGGGGCTACTAAAGGGAAAGGCCCAAAGTTCTGCTTGTCTTCACCACTTTCCACTTCTACTGACCCCACACCCAAAGGTTTGGAAACCCATCAGATTCAGAGACCTGGTTTGAGAGTCACTGCAGATCCTCCCATCCCCCTGTGGTATGGAAAGGTTTAAAGGCCAGAACCACCTACTCAGAGAAAAGGCTCGTGGAAGCCTTCCACTTACTTCTCATAGCGCTGATAAGCGCGCTGCCGTCCTTGATCACGTCTTTGATGAATTTATTGGTCCTCTCCAGCTCCTGTTCATAACACTTGAGCCTCTCGCGGAAATCGGGGCTGTCGAGGTAGCAGTCGCTGAACTCCAGCGGGGGATGCCCCATGGTTACGGTAGCGGAGGGACTAGGGGTTAGAGACAAAGAGCGAAAGCATCAGTGGCACAATCAGCAGAATAGACCTAGTGGCTTACTTTCAGGCTCCACTTTTAGACGACTCAGCCCCACTCCCTTTGGAAGACAGGTACCTGTTCCAATGTAACTCTTGGGAGCGCCCGCTGGTGTGTAGCAGGAGCGTGTAGTCCGGTGGCGGCTGCGGGTGACCAGGAATGCTTACCAACGCCTTCTGACGCCGGCAGGGTGCAGCCTAGCGAGCAGCACGCCCCCTGGTCATCACCTCCCCGAAGCAAAGCGCTGAGTCCTGGGCAGCCCAGGGTGGAGGCGGGGAGAGCGCGAATGCAGGGGGCCGCCTCTCTGCGCTCCCAAGCCAACCAGCCGAGGCTTCCTTCCCTGGCTCCCTGAGCGGCAGACCGCGCCTCCCCTCCCCCTTCTTAAAGCCAATGCCACTGCTTCACGCTGGCCGAGCCCCAAGCCCGAGACCGACCGGCAGCACAGGCTCCCTTCAGCTGTCTTCTTCAGGGTCTTTGGGGCTCGTCGCCCACAACTCGGCAACTGCAGAGACCGCCTACTCGTTCCTGGGAGCCGGCAGGCTGCCGGATTTGGCGCTTAAAGGGTTAAACCCGGAGGCCAAGGAGACGTAGCTTTCCTCCAACAACAGGGCAGCAACAGCCGGAAGAGGAGGGCGACAGCGCTACGCACAATAGCTGTGGTAGCCTGGCGCTTCCCTACGGAAACTGGGGAGCAGTCAGCGCCCTAGGACTCCAGCTGGAAAGCGTGGCGGCCTGGGAGATGTAGTCTTTCCGTTTGCACGTCCCATGACTCCACCCTGCGGTCTCCCACCAACCCTCCAGGGTGGCCGCTCTCCCAGATCTGCTTCCCTAAGCCGGCTCCAGGCACAGAGATCCTAGAGGGGCAGGTGTACCGCCCCGGTCCCTGAGGGTGCATGCAAAGTTTCCCTAACTGCCACAAAAACTCAAAAGGATGATAGGAGGCAGTCTCTCTGCAGTATTTGGCTGGACTGTCCTGTCTTTTCGGTCCTCTTTCAACCTTCCTCTGATACACCAACTTTTTTCCTACTTTTCCTGTGTCTCATAGATCATACAGTACAGACACTAATTCTCATTGGTGCCTACTGTAGGATCTGTGTTAGGCCCAGAACCCCTTGCTGAGGAGACAGAGGCCAACAAGTTTGGACTAAAGGGTATACTGTGTGACTCACTGAGCCACACTACAGGCTCCAAGCTGAGATTTTGTTTGTTTGTTTGTTTGTTTTTGGTGGTGGTGGTGGTGGTGGTGGTGGTGGTGGTGGTGGTGGTGGTGGTGGTGGTGGTGGTTTGGTTTCTTGAGGTTTTTTGTTTTTGTTTGTTTAGTTTTTAAATTTGGGGAGGTTTGAAAAGGCAGAGGGCAGAAGCAAGGGGACAGGGAGTCGAGTGCGATCAGGATGCACGACGTGAAATCCACCAAGAATCAAGAAAAAGTTAACAAAAGGAAAAAAAACAAAGGCCATAGCTAGTTTTGAACTTTTTCCTGAATAGGGCCTCAGAGACTGTTTTCTATGATAAATCAATTCATAGGCTGATAATATCTGTTAATGGGGAACCTAAAAAGAGGTTACTATCAGCTGTCTTGCAGTTTATCCAAAATGCCTTACATTTATTGTCTATTATAGGGAAAGCTGGACTCTTTTTAAAGACAACTCTCTAAGAATAGCTACAATTAGGAAAACTGAGCAATAGTATGCACTAGGACAAAAAAAGATCTATTTGATTTTGCAGCAGTGCTTACATTAAATTACATCAATAAAAGCCAGAATACAGAGTTAAAAATACAGTAATAACAGCAAAGCTACCTGTATTAATGTCTAGCTGCTTCTGTAACAAATTACCACCAACTCGGTGGCTTCAATGAACATAAATGTATTATTTTATAGTTATGGGAGTAAGAGTTGGAAATGAGCATCACTAAGCTAAAGTCCAAATGTCAGAATGGCTATGTTCTTCTGGACTCTAGGTCAGTATCCATTTATTTACCTTCTGCAGTTTCTTAAAATGGCCCTCAAACTGTCTGTCCTCAAAGCCAGCAATGGTTGCCAGAGTCTTTCTCGTCCTGTATTACTATGACCATGACTTTCTTGCCTTCTCTTTTCCTTTCCTTACACTAAGTTCATGGGATAAACCAGGATCATCATTTATCACATGATCCTTAGTTTAACCACATTTACACAGTCCTTTTTGTCATTTCAGATAACATATTCACAGGTTCTAAGGATTTCGAAATGGATATGCAGAAGGGCCATTCGTTGACACACCAATCAATTGGTTTATAATCCTATAAACCACCTCGCAAGTGGTAGAAGGTGGTGGGGCACCCCTTTAATCCCAGCAGTCAAGAGGTAGAGGAAGTTGATCTTCAAGTTCAAAGTCAGCCTGCTCTACATATTGAGCTCTAGTCCAGCCAGGGATGCACAGCAAGACCCTGTCTCAAAGAAAAACAAAATGAAAGCAATGATAACAAAACATGCCACGAGTCTTCAAAACACCCCTGTGTGGTTGGCATTCAGTGGAAGGCTGTAGAAGTTGCATCAAAGAGCAGCTGATTTGCCCAAGGACAGTGCGAATGGTAGGCAAGTGTCCTACGAACTGATCTACACCCCCCAGCCCTACTTCCTACTCTTAATGTTTAAAGGGTTAATAAGTGCTGAGGGGTGGAACTTGGTTTGTAAATCCCTCACCTCAAATGACCAAGACCCTGGTTTATTAGGTGTTTTGTTTTGTTGGATTCTTTTTTAGAGACTTAATGGCCTCAATCATAACAATCTTACTGCCTCTGTGTCCCTAGTGCTATATATTTGTGCCACCATGGCGTTTGATATCCAGTACAGCAGGACAAAACAAAGCAAAGACAGAAAAGCAAGGGATTACATTTCATGAGAAAATACCCGAAGCAGACTTTAAATGCCCTGTGGGTGGAGAAATGGAGGGATTAAAAGATGTTCATTGAAGAGGGGTGATTTTTTTCAAATTGTCACGTTTCTATTGGGCAGTCATTCATTCATTCACTAAGCATTTTGATTGCATTTTGTTATGCTTCTTTGTTTGTTTATTTGTTTGTTTTAAATAAATATTTTATTTTTATTTGTTTGCTTGTTTGTTTGAGATCGGATTCAACCTCCAATGCTGTCCTAAGACGCATTTCACTTAGCCCAAGTTTGCCTTAAACTCCAAATCCTCCAGCCTTTGCCTCCTGAGTGCTGTGATTGCAGGTGTGCGCCAGCTATCCTACCCAAGTCTTCAGATATGTGACACTGAGCTTCAAATATTCAAAGAAAAACAAAATTTCTCACCTAACCCTGGAAATGGTTACATTGCTCTGCCATATGATTTCCCTCTGACACTGTACATTGCATAAACCTCAAAGAATTTTGTCCTTTCAAAAAATATTTTTACCTAAAAGTCTGCTATTGATTACCATATTGAATTTCTTCCCAATAAAACCAAAAATAGAAATTAAATTATTTCCTTGTGATGGCTATAAGGCTCACATATATAAAAGTCTTTTGAATTGAGTTATGATTTGCAATTATGCATGTAAATTTCTAAAATATCATATTTTATTATTATTACTAAACAAAATGATCGGACATGTAAGTCGTATCAAAAGGATGGGGAAGGTATAGGCTACGGGACCTAGAGTTAAACAAGAGTCCTCTGAAAAGAAAGACAAAACAACACAAGGATTTCTCAACCTCAATGTTTTTAACCCTCAGTATTTGGAATATTGATTAGTCTGTTTAACCCTAACACTTTTGCACATGGGCAATTTGTAAGACTTCTGACCTTTACCCCAGCATGATGGCACATGCCTTTGATCCCAGCTGTTGAGAAGTAGAGGCAGGTGGATCTCTGTGAGTTCGAGGCCAGCCTGGTCTACAGAGCAAGTTCCAGGACAGCCAGGACTGTTGCACAGAGAAACCCTGTCTTGAAAACAAAACAAACAGAAAAGATTCCTGGCCTTTGAAGGCCATTCTTTCCTTTAGAGGGACTGAGAAACGGGGGAGGGTAGAGAAGTTAAACTGGAGCAGTGATTTTTGTGAAGTCACTTCTAAAGGAATTCGAAAATTTGAAAATTGGTTCCCTTTCAGCTATGGTGACCCCATAGTCCTTGGAAAGTGTACGTTGCTATGGAATGAGTAAGTGCAGCTCTCAACATTCAATTGTTAGCCACTAGATAAGTAAAATCACCTATATTTGTAAAATTAAAAGCTACTTCTCCTCTAATGACAAAACACTCTGAAATTGTTTTCTGTTGCTAATAAGGCCCATCAGAGAAACTGGCCCAGAACCAGCCAAAATGGCTGGACTGACCTGCCTATTCCCTCTTGGTTGCCTAGAGTAATTCTGTGTAGTTCAACATTAAGTCCAACCCCTAGGAGAGACACTTTGATCACCTTTCTCTAAAATGTGCCCTGTAGGAAGCATGAATTCAAACAGAGCATGCGCAAGGATGTTCCCACCCCTACCTGTGACAACAAATATGGATAAACTTCTCTAACAAATGCCACTTGGATTTTTCAAACTCCTTTGAGACAAAGTCTAGCTATGCAGCCCACGCTGAACTTGAACTAGCAAAACTCCTGTCTTGGTGTCCCGCATGCTTCGCTTACTGGTGAGACTCCAGGCAATCTTCTTGCTTGGTTTGCTTCCAATGACACTGCTTTGATCGTTATCTCCAGTGCTCTTGTACTTGTTGCTGAAATAATAAACTGTTCTCCACTCAGTTACCTCCTGGTTTTCCTTATGCACTTTGCACTCACTAAGACATGAGCCCATGATGTTCCGTGATAATGTGTTGAAATGCTAACCTCCAAGTAGGGAGCCTGGGATATGAGTAGGTCATTAGACAAGATTCTTTATGAACAGGATGAATAAAGGTCCTTTTCCTTCTCACCATGTGAGAATACAGGGAGGGGAAAAAAACAAAAATAAGTAGTCTCTGAACCAGAAAGAAGGCCTACAGAAGAAATTATTTCTGCAATAATACTGGCTTCTTGACCTCCACGACCACACAAAATACATTTCTGTTGGTTAGGAGTCACTCTGTACAGTGACATTTTATTTGTGTTTTAATAAACAAAGCTTGCCTGAAGATCAGTGTGCAAAGTAGTCACACTAGTCAGTCATACATGCCAGGCAGCGGTGGCACACACCCTTAATCCCAGCACCAGAGAGGAATATAAAATGGGAGGAGCCAGGAGCTCAGGGTCTCAGTCTGCAGTCTGAGGTTTGGTGGAGATCTTTGCAGTCTACAGTCATGTTGGGGACAGGATTGCCCCTTGGTTTGTCTGAGTCTTGGTAGAGGTAAGAAGTCTCTAATGGCTTGGCTGCTTTATTTCTCCTATCTTTCCGTTCGAATCCCAGTATCTGCCTCTGGGTTTTTATTATTCAGGCTACATCTCTGTCTATGATATTTTGTCATAGCCACCCACATGGACAGATACACATAGGCATACCCAGGATGAAGACAACACCCAAATAATTACATGAGGAACAGGATGCTCCAAAAGTCTCAACAACTGCTCAGTCTCTGACAGCCAGTAAGGGCTTAACTAGCTCCACTAAGTCCAAGTGATATGAATCTGTGGCAACGCAATGAACACCAACGAGGACACACATAGGGAGAGGATTTGCCGCCATTTGTCGAGGGACGCAAAATGAACCGTTCCCACCTTTTGTGGTTTGGAGTGTTTTGTTGTTTGTTTGATTTGATTTGATTTCTTGAGACAGGATCTCACTTTTGGTAGCCTCCAGCCTCCGCTTGCCAAGGTGCCAAGTTTGTAGGTATATGCCACCAGGCACAGGTATGTTTTTACTTTAAAATGAATGAAAGATGTTAGAGAAATAGATGAAGTAAAGTCTTTCAGTGTTGTTTATATGCCTACAATTTTTCATAATTAAACATTAGAGGAAAAAATTAACATGCACATCTACAATCCCAATCCCAATACTCAAAAGATGAGAGACCGAGGCAGGAGGCTGGATAATTTGACACTAGCCAAAGATGCATAGAGAAGCTAGTTTTTAAAAAAAATCTCATTTCCCCCATGTCAAGAAACACCATATGCATGGTCTTAATAGAAGCTAGTGTGTTTCCTAAGCCATTAGTCTATTGCAGCTGTGATAGTGCGGACAGAACACAGTTTGTAGCAATACAGACTTAAAATCAAGTGTGGCTCCAAACTTACATAGTTTTTTCACCTAATCACCTAATGATATGGATCAATTCCTCCTTCATATTTTTTTCTATAGACTTTCATGCACAAAGCCCTCAATTTGATTCCTAGCACCATACAAAAAAAAAAAATCTAAGAAAGACCTGAATAGATTTATCGGCATTTAAGAGCACATATTACTCTTGCAGAGCACCAGACTGGCCCTCAGAACCCACATAGGACAGTACACAACTGCCTGAAATGCCAAATTCTAGTGGGGGGGGGCTGATGCCTCTGGCCTCCTTGGGCACCTGTACTCATATATATATATATATATATATATATATATATATATATATTCACCCACACATATATACATAATTAAAAACAATAAAACTAAATTCTTTCTAATTCTAAAGATTAAATTACAGATAATATATACAGACATAGCCAGTACATAAACATTCCTTAATATGAGTTAAATCTAAGTATTCTTCCGTGCTTCTTGTTCTGATGAACAGTGCTAAAGGCAGAAATACATCAGATTAATCGCAATGGTAGTCTTAGGAAAACATTTTTAATAATTAAACATACGTGCACACGCACTCAAACAAACACACACACACACACAAAGTGACACCTGTTCATTATCATCATAGCACAATTAAAAGTCATTCTTCTCCAGAAAGAAATTGATATTTTTACTCAAATAAATTCTAGCCTGGGAATAATTGATTACTGGTAGAGACTTGCTTGCCATGCCCTAGGAGATGGGTTCAATTCCCAGAAGGATTTGTGATCCCCTAACAAGTTTTCTACTGGATTTACTATGTTCTCTCCACTTCCTGGATGTTCTTCCTGGAGTGTGAAGTCACTAGCCCCTCTGGGTTTCAAGAACCAGAACCTGAAACCCTGGAGTCATCCCTGGTAGCGGGCCACTCAAATGTGGAGTTGCAGGATGTCAGCAAGGCTTCTTGGCCTTTGACCCGGTTTATCCAGCTGAGCCTTGATGTTTATCGGCTTGCCGTGTCCATCTGTGTGTCTGTCATTTATGCTGGAATCAGAACCAAGCCATTAGACTTAATGAAGCAGTCATCTGGGTCAGGACCAGCCTTTTGCCATTGCACAATACTGTGGCCACTTGAAACAGAGATAAGGAAAGCAGATGTTGAGCCTGCTATGCTGGCATATGAATATAAGCACACTTCTTTTTTTCCTGTTAAAATTTTATATTATTGATTTTTCTTTCTTTTTTAGAGAAAACAGATTTTTTTTTATATACAATGTATTCTGATCACAGATTCCAGTCCCTCATCTCCCAGGTCCTTTCCACTTCCCCGCCCATCTGACTCCACACCTTCCTTCTCTCTCTTTAGAAAACAAAACATAATAGAACAAAGCAAAGGAGAAAAAGAAAGGAAAACATCTGAACATGTAAGCACATACACACAGAGACAGAAAAATTGAGACAGGCAGAGAGAGAGAGAGAGAGAGAGAGAGAGAGAGTAAAAAAAAACACAAAGTCAGAAGCCATAATATATAATTAAAAGAACAGTAAGGTTTAAAAAAAATAAAAGCCCAGACAAGGCATTATGAGAAAAACATCTCCCAAAACACAACTGGGTTCATTTTTTTAATTGCCCATCTACAGATGGGCATGAGGCCTGCCCTTAAATATGGTTTGTATAACTAATGAAACTCTGCTAAATACAACTAATTTTTCCTTTGCTAGCGATTATCAATTGGTGATAGCTTGTGACTTAAGAATAGGCACTTGTGTCTACTTCTCGGAGCTGGGACCCCATCGGGCAGGCACAGACAAGAGCTGGCCCTGTTGTGTCTCCTATGGTGTCTAGAAGGTCTTGTTTCCTTGGTGTCCTTCATCTCCACTGACTCTGACAATCTTCTGCCTCCTCTTTTGCAAAGTTCCCTGAACCCTGAGGGAAGAGGTTTGATGGAGACATTCCATGTAGAATTGGGTATTCCAAGTCTTCTTACTCTCTGCATTGTTCCGTTGTCGATCTCTGTATTTTTTCACACTTACGGCAAGTGGAAGTTTCTCTGATGGTGACTGAGCAATGCACTCATCTATGGGTATAGTAGAATGTTGTTCAGAGTCATTATATTGCTATATTTCTATAGCAGAATAATAGTTTTTATTTTTTGCCTAGGTCTTGGTCTATCTAGTCTCAGGTTCTTGGTCACCGAGCAGTGTCAGACATACTCCATCTCATGCAGTGGGCCTTAAATCCAATCAAACAGGGGTTGGTTTCTCCCATATGTTTTGTGCTACTATTGCACCAGCATATCATGAAGGCAGGTCACCATTGTAGATCAAAGGTATCATACCTTTGGTGTTTACCTTTCTCTTCCAGTTGTGTGCAGAGTATCTTCCGGTACCATGAACACTAGCGAGTAAGGGAGAAGGCTCCAGTTAGGCACCAGCTCAGCTTCTCTGTGTTCAGTGAGTTGTGTACATGTTGCTTTTCAGCAATAGAGCCTTACAGACCGTTTCTGAAAAGCAATCAATGATCTTGGCAATATCCTGAGTTGTTTGGCGGTTCCCATGGGGTCCCTCTGGCCAACGACTTGATTAGATGTAACCTATTCCTAGCAATGGAAGTTTCATTTGGTGGAGAGAGTTATCTAGATGGGTTTCGTATCCCCCGTTATTTATTGATTGAATTTAGATTTATTTCAATATATATACATAAATATGTGTATATATTTATATATATGTGTATATATATATATATATATATATTAAGAACCTTTTACAGTAGTAGGTTTCTATATGACCCCTCAGATGACCCTGAGTTTTAGCTGTTTCTCCCTATACTCCCTCCCTTACTCCCCTCTTTCCTCACCATCTCCTTTAATCCTCCTGTTCCAGCCTCCCCCCCCACCAACCTCCATCTCTCCATAATAATGCTCTTCTCTTTCCCCTTACTAAGGAAATCCTCCCCCTTTCCTCCTTCACTTAGCCTTACTCCTCCTTACAAGCACACTTCTAATCTCAGCACTCACTCAAGATGCTAAAGCAGGAGGGTCACAAACTCCAGGCCAGTTGAATCTACCAAGACCATGTCTTTAAAAACACATAAACATGCTTATAGCAACATTATTTGTCATAGCCAGAACCTGGAAACAACCTAGAGGCCCCTCAACCGAAGAATGGATAAAGAAAATGTGGTACATTTACACAATGGAGTACTACTCAGTGGGAAAAAAGGCAATGGCATCTTGAAATTTGCATGCAAATGGATGGAGCTAGAAGAAACCATCCTGAGTGAGGTAATCCAGATCCAGAAATATGTGCATGGTAAGTACCCACTCATAGGTGAATACTAGCTGTAAAGCAAAGGATGAAGAGCCTTTGCTGTAGTCCACTACTGCAGAGAAGCTAAGTAACAAGGAGAACCCTAAGAGAAACATACATAGATCCCCTGGGGAAGTGGTAATAGACAAGATCTCCTGAGAAACTGGGAACATGGGGTGGGGGTGGGAGAAAAGAAGGCAGAAGTGGAGCTGATGAGAGAGGGGGGAGGAGAACTTGAGGGAACAGGATGGTCAAGATGGGGGAAGGACAGAGACAGAGAGCAAGGTAAGAGATACCTTGATTGAGGGAGCCATTATGGGGGTAGCAAGAAACCTGGCACTAGAGAAATTCCCAGAAATCCACAAGGCTGATCCCAGCTAAGACCCTAAGCAATAGTGGAGAGGGTGCCTGAACTGACCTTGTCCTATAGTCAGATTGATGGCTATCTTAAATGTTACCATAAAACCTACATCCAGCAACTGATGGAAGAAGATGCAGAGAACCACAGCAGAACATTGGGCTGAGCTCCCAAAGTCCAGTCGAAGAGGGGAGGAGTGAGAATATAAGCAAAGAGGTCAAGACCATGATGGGGATACCCACTGAAACAGTTTACCTGAGCTAATTTACCCACTGAAACAGTTTACGTTGCAACTCTGGCCTGACAGCAAGGGAACCAGCATAAGACCAAACTAGGCCCTCTGAATGTGTGTGACAGTTATGTGGCTGGGGCAGACTGTGGGACCACTGGCAGTGAGACCAGGACTTATCCCTACTGCTTGTTCTGGCTTTTTGGAACCCATTCTCTCTGGAAGGATATCTTGCTCAATCTAGATATAGGGGGGAGGTCCTACCTCAAAGCAATGACCTTGACTTTGTTGACTTCCCACCAGGAAGCCTTACCCTCTCTGAGAAATGGAAGTGGGGGGTGATATGGAGGGTGAGAGGGGGGAATGTGGAGGGAGCAGGAGGAGGGGAGGGAGTGGGAAATGGATTTGGCATGTAAAATGAGAAAAGATAGCTTTTAAAAAATAAATTTTAAAAAATAAAAAACAAACAACAAAGAAACCAGATGCTATGGGCCTGTAGGAAATGCATTGTGCCTTACTAAGAAAGCCAAACCCTGTTAACTTACTATGTCAGCTTCTGTTTCTTTTCTCCATCTGCAACTGCAGTTAACTTCCCTAAATTTTTATTTACAACACTTGTTAGTTGTTTAGACTTCTCTGCATATAAAAGGTGGAAGGAACTTAGAAAAAAAAAAACTTTGCCTGGGACTCTGGGGAAAAAAAAGTAATTTTCCAAATCACATTTTTTATGCTTCAGTAATAATGTTAGGTGTGGTTTTTTTGTTTCTTAAAAAATGTGTCCCGGACATATGAAATAATATTTTCTAGTCTCTATACTTCAAGGATCTAAAGGTCTGTGTCCTGGAATCTTCAAGCCTTCCTTCACAAGCCAGTAAAGTAGCTAAGAATGTTATCTGGCCCATGTCAAGTTTCTCTGTAGCACGAACTGGTGTGAAGATATCAGTGATGAGGGAAAAAAGAGGCCGACAAAGGCTGATGTCTCATGTCAAGTACTTTAGGAAAAATGTTCTAATTGTTTTTGCTCAACAATTCCACAAAGAAGATCCTATTGTCAATTTCATTTTACATACAAACATCTGAAATTCCAGAGTTAAAGCAGTTGGCTCCAGTCACAGAGGATAATCTAGACTTGAATCTGAAGCCCTTTTCTTGCCATTGTAATGCAGGCTAATACATACGCATCTAATCTCTATCCCTCCATGTTTGGGAGGATGGGCATAGGTGGAACTTCAACATGGAGAAGGGTAGGTTTTAGTCACGTGCTGGGAGCTATAGCAAATGATTCAAAACTATACAAGGTCAAGGACTAACAAAAGCCGAAGGACTGGCTGACAGACTGGCTCCCATGACCACGTGTTCAACTCTTGAATTTCCAGGCTTGCACACAGCAGACCATAAAACACTGTGCCTAACTAACTGTTTGCAGCCCCACCACACTGCTAGCCTTGCCCTTGGTTCCAGCCTGGCCTAAAGCCTTTACTACCATTGGCGCCATTCCCAGTCTGGTCTTGGCGCTGGCCTCTTCTCTGCTTTGACTTGAGTTGGCCTAGTTTCTTTCCTTAGCTAAAGCCAAAACTTGAAAACCTTTAGGAGCCTAGGAGCAGCAAATACTTCAAGGATGGAAAACTTGTCTTCCACATTTTCTGCACATGCGAGTCTCCACTTACTACCTCACTTACCTCCACACTCCCCTCCGTGTTTCTTGGTGGAAAAAAAACGTCTCTACTTATAGCCTTTAAATGTATATAGTTTATGGGAGGCTGAGGCAGGAGAATCCCTTGAGCCCAGGAGTTCAAGATCAACCTAGGCAGCATAATGAGACCCTGCATTTATTAATAACTACCAAAACTCTTGGGGGGGGGTTTCATGTGTTTGTTGCTTTGTTCTTTGTAGTTTGAGGGACTAAACCTAGGCCCTTGCAAATGCCTATCACTGAACTACACCCTGGCCTTCTAGCAAATTTCTTTTTTATTTGTTGTTGTTGCTCTGCACGTGCACATGCTCGCGGGCGCGTGCGCACACACAGCACACACACGCATACACACACATACATGTGGAGGTCTGAGGATAACTGTGTGGAGTTGTTTCTTTCTTTCTGCCTTGATGTGGGTTCCAGAGACCAAACTCAGGTTGCCAAGCACGTGCAGCAAGCATCTTTACCCCTCTTCCCACCAAAATATTTTTTTAATTCTTTGGATTCCTCATTTTCTGTATCTTTCACTTCAGTGGGGCAGTGTCAAAACTACTCACTGGTAAAAATCTGGCTACTTTCTCTGTTCAATTTGATTCCCAGTTAGCAACAGTTTAGAGAGAGAGAGAAACAGAGAGAGAGAGAGAGAGAGAGAGAGAGAGAGAGAACATAGGTTCTCAGGAGCTTATGGAGTAATAAAGGCACAGTTATATTACTTTTGAACTTTTTTTAACTTTCAAGAAAGTATCAACACGTTCCACTTCAACACAACCCAATGTGTCACCCTGTTTATGCTATCTCAAAAGGTAGAGGCAGATGCAGGGCCACACGTCCATAAGTCCACTAGTAGGAAGGCTGAGACAAGAAAGTCAGAATTTTGAAGCTAGCCTACACTAGCTTCAGTAAGACTCTCTCTCTCTCTCTCTCTCTCTCTCTCTCTCAAAATAGAAGTAGAGGGGGAGTGGAGAGATGACAGATCTATAGACTAACTACAAACTTTTCAACAGTTTCTAGGGGCTCCCACTGGGTAGTACAACCTACATTTTAATCTTCTACTAAAGGTCCTTGCACTCCATTTTGCGTCTGGTGTTTGCTGGGATACATACTGTGTGAGATATGGGCTTGGGTCTGAAAATAATGAAGAGCCATTAGTTACATGGGAGGCTACCGGAAGGTAGCTGGAACATCAAATTCTAGCTATGTCAAAGCACAACGCAGGAAGATCACAAATTACAGGCCAGTCTGGGCAATCTATAGAAGACAGAGACAGAGAGAGAATGAAGGGGAAGGGGAGGGGAGGAGAAATAGAGAAGCAAGTGCATGGATAGGGAGATTTCTGGGGAAAGCCTCCGAAAAACCTAAATTGTTATTTCATTTACTTTTTTTTCTTGCAGTGCTAGGGATGAATGGATTCCAGAACTTCACACATGTCAAGCAAGTCCCCTACCACTGAGCTACATCCCCAAGCCCTAAACCACTATATTTTCACTAATTTCAAAAGATGCTTTTAGTAGAGGAACTCATGATACCAGCATCCAAGTTCATGTATTGATAGGCTTTTATCCACTAAAGACTTGTTGAGACATTACAGTCCTCGCCCAACAATGGTTTTCATTAATGACATGCGTGAAAATTTCCATTGCCCATTTTGGCTTTCCTATTTTCATTCTGTCTTCATCTTTTGTCTGATTTAAGGCTAATAATGAAATAAATACAATTCAATAACTAGAGTTTACACAATGCTTTATGTGAGGTCGTCTTCATTCATGTCACATAACATGGCATGCATATGACTAACAGAACTACTAGAAAGATAACATCAGAAAAATAACTGGACTGTTTCCGAACGACTAACTCTAATTCCCTTCCTTTCACAATAAAAAAGATAAATGCTCAGAATAGTAGGTCACTGACTGCAAACTAATGTGCAGTTATGCTAACAGTAAAATTCCAAGAGACAAAGTTTAAAAACTTGGCCTTGTGGTACAGACCCATATCCAGCTATTCAGGAGGCTGGGGTCGGAGAAGCCTAAGTTCAAGAGCAAACTGAGTAGCCTATTGAGATCCTATCTCAAAAGCTGGTAGGGTAGGAATGCATCTCAGTGTCGAGAAAGTTTGATCCTCAGAACCAGAATTTTTTTATATTTATTTATTTATTTAGTCGTTTGTTTCTTTTGAGACAGAGTTTCTCTGTGTAGACCTGTCTGTCCTGGAACTCACAGAGATCCGCCTGCCTCTGTCTCCTGAGTGCTGGGATTAAAGGCATGTGCCATCACTGCCTGGCCAGAATGAAAATGTTTAAAATGAAATAAAATGCTGGGTATAATAGCTGATGACTGAAATCCCAACACATAGGAGGCTGAGGCAGAGCAAATGCAGAAAGTCCGAGGCATCATGGGATACACACTGAGTTTCAGACAGTTTTGAGCTACTAAGACGGACCCTGTTTCAAAAGAATCCTTTTAACATGAAGTTCTGAGGTAGTATAAACAGGTCATTTCCAAAAACTTACAGTAAATTTTATGCCAGAAATTTTACAGAATGACACTCTACACTAAGTCAGCAGAAACACACCACATAGAGAGTGGAAACACAACACACAGACAGTGGACACACAACACAAACACAGTATAACCACAACACAGTCAGTTAACATACACCAAAAAGCGGCAGACTCACAACACACACAGTGGACTCATATCACTCAGTCAGTACACACATAACACACAAGAAGTGCACACACAGCACAAAGCAAGGGGACACATTCCACATAGGCAGTGTGCACACAACCCAGACTGAACACACAATACACGGAGAGTAGACACACACTCCACAGGTTCAGGACACTGGGATAATTGTCTAAAGAAGAGAAAGCCAAAAGCTGAGGAACTAACTCAGGGGCAGGGTGCCTGCTAACATTCATGAGATCTGGGGTACCTCAAAAGCACCACGGAGGGGGAAAACAAACAGCAAGGTACGCTGGCAAAGACTCAATATATGCCAATCAAGCTTTTCCTATCACACTATGGTACCAACACTAACCACAGGAAGGAAATTGGCCTCGCACAGCCTTGCTAAGAATGGTGCATGAATTTGCATTTCAACCATCAGAGAGCTTGATTAGGCCACTAAACTGCGTTACTTATTTTTAGATATCTTCGGGACAGTTTTGAGCAGCAGAGGAGGGTTTCCACAAATTTGAGATTAGCTTGATCTACATAGTGACCTCCAGGCTGACCTGGGTTATACGTAGAGAGCCTGTCTCGAAACAAATTGAGCTTTAATACTGGCAAATACTACAAGGAAACCAAGGCCAAACATTAACATTTGCTGGGTCAGAGTCATCTACTTGGTATCTGTCACTATCATCACCCTTCGAGGATGCATTTATATCATTCTTATTCTCCAGATCAGGAAATTTAAGCTCAGACAGGTGAAATAGCTTATCCAAAGTATACTTAGAAACAACCCAATATCATCTTTTCTGCCTCCAGTGGTACAGGAGATAGAACCCAAGGCTTTGCATATGCTAAGCAAGCATCCTCTTGCTGATCTATACCACCAACCACTGTTTGATTTTCATTTTGAGAAAAGTGTTATAACGTTGCTTTGACTAACCTTAAACACATCCTGTAATCCATGCAAGCCTCGGACTCATGGCCTGGGATTGGTGGAAATTTGTGGCCTGATCTTGGGCCATTTTTTCTCTGTAGGATGGAGCTTAGTCACCCCCCTCATCTCCAGGGGCTGAAGTAGTCTGGGGGAACTGGCCTGGCTGCTTGCACAGGGGCTTACAAGGAGAATCAAGAGTTCAAGGTCATCCTTAGGTACTGTGGGATCTGAGGTCAGTGTGGGCTACATGAAATCCTGTTTCAAAGAGAAAAAGAAAAAAACTGAAACAAAAGAGAGAGAGGAAAGGACGGAAGGAGGAGAGACCGCTGCTAAATGGGTCAGTGGGTAAAGATGAATGCCGCCATGCTTGATACCTGGAGCGCTCAGTGCCTGGGACTCCGATGGCGGAAGGATAGAATCAACATCCAAAGTTCTTCTCTATTTCCCCATGCCCACTGTGGTGACCTGAAGCTTCTGATTAATCTGCTCGCACCACTGAGATGCTGGAGCTACAGACTTGGGGCCTACCACCGGGCCTGGTTTAGGTGGTACTGGAGCCATAGTCTTCGGCATTCTAGGCCTACGCTCTCCCGACTGAGTTACATCTCCAGCTGTTTGAACCGTTCTACTTGGTCAACGTTTGTGTTCCTTTTTCAGGATCCAAATTGGAGAAAAACTTGTGAGTGTTTGAGCAGAATCTTGGAGCCTTCATTTTTAGGCAAAGAGCTCCTTAATGGTTCTCCTTTGTCCTACCTCATCCTACTGATCCCCTGTCCCCAATTCTGGTGGTCTTCGTGTTCTCTCTTCCTCATACCTCTCGCTTCTGGGACTACCTTTAGGAAACAAACATTTTCTATTACTAGAGGAAACCTGTATTCTAACCCTAAGGTAGCTGGGGAAAGACTACCCAAGTCCACAGTCCCTTTCCATGTCTGACATTACCCAGCTAGACGCCAAACTTGAGTCTTTTATCCAAGAGCTCTACAGCTTTATTAAAGAATTTTGAAGCCAGGGTGGAGGATGGGGGTGGGGTTTAGTGACACATGCCTTTAATCGCAGCACCCAGGAGGCCAGAAGCAGGCAGATCTCTGTGGCCAGCCAGATTTACAAAGCAAGTTCCAGGACAGCCAGAGCTGTTACACAGAGAAATCCTGTCTTGGAAAAACAAAATAAATAATAATAGTGATAATAATAATTTTGATATACAAAAAGCTCAAGAAATTGGACTCCAAAAGATCACATAATCCAATAAAAAAATTGAGTACAGACCCAGACAGAGAACTCTCAACAGAGGAATCTAAAATGGCTGAAAGACACTTAAGGAAATGTTCAACATCCTTAGTCATCAGAGAAATGCAAATCAAAACAACTCTGAGATTCCATCTTACACTTATAAGAATGGCCAAGATCAAAAACACTGATGGCAACTTATGCTGGAGAGGTTGTGGGGTAAAGGGAACACTCCTCTATTGCTGGTGGGAGTGCAAACTGGTACAACCCCTTTGGATGTCAGTGTGGCAATTTCTCAGAAAATTAGGAAACAACATTTCTCAAGACCCAGCAATACCACTTTTGGGTATATATCCGAAGGATACCCAATCGTGCCACAAGGACATGTGCTCAACTATGTTCATAGCAGCTTTGTTTGTCATAGCCAGAACCTGGAAACAACCTAAATGCCCCTCAACTGAAGAATGGATAAGGAAAATGTGGTACATTTACACAATGGGTACTACATAGCAGAAAAAAATAATAACAGCTTGAATTTTGCAAGAAAATGGATGGAGCTAGAAAACATCATTTTGAGTGAAGTAACCCAGACCCAGAAAGACAATTATCACATGTACTCACTCATAGGTAGTTTTTAAACATAAAGCAAAAAAAGCCAGCCTAAAAACCACAATCCCAGAGAACTTAGACAACAATGAAGACACTAAGAAAGACTTACATAGATCTAATCTACATTGGAAGTACAAAGTAGAAAAAGACAAGATCTCCTGAGTAAATTGGGAGCATGGGGACCTTGGGGGAGGGTTGAAGGGGAGGAGGAGAAGCAGGGAGGGGAGCAGAGAAAAATGTAGAGCTCAATAAATATCAATAAAATAAAAAAGGAATAAAAGAAAATAAATAAGCCTACTGAGAATATCTGGGCCATGGGAAAAAAATAATAATTTTGAGCCATCTCCTTTTACCTAATTTGGCAGAAGATATATAACTACCTGCTATACCCTTGAGAAAAAGATCCATATTTAGTCATTGGCCAGGCAAACGGTCGATAAGGTCTATGCCTGTGATCCATGGAAGGCCCCTCCTAGGGAAGACGCAGGAGTAGTTGAGAACCTATCCCGTTCTGGCTCCAGATTTACTGAAGCTGTGTGTAAATATATTAACTAGTAGCCAGAGCACCCCCAAAGGCTTCTCTATTATTTTAGTCCATCTCATTGGCCAGGATATGAGACAAAAATGTCAAAAAACTAGGTAAGGAACACCAAGGTCATTTTCCCACTTGACTCAATATGGTCTTCAAGGCATTTAATCACCTGGAGGGGGCCTCAAGGACTAAGAAGGACAGGGAATGTGGCAAGCTATGGACCCAATGCATGGCAGCACTGTTGACCCATGACTGTGTTGGGGCTACCCTGACTCTACCTAACGGGTATGCTAACCATCAATTGAGAGCTTCTCCCTGCCTCATGAGGACTTCATCAGGCTGTTAATAACTGGGAACAATAATTGTTATGCTTTATGGTGTGGGTGACCCCAGTAGGTCCCACAGTGGGTGGGAGACAGCTGCAGCTAGGGGACAGATGGATACGCCATGCGGAGAGAGCTTGGGTATGGAGAGTTTATTTAGTGGGTATTGGGAGGGTAAGGTGGTATGGGGGGAAGAGAGGAAAGAGGAGGGGGGAAGGAAGGAGGCTGGGAGCTGCCTCTTCAGAAATAGAACAGAGAGAGGAAAGAGGAGAGGGGAAGGAAGGAGGCAGGGAGCTGCCTCTTCAGAAGTAGAACAGAGAGAGGAAAGAGGAGGGGGTGGAGGAGGAGGCAGGGACTGCCTCTTCAGAAGAACAGACAGAGAAAAAAGGAGAGAGATTGAAGACTAGCTTACCAGTGGGAAGGGGGAGATTGGGAATGGGTGGAGCTTGTCTCCTAAAAGGGACAGGGTACCCAGGTGATAGGGCAGGTTAGGATAATTATAATTATATCCACATCCCTCCACCACCTGGTTCATGTCAACACTACAAATAAACAGGACGTTGAAAGAGAGACTACCCCTCTCTCACCAATAGTGAAAGTGTATCAATTGATGACATGCTCTTTGGCTTCTTTTGGAGGGCCCACCACTCGGCTCTCAAATGAATCACACATGCAGGCTTATTCTTAGATATAAACGTTCAGTCTTCGCTTGGCTTATTTCTTGCCCGCTATTTTTAACTTAGTTTATCCCATGTACCTTTTGGTTCTGGGCTTTTCCCTTTCTCCTACTTCTGTAAATCTTACTCTTACTCTGTGGATTGCTGTGTAGCTGGTGGGCTGGTCCCTGATGCCCACCCCCCCTCCTTCTCGGGCCACTACTCAGAACCCCTTCTCCCAGTTTTCTCCTTCTAATTCTTCCCTCTACCTGCCAGACCCACCTGTGCTTTCTCCTGCCTGGCTTTTGGCCGTTCAGCTCTTTATTAGATCATCAGGTGTTCTAGACAGGCAAAGTCTCACCATTTCACAGAATTAAACAAATGTAACATGAACAAAACGTAACACACTTTAAAAATAATATCCTCAACACAAAAGTCCCAGGAACATTACGGCCCAAGGGAGCCATGGTTACATTTCACTCTGTTCCCGATTTTGAGGAACCCATGCAGGAAGAGTACCTCCTTTTGCTTGATTGAGCAGGCCCAGAAGCTGACCTTACGGATGAGTAGAAGGCGGCCCTGGGTGTGTCAAGAACTAGATTTAATTACATTTTGAAAAAATATTTGTAAAGCTTTCTTTTTGTAACTTTGATGAGTATGGGTGTTTTTGCCTGCATGTTTATTTCCATCACATCTGTGCAGTGCCCTCGGGAACCAGTGGGGGTTGACAGATGTCCTAGAACTGGAGCTATAGATGGTTGTTAGCTGCCATGTGAGTGCTGGGAATCCAAACCTGGTTCTCTGTAACAGCAGCCAAAGCTCTTAATCATGGAGCCAGCTCGCCCGCCCCTAGACTCATTGTCTTTATATGTATGGGGCCACTTGCTCTGACCTGACTGCTGTTCCTGGAGCACTTCTCCATCCTTGATCTGCCTCTGTAGAATTGAAAGGCAACCTTACCAAGGCTGCTTCACATCGCCTCTGGTGTGCTACATAGAACAACATATCTTTACACACCCGTTCCTAGTATTAATAGCCAATGTAGCCCACTCCTGGGAAGTGGCATTGTGTCAAAATTCAGCTTGAACATTCATGACAAAACTACACTGCTGTCAGTTGCTCAGGCTCTATACCCAGGCACCTCCTAGTATAGATCCCTCTAGTTTTCAGTAAGTTCCCCTGAGGTATGGATTGTCTCACTTCCTGGATGATCTCAAAGACCTCAGTTCCTTTCCTGGACACTCTTTGTATCCCCTGAAGTCTAAATACCAGAGCTGACCACAACCTCTCATTCATAAGTTTGAGGCCTGGGGCCTACTTACCCTGTTACTTCCCTTTCAACATATCTACCAGGAACCTGGTAGCCAGGAACCTGGTGTCATTTACCAACCGGTACCATGCTTCTAGCCAATAATAAAGCCGTAATCACTTTGTTGTACAGAACCCCTGTATCATCCTAAGCCAGGTCTCCAGGAGACTGTCTGGTTTACAGTCCTCCTAGACTTAAAGGATACTTTGATCCACATCTTCGTGATGCTGACTCTCAGTTATTTTGCCTTGGATTACTGAGACCCTGACTTGCAGTTTGGTCAACAATTAACTTGGACTTTCCTGCCCCAGGGACTCCAAAACAGCCCCCACCTGTTTGGCCAGGTCTCAGATAAGGACCTTTCACCCTTACAGCTTCTTCCTAGTCTTTCTTCAATTCGTAGATAACCTGCTTATCTGCTGCCCAGACAAAGAACCCTCCACGGAAATAACTCAGAGTTATGGAGGTACAAATATCTTCTCACCTCAAGAGAAGTACTAACTCCAGGCACCCAGCATTTTTCAAGCCACCATGTGTACACACACATGCGCGCGCGCGCGCGCGCACACACACACACACACACACACACGTAATCATAAATGTAGATATACCTGTCACAACTACATTCTGAATTTCTGAATTTAGATTCAGTTAAGCTTCTTTATTAGGGCCTCATGGGCACCAGAAAATGAGCCTTGAAATTGCACACCTCCTATTGAGAAGGCCCTACAAACATTCAAGTAGACTGTCACCATTACTCCCACATTGGCCCTACAAGAACAAACTCTTTTCTCTGCATGCTTGTGAAAGAAAGTGAATTTCACTGAGAGTCCTCACTCAAATGCTGGGGACAGCCACTAGTCCAGTTGCCTACTTGTCAAAAGTTTAGAGCTAGTCATTTAAGGATTGACCCTGTGACTCTGGGCTTGAGCTTAAGGTTCCCTCATGATCAAAGAGCCAAGCTAAAATTGAAGCAAATAATCATGATATTTATAACATACTAGATTCTAGATATATCCAACTCTCAATTTTTCCCTAGATTTCTAATAGTCCCATTTACATATATCAGATTCCCCTCACCTAAGGCCTATTCAGGCATATTCAAATTATTGACTTAGTTACAGGCCCAAGCTCCTCTCCCTTGCTCCAGCACTCCTGCTGAGAAATCTTAGGTCTAGACCTTAATGCCAGGCAGGAGCTTCTGAACACCCCCTCCCTGTTCCCGGGGTCACATGGTTAACTGGGGGCAGTGGTTATACCCTGGATGGAACCCAGGTTTCTAGGTATTCAATTATCATCTTTATATAAGTCATTAAATCTGACTCCTTGCCCAGGCAGCAGCATGTCAACACAAAAACCTAACTGATTTCCTTCACATATACCCTCCAACTAGAGGCAAAAAAGTGGCTTAAGTAATATCTATACCAGCTCAGTCTGTCTTCCACATGGCTCATGCCAATGCTGCTATTTGGGACAAATAATATACTGTACTAATTAATATAGGACCTCAATAATAGAGAAAATAGGCATTGAGTATATGGGACTTGTCTGCACTATCTTAATTTTTCTATTACTCTAACATTGTTATAAAATAAATGTGTATTTTAAAAAATATCTGAGATTGATTCAAAATCATACAGTAAAAAACAGTATAGGGAAAATAAGCAAAAGTAGTCATGAATTGTAATTGTTAAAACTGGTGCTAGGTGTAAGAAAGCTTGTTCTGCCAGGGGTGGGGGTACAGGCACTGGGGAGGTGCAGGTGGATCTCTGAGTGCAAGGCCTGCCTGATCTACAGAGTGAGTTCCAGGACAACCAGAATTGCATGAAGAAACCCTTTCTTGAAAAAAAAAATGAAAAACAAAAAGGAAAGAAAGAAAAAACATTTTACTAGTTTCTTTCTTTTTGTATGCTGGACATTTTCCATAATAAATATTTAAAAGGAGACATGCAAAATTTGAAAGATAAAAGTCCAAATAGCAGAACAAAAAGCACACCAACTGAAATCAAGAATACAAAGAATTTGGATAGATACTTTGCTCAGCCTAGATATAGTAGGGAGGGCCTTGGACCTTCCCCAAAGCAATGTACCTTACCCTCTCTATGGAGTTTATGGGGGATGGGGTGGGGGAAAGGTGGAGGGGATGAGAGGAAGGGAGGCAGTAGGAACTAGGATTGATATGTAAAATGAAAAAGATAGTTTGTTTTCTTTTTTCAAAAAATAAAATTAACAAAAAGAAACTAAAAAACCTGCAAAAATTTCCCCTCGTCTACTTCCTCTATCTCCTCCATTTCCCCTTGCCATCTTATATATTCTTCCTTTGGTTTTCATTCCCCTTCCCTACTCAAGACCCACATTTTGTTTTCTACTTTTCCTTCCAGAATAGCTCACTCCAAAAGCGTTCAAACTGACAAAGAATGCTGAGTTCAGGGTGACAGATAAGGGGAACAGTGGGAGCAGAGGCAGGGCTTCTGACCCTGCTCCGAGTGACTGGGCATGACGCATCCCTAGCACCCACTAAACTTAGAATCAAGAATGTGATAAAGAAAACTTCTCTAAACCACACATTCCCCATGTTGCTTAGTCCTCTTACCTCGGAATTTTGTAAAAACATTGATTTCTTTTCTGTGTACATTGAAGTTAATACAATATTTTTCATTTTGTAAGATGATATTCAATGTAATGCAAACCTATCTTCCTGGGCCATGGTCACATATTTGGAGCTCAGAATACACTGTTTTCTTATTTTCTTAAAGCAAAAGTTTTTGTGGTGCAGATGTGTTGCACAGGGACATGCTGAAAGAGTAAACTAAACTTTACTAAGTGATGTGATATTTGTACAGGTTCAAAGCACCTCCTAACAAAAATCCCATTTTTTTTTTTTTAAAAAGATCTCACTATGTAGCTTTGGCTGGCCTGGAACTTGCTACGTATACCAGGTTGGCCAAGGATTCCACCCGCCTCTGCCTCCCAAGTACCAGGATTCAAGGCTTGTGCCACCACACCTGGCCTGTACTGCACTTTGAATGTTTACATAATCTTGTGAGTATTTTGAACTAAAAATAAAGAGGATGAAGAAAATAACTTGCCAGCTATGCTCATGCATACCTGTAATTTCGGCCCTCAGGAGGCTGCGGTAGGAGTACCCAGAAGTTGAGGTCAGCCTAAACTATATAGTAAGTACCAGGCATGCCAGTGCTACATAGCGACAGTGAGTTTTAGAAGTCCGAAACACTAAATAGGAAAGAGAGAGAAAGAGTAAACAGAAAGAGTGTCTAGAAGAGAAATCAAAAAAGTGTCCCCAGAGCAGCAGGGAAATAACAAAGCAAGACGGTAAGACATGCTGTAGAAAAGAAAGTGGCTCTCCCTACACTGTTTAAAGGTTCAGTCTTGTGAAAAATGCAGACGATAGACAAATTAACAGGAGAAAAGCATACAAATTTAATCTATACGCATGCACACAGAAGTCTTACAAAACAGGAAACTTAAAAACAAACCGAATGTTTGAGGCTTAAATAGCATTCTCAGCTACAAAACGAAAGAGGCAAGGAGTTTGAGGTGGACAGGTATCAGACAAATGCCAAGTGGGGAGGTAAGGGGAACATTGACCCAGGAAACAAAGGGTAAATTTGCTCTCAAGTAAGAGCAAATCCCAGTAAGGGGCTGCTTGTAGCCCCTGCCTCCCGTGAGTGAATCTTCCCTATTTGGTGAGAAGGCAGCTCATAAAGAACTCATGAACTACGGAGCCTCCATGGGACCAAACTAGGCCCTCTGTATGTGGGGGGCAGTTGTGTAGCTTGGTCTGTTTGAGGGGCCCCTGGCAGTGGAACCAGGATCTAGCCCTGGTGCATGAGCTGGCTTTTTCGAGTCATCCCCTGTGGTGGGATGTCTTGCTCAGCTTGGATGCAGGGGGCAGGGGCTTGGTCCTCTCTCAGTGAATGTGCCAGGCTTTATTGACTCCCCATGGGAAGCCATACCCTTTGGGAGGAGTGGATGGGAGATGGGCTGGGAGGGGAGATGACGGGAAGCAGGGGGGAGGGAGAACTCTGGTTGGAATGTAAAATGAAATTAAAATAAATATATAAAAATTGTATTTCTCTTTTTTTCTTTAAATTCATCGTTTGAGTTAACATATAAAGCAATGAGTTTCACTGTGCCTTCTTTCCTCCTCCTCCTCCTCCTCCCTTGAAATGCGTAAGCTTTTGTGCAAATACATTGCATGTTGAGCTCTCTTTCTTCCTTTTTGGTTTTTTTGAGACAGGTATAACAGTCCCAACTGTCCTGGAATTCTCTCTGTAGACGAGATTGGCCTCGAACACAGAGATCCACCTGTCTGTGCCTCCAAAGTGCTGGGACTAAAGGCGGCTGCCACCACCGCCACTCAGCAAGCTCTCTTTGTTATCCTTCCTTCTTTCACCTCTCTTCCATTACCCCCTCTGTCCTCAAAGTTTTATTTCTGTTTTGAATTCCTAAATACACAC
The DNA here is from genome assembly GCF_018167655.1 of Microtus oregoni. Lineage (NCBI taxonomy): Eukaryota > Metazoa > Chordata > Mammalia > Rodentia > Cricetidae > Microtus > Microtus oregoni. The sequence continues at coordinate 1,225,180 of NW_024544754.1, forward strand.
ATGACTTTATGCATCTGTATAAAATCTAGGAGCCACAAATAAGAGAAAATATGTTACATTTGTCTTTCTGAAAATGGCTTAATTTAATTAATTTCTTTATCTCCAGTTGTATCCATTTAATGCAAATGACAGGACTTTATTCTTTATGGCTGAAAGAAAATTCCATTGTGTCTATATTTTCTTTATTTATCCCTCTACTGATAGATACCATGATCGGTTCTCAAACTTAGTTTTCGTAAAAAGTGCAGCAGGAAACACTGACGTGCAATCATCTCTGTGATATGTTGACATATTGACATCTCTGTGATATGACTTTAGGTCAGTAACAGGGATTGTCTTTCTGGATCTAAGGAAAGATCTCCTTCGAACTTTTAAAGAAATCACCATGTTTCTATGAGCTGAGCTTTGAGAAGGTTCTTCTGGGTGCACCCGCCTTTGTGAGTCCTGACTCTCTTTTCTTCTCTTTTGTCTTTTTCGTTTGGAAACTGGCCAGAGCTTCCACATGCTGTTAGCCTCCCTAACTAAACGCTTTGGACTTCCTTAAACTGAGTGATGGACTTAAAAGCTCATGGTCTCCATACTCCTCCTTCTGGCAGCTGTGAGATTACAGCTTGCCGGGCCTTTACATTCACGATAATCCTCCTGCCTCAGCCTCCTGAGTGGAGTGGTGGGTTTTACCGGCCTGAGTAAGCTTGACTTTCTCGAGCTTGAGTTCTTTGTATGTTATAGCTACATTATTTTTATCAGATGTTTGCTTTCTAAATACTTTCCCTCACGGTGTAAGTTGTCTTTTTCTTCTTCATAGACTCATTAAAAAAAACTTTTTATTTTTATTTAGTGGGGGTCATATACGTGGAGTTGGTCCTATCCTTTCTAGCTTTGTGTGGTCTCCTGGAATGGAACTAAGGTCATGAGGTTCAGAAACAAGCAATTTTGCCCACTGAGCCAACTCGCATGTCCTACGGTATACCTTGATGCACAAAAGCTATTTGTGTTTAGAAATCTAAATTTCTAATTTGCAATATTATTAATTAATTTTTGCTAATTTTCAGTACAATAGTGCCACCAAACACAGGTCTTTGAATCAAGTAGCTATTTTGTCTTTTAGTTTGTTAATTTTCACCTTAAGGACCACACTCCTTATCACATTGAAGTTTCACAAATGCTCGTCTGAATCACCAATAGGTCAAGGAAGAAATAAAGGAAGAAATTAAAGACTTGCTAAAATTCAACAAAAATGACCATAGAACAAACCCAAATGTATGGAACACAATGAAAGTAGTATTAAGAGGAAAGTTCATAGCACTAAATGCGTATATAAAGAAGCTAGAAAAAAAATCTCACACCAGCGAGGTAACAGAACACCTGAAAACTCTAGAACAAAAAGAAACAAACACACCCAGGAGGACTAGAGGGCAGAAAATAATCAAATTGAGAGCTGAAATCAACAAAATAGAAACAAAGAAAACAATACAAAGAATCCTTCTTACACCTGTTAGAATGGACAAGACCAAAAACTTGGATGACAGCTTATGCTGGAGAGCAGGGGTTAAGAGAACACTACCCCATTGCTGGTGGGAATGCAAACTTGTACAGCTGCTTTGGATATCAGTATGGTGATTTATCAGAAAATTAGTAAACAACCTTCCTCAAGACCCAGCAATACCACTTTTGGGTATATACCCAAAGGATGTTCAATCATAGTACAAGGACATGTGCTCAACTGTGTTCAAAGCAGCATTATTTGTCATAGCCAGAACCTGGAAACAACCTAAATGCCCCTCTACTGAAGAGTGGATAAAGAAGATGTGGTAATTTACACAATGAAGTATTGCACAGCAGAAAAATAATGACATCTTGAAATCTGCAGGCAAATGAATGGATCTAGAAAACATCATATTGAGTGAGGTAACCCAGACCCAAAAAGACAAATATCATATGTACTCACTCATAAGTGGTCTTTAGATATAAAGTAAAGAAAAACCAACCTAAAATTCACAATCCCAGAGAACCTAGACAATAGAGGACCTTAAGAGAGGCATACATGGATCTAATGTACATTGGAAGTAGAAAAAGACAAGATCTCCCGAGTAAATTGGTAGCGTGGGCATCATGGAAAAGGATAGAAGGGAAGAGGGGAGGAAGGAATGGAGTGGAGAAAAATATATAACTCAATTAAAAAAAAAGATAACATGTGTCACTCAACACGGTCCTGACCTCTGTCTGGAAAAAAAAAAGTATAGAAACCACTTCAGTATCCCTTTTCATGACCCAAGGTTAGTTTCACTGGTTTCACTATTATCATTTGTGAACAATTTATAGTAAACCACTTATCTCTTTTGAGCCTCATTTTCTTATGAAACTGAAATACAAATAGAACAAACAGAATCTGAAAAAAAAACTAGATGCCGCGGTGTATGTGAAACTCGTTTGTAAAGTGATAGAGGACTTGGGGTATAGCTCAACGGCAGAACGATAGTCTAGCATGCACACGACACTGGATTTGATCTCTGGCAGGGTAACATTTTTGAAGAAAATAAGAGAAACGGGGCTAGAGATATGGCTCAGCACATATTGTTCTTGCAGAGGACCCTAGTTCAGTATCCAGATGTTTGTAGCTCACAAACATCTATAACTCCAGTCCCAAGGGCTCCAACATCCTAGTCTGACCTCCACAGACACCACGATACACATACCTACAGGCAGACAAATACACACAGAGAACAATTTTTAAATAAATATTTTATATACTTATGTATTTTTAAAGAAAAAGGTGTCAAATTTATTTCTGTATTTAGTTTTATTGTTAAATAAGATTATTTGATAGTTACTGTAATATAAAATTCATTACCAGGGGAGCAGAAAATGTTACTAAGTGATTAAATTCAGCAGTGAATAAAGTTGCTGGAGCATGAATTTAGAAAAGCTGTGTCTAATGTCTGAAATCTATTTTACCACTGAAAGATCCTTAGGCCCTCCTAACTGTCATTTTATCCAGTTCCTGCAATCACACTGCCACTAAACCTTTATCAGTTATGAAGTGTGACTTCATAAATTTGAAATTTTAATTTTCACTTTGAGCCTATTCGAGTAAAAAGTAACAGAGCACCACCACCATATGGATTACAAACAGATGGAATAAAAAGCAAAATAATATTTATGTAATAAGCAAATGATCAGTACTATTTAACTGTTTCACAGTTCTAATGCCAGTGACTGGCCTTTTCACTGCTAGCTGGCTATAAAGCACAGTGCTCTGCTCTTGCTGGGCACAAACAGTATCCAGTCCAGTGGGTGATAATTGTCAGGATAATGAGAATCTTTTCTAAAATTAAGTTTAAAAATGCAGATGATCTTGGTAATTACCAGTTGTCACAAGGTTGAAGTTAGAAAATACAAACAGACACACTCATTAATTGTAATTTTCCCTTAAGAAAGTCAACAATGCTTCCATCCCAAAAATTAAGCAATAGGAATTTTTAAATCACTATTAATATATTATACACTTTAGTCTTTAATTCTTGCACTTGGGAAGCAGAGACATTGTGAGTTCAAGGCCAGCCTGATCTACATGGTGTGTTCCAGGATAGTCGAAGCTATGTAGAGAGACCATGTCTCAAATATAACAACAAAAATACTGTATATTTTAAGCCAAAGAAACCTTTCGCCTCAGAAAGTAATTCTTTTACATTTCTAATATCCTCTGTCCAGAACTGATCCTTATTTTAAACCATTTGAATAGTATATATAATCTAGAGCCATTTTTCTTCACACAATGTTTTTCACTTAAGTACATAAGCTCCAAAATGACAAATGATTGTCAGTATTAAAGAATTTTTGCCACAGGTTGAAAAAATAATTTTTTTTTTTGGTTTTTCAAGGCAGGATTTCTCTGTGTAGCCTTGGCTGTCATGGAACTTGAACTCACAGAGCTCTGCCTGCTTCTGCCTCCCAAGTGCTGGAATTAAAGGCGGGCACCACCACCTCCCAGCAAGTAAATGATTTTTTTTTTACTACTATTCTCATCGTCTTTATTTTTAGGGAAGAGAAAACAGGACCTGGCCTTTTAAGGAAATAGATAGCTTCCTATGGAACCAAAACTTTGGCTTCTCACCACCTTCCACCTCAAGACAAGGCTTCAAATTATCTTTTAATTGAAATTTTTTTCATACAATACATTTTGATCATGATTTTCCCTCTCCTAGATCCTCCTTACCTCCCTCCCCATCAAACTTAATTCTCTCTCTCCCCATCTTTAAAGAACAGACAAAACAAAAACAAGAAATACACACACACACACACACACACACAAAATGAAAATCAAATTATACAATAAAAGGACCAATAAAACAAAAAAGTCCAAATAAAACAAAATGACACAAAAAAATCTACAAAAATATATTTCTTTTGGGTTGGCCATCTACTCCAGGAGATGGTGCCTACCACAAGGTGTGGTTAACATATCCAGTGAGACTCTCCCATGATGTTCCCTGAGCCTTGGTGGCAAATAACAGAATTAAGTATTGGATCAACTTTGAAAAGAAAGAAAACCGAAGATAGTAAAGTAGCGAGGAGGAGAAAATTGAGATGCCATTAAGAGTTTACGGGTGTATCATTTAAGGTATGAAAAGTTATAACTAGGAAGTAAAAAGAGGAGCTGGAAAGATAGGCCGCCTCAGTGGCTAAGGGCACACAGCTCACAACCATCTGTGATTCTAATTCCAGGGGATCCAGTGCCCTCTTCTGGACTCTCTGTGCACCAGGCATGTATGTGGTACAACAGACATACATGCAAGCAAAACAGTCATACACATCAACTAAAAATAAAGAAACCTTTTATAAAAATAGAACTGGAGGAAGAAGAGGAGAGGATCAGGATCTCAGGAGGCAAAATGACATAGGATTAAGAGGAGAAATACATGTGATGTTGCTGAAGAGTGTAGTATAGAATTCTTAGAGTAGACTGGGTGGAAGCAGCCCTAAAATCTAAATAACAATATACGAACAAAATAAAAATTATCGTAAGGTATATGTGCAACAGTGAATATCAAATAATAGAAAATAAGGAATAAAAAGAGTGCTGATAAAGTGAATTGCCCGCAGAAATGTAGAGTTGAAAGGCGAAGTTCTCCAATCTCTCTGCCTCTAGCAGACTTCACTTGGTGATGCGCTGTACATTAGTGTCTTCTGATGCTCCAGGTCCATTTTATGCGAGGAGCAGCACTTCCCTTGCAGTTTCTATTGTTCTTCCTTGGGCAGCTGATTCAGCTAGCACAGTGCTGATTTCAGAGGGTTTGCAGCCACCTCTGACTCCCAGCAATCCCACTCGCTCCCTCTAGAATTATTCTCTCGCTGTAATTCATTTCTACTAGAACCCACTTCCTCGGTGCCGTACTCACCTCCCAGGAGTGCCACAGTTGGGCAAGGCTTCAGCACATGGGCCCTTGGCAATTAAAACAAACTACAGTAGGAGCAGAGGAACTTAAGTTTTCAAATACAGTGAAATGAAAGGAAGATGGTATGCAGCCCAGCGAGCACATACTCATCTAATGGCTTCCCTTTTCCTGCTTGGCTTCTCCCTCTTCCCTACTTCTATTGCATGGGACCATGTCACAGTAGCCAATGAATATGAAATCCTTGTTTGGGGCTCTGCTCTGTACAGAAAGCCCAATAATATACAGTATTCCAGTGCACCAAAAACACATTCAACTATACTTTAGTGCTTTACTACGTTCTCATACATTCATTTGAACTGTATTAATAATACTATATCCCCATTCAATTTCTTATATAAAATAAGTATAATAACTATATACAATATATACAGGCAATAAATACATCAAATATGTTTAGTTCATTTGCATCTGACAAATTCAGAGAAAATACTCCATATCTTGTGTATAATTTACTTACTATCATAACTTGCATTACCATCCAAAACTATCTTTTGATATCTCTCAATTTTATATACTTTCAATTTCTTAATATTTTTTTTAGTGAAGAAAGAATTAATTTAATCTTATATCTTGCAGTCCATCATACACGGAACTCAGTTCTGGCACTCAAGGCAGGGACCTGAAGTCACAAGCTAAAGCAGAGACCGTGGAAGAACAGTGTTTACTGGCTTGCTGGCAGTACCATGCTGAGCTTGCTTTCTTTTCTTTTTTTTTTAACTTTTTTTTTTTTTTTGGGTTTTCGAGACAGGGTTTCTCTGTGGCTTTGGATCCTGTCCTGGAACTAGCTCTGTAGACCAGGCTGGGCTCGAACTCACAGAGATCTGCCTGCCTCTGCCTCCCGAGTGCTGAGATTAAAGGCGTGCGCCACCATCGCCTGGCTGAACTTTTTTTTTTATTGAGAAAAGGAGAAAAAAAAAACAAATTTCCTCCTCCTCCCAGCCTCCCATTTCCCTCCCCCTCCTCCCACCCTTCTCCCCCTCCTCCCACTCCTCTCCCCCTCCCTCTCCAGTCCAAAGAGCAGTCAGGGTTCCCTGCCCTGTGGTAAGTCCTAGGTCCTCCCCCTTCCATCCATTTCTAGGAAGGTGAACATCCAAACTGGCTAGGCTCCCACAAAGCCAGCACATTATGTAGGTTGAAAAACCCCGTGCCATTGTCCTTGGCTTCTCATCAGCCCTCATTGTTCGCCATGCTCAGAGAGTCCAGTTTTATCCCATGCTTTTTCAGTCACAGTCCAGCTGGCCTTGAGAGATGGCTCAGAGGTTAAAAGCATTGTCTGCTCTTCCAAAGGTCCTGAGTTCAATTCCCAGCAACCACATGGTGGCTCACAACCATCTGTAATGAGGTCTGGTGCCCTCTTCTGGCCTGCCGGCATACACACAGACAGAACATTGTATACATAATAAATAAATAAATAAATATTTTTAAAAAATTTCTTAATTTTTTATGACTTTCATAAATAATGAAAACTATAACTATCTAGTCTTCAACTACCTTGGAGATCCAAAAAGGAAATAACACTAACTGAGTAAACAGGGAGTGTGAGCAAACCACTTCTGAAATTGTAAGAAATGACAGAAACAGCTGGCTGCCTGGATAGTCACCCAAAGTTCCTCTGCAACATTAAGGCATCCTTCTTTGGCCTACAGGCGTAGAATATCTGACAGACTTTTCTATGAAGCAGGGTTTTTGAAGGACTGATCCAGTTTGTCTGGGCAAGGTTTGGCAGTTACTGTGTCCTGCTTGTCTAATTAGGATAACATACTGTCAGCAGTCGAGGCAAGGGTACTTTCTTACCTAGTAGCTTACATTTGTGATAAAGAAAGAAAACTCCATGTTGAGTTTCTTTGATACCCATCATCTTCTCTGAAATAGATTGGTGCTGCCAGGAGCAGACATGTCTCATTGTCATTAAAAGATAAAAAAAGAGTCTATGTTATTAAAACATCTTAAATGCCATATTCTATAGAACTCTGAAGTGTTTGAACATGACCTGTCTATTTAAAATATAGCTCTGTTTGACCCTGAAAACATACTAATGCAACTACAAATTCAATTTTAATAGGTGACTAATTACTAACCTGCATTTTCTTTTTTTTTATTGCGAAAAGAAGAAAAAAAAACATAAACAAAAAACAAGTTTCCACCTCCTCCCAGCCTCCCATTTCCCTTCCCCTCCTCCCACCCTTCTCCCCCTCCTCCCACCCTTCTCCCCCTCCTCCCACCCTTTTCCCCCTCCCCCCACTCCTCTCCCCCTCCCTCTCCAGTCCCCAGAGCAGTCCGGGTTCCCTGCCCTGTGTTAAGTCCTAGGTCCTCTCCGTCCATATCTAGGAAGGTGAACATCCAAACTGGCTAGGCTCCCACAAAGCCAGCACATTAAGTAGGATCAAAACCCCCTGCCATTGTCCTTGGTGTCTCATCAGCCCTCATTGTTCGCCATGTTCAGAGAGTCCGGTTTTATCCCATGCTTTTTCGGTCACAGTCCAGCTGGCCTTGGTGAGCTCCCCGTAGATCAGCTCCTCTGTCTCAGTGGGTGGATGCACGCCTCGTGGTCCCGAATTCTTTGCTCATGTTCTCCCTCCTTCTGCTCCTCCTTGGGACCTTGGGAGCTCAGTCCAGTGCTCCTGTGTGGGTCACTGTCTCGATCTCTATCCATCACCAGATGAAGATTCTATGATGATATGCAAGATATTCGTCAGTATTGCTCTAGGATAGGGTCATTTCAGGTTCCCAATCCTCAGCTGCCCAAGGAACTAACTGGGAACCTCATCTTGGGCACTAGGGAGCCCCTCTAGGGTCAAGTCGCTTGCCCACCCTAAAGTGGCTCCCTTAACTAAGAATTGTGGTTCGGTGCTCCCCTATCCACCTTTTCTTTATCCCAATTCTCCCGTTTCCCAGGTCCCCCCTCCTTCCCTTCTACCTTTTCTCTCCCCATCTCCCCTTACCCCCATCCCACCCCCCCCCCAAGATCCCATTTTCTCCCCGGAAATTTGGTCTACTTCCCTTAGCCAAGAGGACAACTATATGTTTTTCCTTGGGTTCACCTTCTTACTTAGCTTCTTTAGGTTCACCTATTGTAGACTCCGTGGTCCTTATTTATGGCTAGAAACCAATTATGAGTGAGTACATCCCATATTCATCTTTTTGGGTCTGGGACACCTCACTCAGGATAGTGTTTTCTATTTCCATCCATTTGCATGCAAAATTCGAGAAGTCATTGTTTTTTACCGCAGCATAGTACTCTAGCGTGTATATATTCCATACTTTCTTCATCCATTCTTCCATTGAAGGGCATCTAGGTTGTTTCCAGGTTCTGGCTATTACAAATAATACTGCTATGAACATAGTTGAACAAATGCTTTTGTCATTTGATAGAGCATCTCTTGGGTATATTCCCAAGAGTGGTATTGCTGGGTCCAGGGGTAAGTTGATCCCGAATTTCCTGAGAAACCGAAACACTGACTTCCACAGTGGTTGCACAAGATTGCATTCCCACCAGCAATGGATGAGGGTACCCGTTCTTCCACAGCCTCTCCAGCAAAGGTTATCCTTGGTGTTTTTGACTTTAGCCATTCTGACAGGTGTAAGATGATATCTCAAAGTTGTTTTGATTTGCATTTCCCTGATTGCTAAGGAAGTTGAGCACGACCTTAAGTGTCTTTTGGCCATTTGAAGTTCTTCTGTTGAGAATTCTCTGTTCAGTTCAGTGCCCCATTTTTTAATTGGGTTAATTAGCATTTTAAAGTCTAGTTTCTTGAGTTCTCTATATATTTTGGAGATCAGACCTTTGTCTGTTGCGGGGTTGGTGAAGATCTTCTCCCAGTCAGTAGGTTGCCTTTGTGTCTTAGTGACAGTGTCCTTTGCTTTACAGAAGCTTCTCAGTTTAAGTAGGTCCCATTTATTCAATGTTGCCCTTAATGTCTGTGCTTCTGGGGTTATACATAGGAAGCGATCTCCTGTGCCCATCTGTTGTAGGGTATTTCCCACTTTCTCTTCTATCAGGTTCAGTGTGTTCGGACGGATATTGAGGTCTTTAATCCATTTGGACTTGAGTTTTGTGCACGGTGAGAGATATGGGTCTATTTTCATTCTTCTACAGGTTGACATCCAGTTGTGCCAGCACCATTTGTTGAAGATGCTTTCTTTCTTCCATTACATACTTTTAGCTCCTTTATCGAAAATGAGGTGTTCATAGGTTTGTGGGATAATATCCGGGTCTTCTATACGATTCCATTGGTCGACTTCTCTGTTTTAATGCCAGTACCACACTGTTTTCATTACTGTAGCTCTGTAATAGAGTTTGAAGTCAGGGATGGTAATGCCTCCAGAAGATCCTTTATTGTATAGGATTGTTTTGGCTATCCTGGGTTTTTTGTTTTTCCATATAAAGTTGATTATTGTCTTCTCCAGATCTGTGAAGAATTTTGATGGGATCTTGATGGGGATTGCATTGAATCTATAAATTACCTTTGGTAGAATTGCCATTTTTACTATGTTGATCCTCCCAATCCAAGAGCAAGGGAGGTCCATCCATTTTTTGGTATCCTCTTCAATTTCTTTCTTCAATGCCTTAAAGTTCTTGTCAAATAGATCTTTCACTTTTTTGATTAGATTTACCCCCAGATATTTTATGCTATTTGTGGCTATCGTGAATGGTGAAGCTTCTCTGATTTCCCTCTCTGCTTCCCTATCCTTTGTGTATAAGAGGGCAACTGATTTTTTGGAGTTGATCTTGTATCCTGCCACATTACTAAAGCTGTTTATCAGCTGTATAAGTTCTTTGGTGGAGTTTTGGGGGTCGCTTATGTACACTATCATATCATCTGCAAATAACGAAAGTTTAACTTCTTCCTTTCCAATTCGAATCCCCTTGATCCCATTATGTTGTCTTATTGCTATTGCTAGAACTTCAAGCACTATATTGAAGAGGTATGGTGAGAGTGGACAGCCTTGCCGTGTTCCTGAGTTAAGCGGGATGGCTTTGAGTTATTCTCCGTTTAATTTGATGTTAGCTGTCGGCTTCCTGTATATAGCTTTTATTATATTTAGGTATGACCCTTGTATCCCTAATCTCTCCAAGACTTTTAACATAAATGGATGTTGAATTTTGTCAAATGCCTTTTCAGCATCTAATGAAATGATCATATGGTTTTTTTCTTTCAGTTTATTTATATGATGGATTACATTGATAGATTTTCGTATATTGAACCAGCCCTGCATCTGAGGAATGAAGCCTACTTGATCATAATGGATAATTTTTCGGATGTGTTCTTGGATTCGATTTGCCAGTATTTTGTTGAGGATTTTTGCGTCGATATTCATGAGTGAGATTGGCCTGTAGTTCTCTTTCCTGGTTGAGTCTTTGAGTGGTTTTGGTATCAGAGTAATTGTGGCTTCATAAAAGGAATTTGGTAATGACCCTTCTGATTCTATATTGTGGAATACATTAAGGAGTATAGGTATTAGGTCTTCTTGGAAGTTCTGGTAGAATTCTGCATTGAAACCATCTGGTCCTGGGCTTTTTTTGGTAGGGAGGTTTTTGATAACAGCTTCTAATTCTTCGCGACTTACAGGTCTGTTTAGATTGTTCACCTGGTCCTGGTTTAGTTTTGGTAAATGGTATTTATCTAAAAAAGCGTCCATTTCTTTTACATTTTCCAGTTTTGTGGCATATAGGCTTTTGTAGTAAGATCTAATGACTCTCTGAATTTCCTCTGTGTCTGTGGTTATGTCCCCCTTTTCATTTCTGATCTTATTAATTTGCGTGTTCTCTCTCTTTCGTTTGATTAGTTTGGATAGGGGTTTATCTATCTTGTTGATTTTCTCCAGGAACCAGCTTTCTGTTTCATTGATTCTTTGGATTGTTTTCTGTGTTTCTATTTTGTTGATTTCAGCCCTCAATTTGATTATTTCCAGTCTTCTACTCCTCCTAGGTGAGTCTGCTTCTTTTTTTTCTAGAGCTTTCAAGTGGGCTGTTAAGTCTCCAATATGTGCTTTCTCTGTTTTCTTTAGGTGGGCACTTAGTGCTATGAACTTTCCTCTCAGGACTGCTTTCATAGTGTCCCATAAGTTCGAGTATGTTGTTTCTTTATTTTCATTGAATTCAAGGAAGACTTTAATTTCTTTCCTTATTTCTTCCTTAATCCAGGTATGGTTCAGTAGATGACTGTTCAGTTTCCACGAGTTTGTAGGCTTTCTGGGGGTAGCATTGTTGTTGAATTCTAACTTTAATCCATGGTGATCTGATAAGACACAGGTGGTTACTAATATTTTTTTGTAACTGTGTAAGTTCGCTTTGTTACCAAGTATGTGGTCAATTTTCGAGAAGGTTCCATGAGCTGCAGAGAAGAAGGTATATTCTTTCCTCTTTGGGTGGAATAATCTATAGATGTCTGTTAAGTCCATTTGCTTCATTACCTCCATTAATTCTCTAATTTCTCTGTTAGGTTTCTGTCTGATTGACCTGTCCATTGGTGAGAGAGGAGTGTTGAAGTCTCCTACTATTAGTGTGTGCGGTTTGATGGCTGCCTTGAGTTTTAGTAATGTTTCTTTTACGTACGTGGGTGCTTTTATATTAGGGGCATAGATATTCAGGATTGAGACTTCTTCCTGATGAATTGTTCCTGTTATGAGTATAAAATGTCCCTCTCCATCTCTTCTGATTGATTTAAGTTTGAAGTCAACTTTGTTAGAAATTAGTATGGCCACACCTGCTTGTTTCTTAGGTCCATTTGCTTGATAAGCCTTTTCCCAGCCCTTTACTCTCAGTAGGTGCCTGTCTTTGTGGTTGAGGTGTGTTTCTTGTAGACAGCAGAATGTTGGATCCTGTTTTCTTATCCAATCTCTTAGCCTGTGCCTTTTTATAGGTGAGTTGAGCCCATTGATATTAAGTGATATTAATGACCAGTGGTTGTTAACTCCGGTCACTTTTTAAGTAGTAGGGTTTGTGTGTTTTCCTTCTTTGATTTGCGCTGGTGAAGAGTCTCTAGATGTTTGAGTTATTGTGGTCATTGTTGGACTCCTTGGTTAGTGATTTTCCTTGTATTATTTTCTGTAAGGCTGGATTTGTGGCTACGTATTGTTTAAATTTGTTTTTATCCTGGAAAATTTTGTTTTCTCCATTTATAGTGAATGAAAGTTTGGCTGGATATAGTAGTCTGGGCTTGCATCCGTGGTCTCTTAGTTTTTGGAGAACATCTATCCAGGACCTTCTGGCTTTCATGGTTTCCATAGAGAAGTCAGGTGTACGTCTGATAGGTTTACCTTTATAAGTAACTTGGCCTTTTTCCTTTGCGGCTCTTAATATTCTTTCTTTATTCTGTATATTTTGTGTTTTGATTATTATATGGCGAGGGGATGTTTTCTTTTGATCCAGCCTATTCGGTGTTCTGTATGCTTCTTGAACCTTCATAGGTACATCTGTCTTCAGGTTGGGAAAGTTTTCTTCTATAATTTTATTAAGTATATTTTCTGTACCGTTGAGCTGCACTTCTTCTCCTTCTTCTACTCCAATTATTCTTAGGTTTGGTCTTTTTATTGTGTCCCATATTTCCTGAATGTTTTGTGATGAGAGTTTGTTGGACTTGCTGTTTTCTTTGATCAGAGTGTTTATTTTCTCTATGTTATCCTCAGAATCTGAGATTCTTTCTTCTATCTCTTGTATTCTGCTGGTTATACTTGATTCTGTAGTCTCTCTTTGTTTACCTAGATTTTCCATGTCCAGTCGGCCCTCTGTTTGTGTTTTCTTCTTTGCCTCCATTTCAATTTTCAAGTCATGAACTGTTTCCTTTATCTGCTTGATTGTTTTTCCTTGGTTTCCTAGGGTATCATTCACTGATTTACTCAATTCCTCGAACTTTCTATTATACTTCTCATCCATTTCTATAAGGGCGTTTTTTATATGCTGTTTAAGGGTGTCAATCACTTTCATGAAGTCAGTTTTTTCTACTTCTTCTTGATTAAGGTGTTCATGTCCTCCTGTTGTGGCGTCACTGGCTTCTGGTGGTTTCGTGTTGTTTTTCAGATTGTTGGGAGAATTCCTGCATTGGCGTCTGCCCATCTCTTCCTCCCAACACTCCCCTTTGGATCTTCTTTTATAGGATCAGGTCTTCTTGCCCACTGATGTACCTTCCCAGTGATGTCACTCCCCAGAGATGTTACTCCACAATGATGTTTCACTCGGTGCCCAGAACGAAACTCCACGCTGCTTGGTTAGCTCGTGAACAAAGGGCCCACCCTGCTCGCTGCCGGCAGGCTATGGGAACAAAGGAGCTACCAGCCACCCCTATGTCCTCCCGGTTCAGATTCGGTCCCAGCGCCCTAGCAGGCTGGGCAGGGAGGCGCTATGCCCCAAAGGAGGGAGGGAGACAGGGGGTGTGGGGATCTGGATGTAAGCTGAGTGGGATAGGAAGAGAGAGGGGGTTTGGGCAGTATAGCCCCTGTAGGATGGCCAGGAAGTGTGGGCGGGCTGAGGTATGATCCCAGCTGCCGCAGCACTCACTCACCACAATGATGTTTCACTCGGTGCCCAGATCGAAACTCTGCGCTGCTTGGTTAGCTCGCGAACAAAGGGCCCACCCCGCTCGCTGCGGGCAGGCTATGGGAACAAAGGAGCTACCGGCCACCCCTATGTCCTCCCGGTTCATAACCTGCATTTTCTTATTCTAAACAATAATACTTTCAAGGACTAGAAATTTGCATTATGTTGTTAAATGAGCTGTATAGGTACAATACCTTGAACAAGATTAGAAATGTATGTACAGTCTGTTTAATAAAATTAATCTCAAATTTGTATCTATATATAAAATTTGCATATAATATATAAAAGTCCAATCCAATGTAAAACATTTAAAACTATAAGTTGCTTTCTATAAGTAGATTCAATAATCTACCTTTTTATCATATCTAAATCATCCCTTTTTTCTTTTCAAAGTAGATTCTACCTTTTTATCATATCATATCATATCATATCATATCATATCATATCATATCTGAATCTGCCTTTTTTCTTTTGGTGGCCCATACAGGACAAATAATAAAAACCAAGACATCAAGGCCAAATTGTGCTGCCCACATATACTTAGTTTCAGGGCCATTCACTTACAGGGTCAACCTACTGTGGGCCACACCCTTAAAGAAAATCAACTCTCCCTTTCCTAGCAGCTATCTACTGCCAATAGGTCCTCAGCTAAAGATGTGGCTTCAGGTTCACCCACCACTACACTGGGAATTTGTCTGTCTTGAGCTTGTACAGGTCTTGTGAATGCTGTTAAAACCATTGCAAGTTCCTATGTGCAACTGTCCTGTTGTGTCCCCCAAATACTCTTTCTTTAGAGCTATCTACTGGCTCTCGCTCTTATAATCTTCTTGACTCCTCTTCCAAGATGATCTCTGAGCCATGAGAGAATGGGTGTGGTAGGCATGCCCTATTTAGTGCTGAGCATAGTCTCTCATTCTCTGCCCCTTGACAGGTTTGGGGAAGTCTCTGTGTTAATTGCCATTTACTGCAAGGAGAAGCTTCTCTGATGGGGGTTGAGAGATGCAATCTTCTATGAGTGAAGTGACGAATCATGAGGAATCAGTTTAATATTAGGTCCAGTTAGCAGAATAGAAGAAGTGTTTTTTCCTCTAGGACCTATGACCTATCTATCCCCAGGTTCTTGGTCTTGATAATGGTGCCAGATCTAAATATTTTGCCTAGTTTTGTGCCTTCCAGTTAGAAAGAACATGAAAAGAGTTTCCTTAAAGACAAGCTTTGTCCTTACCTTTGTCTTCTCTTGGTTGCAAAATGGTTGCTATATTATTCGCCACAAATGTTGGTATTCAAGACAAAAATTATACAAACCGAGTTTGTCTCCTCTATTAGGCAAAAGGTTTGCCAGAAGCCTCCCTACATTAATTGTTTTATTCTCTTTAGCTGGAACTGAATTATATTTGATCATCCCTGTTGGAAAAGGAAGCTGAGAAACTGAACAAAATGTTTGCTACAACTGACTTCAATCAGTTGTGAGTCCTTGTCTGGTTCTAAACTCATTGCCAAACTAAATGTGAGTATAATTCTTTAAGGAAAATTAAAAGGAAATAGATATTGGCTAGGAAATTAAATTTCCATGGGATCATGAGTCCTTAAGTCTACACTGTGTTTTAAGAAGTTTATTTTTATTTTATGTGTATGAGTGTTTTGCCTGCATGTGTATGTACCGCATGCATGTACTATCTATGAATTCTTTAGAATTGGAGTTATAATAGATGGTTGTTTGCCACCGTGTGGGTGCTGGGAATAGAACTCAGGTCCTAAGTGCAAAGTGCTCTTAACTGCTGAGTCATCTTTCCAGAGCACCCACAGTGTTTTTATAAGCTGTATTTCCCATTTAATATAAGTGTCTTTACATGCCAGTCTATGAATATGTACTTTATATAATGTGTTAGTGTGTCTGCAATATTAGGGATTGAATCCAGGGCTCTCTCATGCCAGACAAGTGCTTTTCTATTGATCTATATCCTCATGGTCCCTTTTCCCTTATGAGACAGACCCAGGCTGGCCTTCACCTTGAGATCCTTCTGCCTTAGAATTTCTTCTGAAATTGTAGGTCTGCACCATGGGATCAGTCTTTTATCTTTTGAAAATAATACATGCGGAAGTGCTTAGGAATAAAGTAGAGAAATTTCTGTAAACTACTTTGAAAAAGGAACAGAAAACAAACTTAGAGCTAGGTCAATGGACTGGAGGGTTGATAGATGGCTAGTAACTCATAAAAAGAAGCAGATGAATGCTACCTGTGAAATTTAAGTGTTGTAGACATGGGACTTATTTGCACTGACATATTTTATCTTCTTCCTTTTCACTTTTCCAGCTATTTGAAGTTTTTTCATAGTAAGGCATTGCAATCAAATTAATGTTGGATGTCAGGTCTGGTGTGATAGGTCTGTAATTATAGCCTACTTTGGAGGCTAAGGCAGAAGGATCCCAAATTCAAGGCCTTCCATGACTATGGAGTAACTTCAATTCCAGCCTGGATAAATTAGTGGCACCCTGTCTCAAAATAAGATATATAATAAAGGAAACTAACTTTGAAATAGAATTAAAGAAATTCAGTATGTATAAGTGTATAACAACATATATATGTGTAGTACAAATTTTAATTGGTATTAATAATAAAAACCCAGAATCAGATTTAGGGGTTAAGGCAGCCAGCCACTAGAGAGTTCTTTTAACTCCACCAATGCTCAGACTAAAGGGGTGATCCTGTCCTCAGACTGCATCTCCCGACTGTATCAGTCTCCATCAAACCAGACACAGTGAGTTTTTTTTCTCCTTCCTCCTTATATTCCTCTCTCCACCCAGCCATATTCCTTCCCGTCTCTATCTCCCTAGTGCTGGAATTAAAGGTATGGGACTCCCAAGTACTGGGATTAAAGGTGTGAGCCACTACCACCTGACCTCTAGTGGCTAAACTTTGCAGTCTGATCTTCAGGCAAGCTTTATTTGTTAAAACAGAAACAAAATATCATTACACATATGTATATATGATTATTAAATATATCAGTATAAAAAAACTCATTTCAAGCATTTGAAAATGTTTTCTTTGCAATAAAATTAAACTAGGACACTTGTCAAATTTATTAGTATATTTTTATGGATTTTAAAGCGCAAATATCAGCTACTCTATTGAGAATGTCCATGATTTTTATTATCGATTCTTTGGAAATTTCACAGCATGCACCCCAACCCCACTCATCTCCCAGTCCCTCTGTATCTGCTCCTCCCTCTTGTAGTGTCCCCCCCAGAAAGGAAACCTAAAAAGAATAAAAATAAGATAAAATTATTATTAATAATAATAAAAGAAAACCACTCTCTCCTTTGTCTTTCCCACTTCTCTGTTGTTTCTTCATTCATCTCAGTGGCATTGGGAGCTGTGGTGTATCTGTATCATACAGGTTACTCTTTTGTCCAAACAGCTTTACCTGCAAATGTTCATTGTGTAATGAACTGATGGTCAGGTTCAAGGCCTCTGGCTTTGGTACACCATCAGTAATGATCCCTTACCAATATCCCTTTCTGAAATCCTGATGTTGCCCCAAGTCATGGAGATCCTGAGGTGATGGTCCCACAGGACCAGTCCCTTCACACACTCCAGCAGGTCACAGATGGGGTAGATATTGGGGTGTGCCTACTCCAAGCCCTGGATGTGTGTCTAGGTGGAGGTTGAGTTAGTCAGTCCAGGCTGCTGGGCCCACTTCTCTCAGCTGGCTCAGGTGGAGCCAGCTCTCCCAGGCCCATGGTAAGGGGTGGGATGAGCTTTCCCAAGTATGGGAGACAGCTGTCCTAGTAGGGGACAGGGCCAGCTTTCCCATGCTGGGGCCATCAGGGTCCATTATCCCAGGACTGGGGAGGTTCAGGATCAGCTCTCCTGTGGGGGGGGAGGGGGACAGGTCACTCTTTACTAGTGAGGGGTGGGGCCTGCTAAGCAGGGTCCTCTTGCTTTGCCACACAGTTCAACACATGGTTTGCATGGGCCCCTGTTGTACCACAAGCAACAGACATCCACACAGACTCCAGTTGCTGCAGGACTAGGGCCCAGATGTGGTCAGGTGCAGTAACTTGGGACAGGTTGTCACCATGGCGGGTGTGGCAGCACAGGCTTTTCAGATCTGGTTGGGCCCAGCAGCAGCTTGTTTCCTGGGCTCCAGCCTGGCCCCATGCGGTGGTTTAGACTCAGGGCAGTTGGTGACCCCTAATGGTAACAGGCACCATGGAGCTCAACAGAGACTCCAACTGCTGCAGAGCAGCAGACCCAGAAGTGGACCTCATCCACAGGTTGGGCCAGGGAAGGTGGATCCCTGGAACGCTTTCACCAGGCAGCCAAACTGAATCCATGAACTCTAGGGTAACGAGATCATTCTTCTCAAATTGAGGTGGAGAGTGATTGAAGACAACACCTACACTCACTTCTTGCACTTGCATGTGCACAGACACTTGCATGTTTAATGTGTATCTGGATGCGCACACACACAAACTCTATCTGTTCATGGAGAATTATTGCTTGATATTTCTTTTTTTGTTTTGAGGCAGGGTTTCTCTGTAATGTTGGATCCTATCCTGGAACTAGCTCTTGTAGTCCAGGCTAGCCTTGAACTCACAGAGATTCACCTGCCTCTGCATCCTGAGTGCTGGGATTAAAGGTGTGCACTACCACCTCCTGACACTTGTTTTATATTTCTATCAGACTTTATTTGCTAATACTGTAAGGTATTTGGGCATATATTAAAATGGGAGACTGATAAACTTTTTTAAATGATATTTTTGTCAGACTTGAGACCATAGTTATATTAGGTTCCTGAAACAAATTTGTAAACATTCATTTTTCCCCTTTGGGAACATTTATAGAGTGTAGGAATTATCTTGTTTTGTAGGCTTGAATGAACAAATTGGAGAAACACTTGGGTCCAAAACTTTAGGGATAGGAAGTTGTCTTTTGCTGCAACAAAACACCATGACCAGAAAGCAAGTTGGGGAAGAAAATGTTTGTTTGACTTACACTTCTATACCACTGTTCATCATTGAAAGAATTCAGGATGGGAACTAAAACAGGGTGGGATTCGGGAAGCAGGCTGATGCAGAGGCCATAGAGGAGTGATACTTCTTGGCTTTCTCCTCATGTCTTGTTCAGCCTGCTTTCTTATTGAACCCGGGACCACCAGCCCAGGGATGGCCCTCCCCTATCAATCACTAATTAAGAAAATGTCCTCCAGCTGGATTTTGTGAAGGCTTTTTCTCCATTTAGACGCCTTCCTCCCTGATGACTCTAGCTTGTGTCAAGATGACATAAAGTCAACCAGAAAAGGAAGGAGATTATATTTTCATTAGTTTTCAAAAAAATCTCATATGCATATATAGATTTTTATATAGATATAAACATTTCAAACTGGTTAAGTGCCATGTTATACCCCTGTAATTCTAGCATTCAGAAGGCTGAGGCAAGAGGATTGTGAGTTTCAGGTCAGGGTGTGCTGCACAGGGCCTTTGAGGCCAGTCTCTTGACACTACATGAAACAGAGAAAGAAAGAGAGGAAGGAAGAAAGGAAGGAAGGAAGGAAGGAAGAAAGGAAGGAAAGAAAGAAAGAAAGAAGGAAGGATTCAAATCCATTGAAGGTCATATAATGAATAGTTCTACAGGTCATACGCTAGACCAGTTCTCCAGGGAAAGTCTAACCATATCCAGTTCCTTTCCCCAAAGGTAGTTACTGGTTTAGCCAGTCTGCAAGTAGTTCGTGAATTTTGAAATATATGGATACATAAAATATATATCTATAGCATGTAGTTTTTAATTCACATGATATACAGATTGTTGTATATATTGCCTTTTATGTATTTACACTTTTTCTTAAATTTTTAAAAATATTTATTTATTTATTATGTGATGTGGGAGTGATTTCTTATTAATAAAGAAACTGCCTAGGCCCATTAGATAGGCCAACCCTTAGGTAGGCGGAGAAAACAGAACAGAATGCTGGGAGAAAGAAGCTGAATCAGAGAGTCTCCATGGTTCTCCCATTCCAGACAGATGCAGGTTAAGATCTTCCCTGGTAAGCCACCACGTGGGTTAGATCAATATGTAAGAGCTAGCCAATAAGAGGCTGGAACTAATGGGCCAAGCAGTGTTTAAAAACTTCAGTACAATAGCACATTGGTGGGAAAAATCACTAAGACAAGGGTGGTTTCCAATTTATTGTTAATTTACGAAATAAAAAACCTAATTAAAAAAATTAAAAAGGAAAATACATGAAATAAAGAAGAATTACAGCAATAAAGGGTCAAACAAAACTAACAAGTACTTAGATCTATTATTATACATATTCCACAGTTTGTTCTTTGTCCCTATTATCTGAAAAACTGTGATTATTGTCACTATCTTGACAATGCTCTTGGCATCATCATCAGTGAAAAATATAAGAAAACAAATTAATGAGAATTTATAAAGATGTTATGATTATGTGTAAAGAAAGAATAAAATAATTACAGATGCCCAGTAGATACAGATAAAACTTTAAGCCCTCTGACATTATATTCATTATATAAAATCATATTGCATCTTTAGAGATCAAAATCTCTCAAGTAAAAATTGTAATCCTAAACTGAAAACCTGATTGTAAGAAGAGAAACCATTAATCTTTTTTTTTTGAAAAACAAAAACGAATGACCTTGCAAGTGAAAAGGCAACCATATGAAACCTAACCAGTGAGCCTCACAGAACTCATTTCTTCTACCAACATTTTGAAATTCTGCCATCTGTGGTGTCATGTTATGACACTCTAGTAGACTAATGCATGCAAAGTATAGCATGCTTATACACTTGTAAACTGAAAACTATATAATATTTATTTCATTAAGATAATCCACAGATTTATTTATATGTTTAGGATTCAACAAATATTTCATGAATCCCTACCGTATCCTAAACATGGTTCTAATCAAATAAGATAATATAGAACAATTAATATAAGAAACACTGAAATGATATATTTAATATTGTGGTTGATGTCAAAGTTGTATGTTAATTCAATATATTAAGTCAGGACAGGTGAAATGATAAAGATGTTAAGTGAACAAACATAGAATTCAAGAACAAAAGTACTTCCTTAAGTGTAAATTTTATGTATAAACAACAGGAGTGTAGACTGTTTATATAATATTATAGGCAAAATTTTTTACCATATGCTTAAAAATAATTTAAAATGTGAATCAGCTTAATTGAGTTTAAATAAATATAAAAGATGAACATCAAATCTTCAGGCATATCTGAGACACAGAATATTTATAGCACCAAACCACTTTTGGAACAAAACAAGCCATGTCAAGTTATTGATACCCTAGGGCATATAAAGTGATGCTTTTTTTTGTCAACTATGTGTTGTACAACAAAGTATCACTGCTAATTTCCTTAAGGTAGATTTTCTTTGCAATTATCTCTTAGGTAACAGAAACAAAAGACATTCATTTCAGATTTTTCAGCTTTAAATATATGCCTTTCTTACTAAATGTAATGATTTCAAGATTTTTATTTAAAATGAAAGAAGTGCTATAATGTTTTTATAGAGTATTTCACACTGTTTTCTCTAACAAAATCAGGTATCTCAGTGAAAAGAAAAGGAATGTGGAAAGGCCTTACAGAGAAGCAGTCACTACATATACAATATTTACCATTTGAATGGACCATCACTTATTGGTATTTCACTGATTTCTCAAAACAATAAACTAACAACACTGAATATCACAGATCATCATGGCTAATATAATAATGAAGAAAAAGTTTTAAATATTGTGAGAATTGTCAAGATATGAGAGAATAATGTAGTAAGAAGATGCTTTTGAAATAAGTAAACTTATTTTTTTCCTTATGAAGTTGTCACAATCAATTTATTTTTAAAAAATTTATCAAATGAAAAATCACAGTGATTTGGAGTGCAATAAAATTAAAATGAGATATTTCTCATTTTTTTCTATTTTCTTTAAGTCTTAGCAAAAGGAAAGATAACAATTCTGTAGTAGGGAGCAGCGGGCTGCATTTCTGCCACACGGCTCCAGGCTGCCTGGCTAGCTTATGCCCCGAAATAACAACACACAAATTGTATTCATTTAAACACTGCCTGGCCCATTAGTTCTATACTCTTAGTGGCTAACTCTCATATATTGTTTTAACCCATTTCTAAAAATAATTCTAACTACTCGGTGCTAGTGAAGTAATGGTTACTGGTTGAGAATATACAACTGTTGATTTATTAGACCCACAATATCTTTTAATAATCATCTAAAAATATCTGTCCTTATACCAATAGATAAATGTAGTATTTATTCATGTAAATAACTTCTCATTGAAATAGACAGAGACTACTAGAGAATATCACAAAAAATCAAGATGTAGAGTTTTAGAGTACAGCACCAAGGGATACATATACAAAATGTTGCAGAGTCTAAAGATTAGGGAGTATTAAACAAAGGAGATTGGAAATATTGTGAGGTCAAGAAGATCAGGCATTTTGCTATGAGGTTTTTGTTTCCTAATAATGTCAGAAGCAAAACCCAGAAATTCTCAGCAACATGGCTACCGAAACATGTGCAGAATAAGGATGACACCAGTGAGAATTGCAAAGGGGGCAGAAAAGAAAAGCCCTCTAAGGCTTCAATACTACAATAATAAATACTGGCAAGTGAGAAAAACCTTGGAGGTGGAGAGGTGATCCTCCACAAGAAAGAGCATACCAATTAGTTTTCCAATGCCAAAGGGTCAGCCATGGAAACATTAGAAAAAAACAGTATATTAACTGACCACGTTGTATTAGGCACACACACACACACACACACACACACACACACACACACAAACAGGAGTCATGTTTTAGAGTTTTTAGCAGTAGAAAAGTAAAAAATTAAAGGATAATTTAAGTATAATCTGAAAATACAATAAATTAGGCATTAATTTCACTGTATTTGAAATAATAGATTTTATTTTGATAAATAAAATATAAAATAATATTTAAGATATATTTGTAAGTTAAATTACATACATTTAAAGTAAGAGTTTTTACTCATTATGATAATTTATAAAAATAAATGATAATGTTACTCACTTTTGAATTGAAATACTGATATGATAATGAAATTCTACCAAATGTCAAATGAGGTAGAAGATTGTAATAAAAATTTTCATCACTATATATGAAGTTATATTTTATGATTTATTTTAGCCATTCTTACAGGTGTAAGATGATATCTCAAAGTTGTTTTGATTTGCATTTCCCTGATCGCTAAGGAGGTTGAGCATGACCTTAAGTGTCTCTTGGCCATTTGAACTTCCTCTGCTGAGAATTCTCTGTTCAGTTCAGTGCCCCATTTTTTAATTGGGTTAATTAGCATTTTGAAATCTAGTTACCTGAGTTCTCTATATATTTTGGAGATCAGACCTTTGTCTGTTGTGGGGTTGGTGAAGATCTTCTCCCAGTCAGTAGGTTGCCTTTTTATCTTGGTGACAGTGTCCTTTGCTTTACAGAAGCTTCTCAGTTTTAGTAGGCCCCATTTATTCAATGTTGCCCTTAATGTCTGTGCTGTTGGGGTTACACATAGGAAGCGATCTCCTGTGCCCATCTTCTGTAGGGTACTTCCCACTTTCTCTTCTATCCGGTTCAATGTGTTCTGACTGATAGTAAGGTCTTTAATCCATTTGGACTTGAGTTTTGTGCATGGTGATAGATATGGGTCTATTTTCATTCTTCTACAGGTTGACATCCAGTTATGCCAGCACAATTTGTTGAAGATGCTTTCGTTCTTCCATTGTATACTTTTGACTCCTTTATCAAAAATGAGGTGTTCATAGGTTTGTGGGTTAAAATTCGGGTTTCTATACGATTCCATTGGTCGACTTCTCTGTTTTTATGCCAGTACCACACTGTTTTCATCACTGTAGTTCTGTAATAGAGTTTGAAGTCAGGGATGGTAATGCCTCCAGACAATCCTTTATTGTACAGGATTGTTTTGGCTATCCTGGGTTTTTTGTTTTTCCATATAAAGTTGATTATTGTCCTCTCAAGATCTGTGACGAATTTTGATGGAACCTTGATGGGGATTGCATTGAATCTATAAATTGCCTTTGGTAGAATTGCCATTTTTTACTATGTTGACCCTCCCAATCCAAGAGCAAGGGAGGTCCTTCCATTTTCTGGTATACTCCTCAGTTTCTTTCTTCAATGCCTTAAAGTTCTTGTCAAATAGATCTTTCACTTCCTTGGTTAGAGTTACCCCAAGATATTTTATGCTGTTTGTGGCTAGCGTGAAAGGTGAAGCTTCTCTGATTTCCCTCTCTGATTCCATATCCTTTGTGTATAAGAGGGCAACTGATTTTTTGGAGTTGGTCTTGTAACCTGCCACATTTCTGAAGGTGTTTATCTGCTGTAAAAGTTTTTGGTGGAGTTTTGGGGGTCGCTTATGTACACTATCATATCATCTGCAAATAACGAAAGTTTCACTTCTTCCTTTCCAATTCGAATCCGTTTGATCCACTTATGTTGTCTTATTGCTATTGCTAGAACTTCAAGCACTATATTGAAGAGGTATGGCGAGAGTGGACAGCCTTGTCGTGTTCCTGAGCTTAGTGGGATGGCTTTAAGTTTCTCTCCATTTAATTTGATGTTAGCTGTCAGCTTGCTGTATATAGTTTTTATTATAATTAGGTATGACCCTTGTATTCCTAATCTCTCCAAGACTTTTATCATAAAGGGATGTTGAATTTTGTCAAATGCTTTTTCAGCATCTAATGAAATGATCATATGGTTTTTTTTTCTTTCAGTTTATTTATATGATGGATTACATTGATAGATTTTCGTATGTTGAACCAGCCCTGCATCCCTGGGATGAAGCCTACTTGATCATAATGGATAATTTTTCTAATGTGTTCTTGAATACGGTTTGCCAGTATTTTGATGAGGATTTTTGGGTCGATGTTCATGAGTGAGATTGGCCTGTAGTTCTCTTTCTTGGTTGAGTCTTTGTGTGGTTTTGGTATCAGAGTGACTGTAGCTTCATAAAAGGAATTTGGTAATGACTCTTCTGTTTCTATATTGTGAAATACATTAAGGAGTATAGGTATTAGTTCTTCTTGGAAGTTCTGGTAGAATTCCGCATTGAAACCATCTGGTCCTGGGCTTTTTTTGGTAGGGAGGTTTTTGATAACCTCTTCTAATTCTTCGTGACTAACAGGTCTATTTAGATTGTTCACCTGGTCCTGGTTTAACTTTGGTATATGGTATTTATCTAAAAAAGTGTCCATTTCCTTTACATTTTCCAGTTTTGTGGCATATAGGCTTTTGTAGTAAGATCTAATGATTCTCTGAATTTTCTCTGTATCTGTGGTTATGTCCCCCTTTTCATTTCTGACCTTATTAATTTGCAAATTCTCTCTCTGCTGTTTGATTAGTTTGGATAGTGGTTTGTCAATCTTGTTGATTTTCTCCAGGAACCAGCTTTTTGTTTCATTGATTCTTTGGATTGTTTTCTGTGTTTCTATTTTGTTGATTTCAGCCCTCAGTTTGATTATTTCCAGTCTTCTACTCCTCCTAGGTGAGTCTGCTTCTTTTTTTTTTTCTAGAGCTTTCAGGTGGGCTGTTAAGTCTCCAATGTGAGCTTTCTCTGTTTTCTTTAAGTTTTGCACTTAGTGCTATGAACTTTCCTCTTAGGACTGCTTTCATAGTGTCCCATAAGTTTGAGTATGTTGTTTCTTTATTTTCATTGAATTCCAGGAAGACTTTAATTTCTTTCTTAATTTCTTCCTTAATCCAGGTATGGTTCAGTAGTTGACTGTTCAGTTTCCATGAGTTTGAAGGCTTTCTGGGGGTAGCATTGTTGTTGAATTCTAACTTTAATCCATGGTGATCTGATAAGGCACAGGTGGTTACTAATATTTTTTTGTAACTGTGGATGTTTGCTTTGTTACTGAGTATATGGTCGATTTTTGAGAAGGTTCCATGAGCTGCAGAGAAGAAGGTATATTCTTTCCTATTTGGGTGAAAAGTTCTATAGATGTCTCTTAAGTCCATTTGATTCATTACCTCCATTAATTCTCTTATTTCTCTGTTAGATTTCTGTCTGATTGACCTGTCCATTGGTGAGAGAGGAGTGTTGAAGTCTCCTACTATTAGTGTGTGCAGTTTGATGTCTGCCTTGAGTTTTAGCAATGTTTCTTTTATGTACGTGGGTGCTTTTATATTAGGAGCATAGATATTCAGGATTGAGACTTCATCCTGTTTAATTGTTCCTGTTATGAGTATAAAATGTCCCTCTCTATCTTTTCTGATCGATTTAAGTTTGAAGTCATCTTTGTTAGAAATTAGTATGGCCACACCTGCTTGTTTCTTAGGTCCATTTGCTTGATAAGCCTTTTCCCAGCCCTTTACTCTGATTAGGTGCCTGTCTTTGTGGTTAGTTAGAAAGTAGTATGTGTTTTATTGGAGTGAAGAAAATAGAGCAATAAACTATAATACAAACATCCATAGACTGATTCCATATTTATACACACACAATACATATTTAATACATAACTGTGAATTGAAAGACAAAATTGTCATTGAATAACAATAGAGAGTGCTGAAATTTTTATTAAATAATGATTAGTTTAAAGTATTATTAAAATAAAATGAAATAATAAATTAATTTAAAGTATGCATGAAAATATATTTCTTTCCTATTTAGGTTTCAGGGAATGAGGTCAATACTACCATGAGCAAACAGCTGTCGGATTGGAACCATAACTAAAAGTATATATTTTGATTGAGAACCATAAGCCAGAGAGGGAGAGAGAGAGAGAGAGAGAGAGAGAGAGGCAGAAACAGAGGCAGATAGAAAGGGAGAGATGAGGAGATGGAGAGACAGAAAGTCTCAGAGAGAGATAGACATGGAATCTCATGGGACTGTGGAAACCTCAGATTTCAACCTCCCTGTAACTTCCTTATTTTTCCAAAAAGTTTTACCAACTGAGTCAGTCATTTAAATAAATGAGCCTATGGTGGATATTCTCCTTTAACCCTCCCCTGCAGTATATTGTTATTCAATTCATATCTCAATGCAGTTACTATTTCAATAAAATATTAGAGGTTAAAAAAACTGCAGTTGGCATCTAGAAGATAATAAAAAAATGATATCTGTATTATTTTGTTTGGAACATATATTTTATAAAGATCAAAATTACTTAATCCCTAATAAAAATAAAACATTTGTATTGAGAAATAATAAAATTAATAACTTTTGCTCTAAAAGTATAATGAGAATATTGTAAGTTGAATAATTACAACAAATTTCACAAAAATGTAATCTGTATCTGAAATAGAAGAATGTATATAAATCAACATGAAATATTCTTTGTAAAAGTAAAACTAAATAATGCACAGTTATCTTAAAACCTATTTATATTAATAGAAAAGAGAAGAAACTATATAATGTCAATGTTATTATCTAACATATCAGGCTGATAAACCATTTTGTCTGAGTAAAAGCTAAATCTGCCATGCAGCCTGCTGTGCGGCCTGGAAATGTCTCCCTGTCTGATGGCAGGAAACCACCATGCTTTTCTGCTTATGCAAGCCTAGCAGACCCGATCCAGCTGCTTTCCCTGGCGAGGCTTCTGATCAGCAGGCATGCTCTCAGCTACTTTCCTCCTAATCCCCAGCAGGCATACAAGCACCCAGACCCAAAGTGTGTGGCTTGCCATATGTATTGGTGCCATTTTGTAAACGAAGATTGCTTAGTCATTTCCCAGCCACTCAGCCTTGACTATTCACACAGAAACTATATTAACTACAATACTATTTGGCATAATAGCTCAAGTGTATTTCTAACTAGCTCTTACATCTTAAATTAACCCATTTCTATTAATCTATGTATCACCACAAAGCTATGGCCCACCAGTAAGGCTCTGGCCAGTATCTGTCTCCTTAGGCAGGTACATGGCATCTCCCCGTGTAGTAAATAGGGGCAGTGGGGCTGTGTCCCCAGCACCCTGGCTGCCTGGCTAGCTTATGCCCGAAATAACAACACACAAACTGTATTCATTTAATCACTGCTTGGCCCATTTCTATCTAGCCCTTACTGGCTAATTCTGATATCCCGATCAACCCATTTCTAATAAACTGTAGCACCGGTCTTACCGGGAAGATTCTAGCCTATGTCCATCCTGGGTCGGGGCTTCATAGCATGCGTCTGCCTGGGAGCGGGGCATGGCGTCTCTCTGAGGTGTCTGCTCCCGAGAGGAGAGCTGTGGAGTCTGACCTCACTTCCTCTTCCTCCCAGCGTTCTGTTCTGTTTACTCCCCCCACCTATCTCTAACCAATGTGAGCCAAGCAGTTTCTTTTTATTTAACCAATGACCTTCCTCCATAATTCCTGACTACTCTCTCTCTCTCTCTCTCTCTCTCTCTCTCTATATATATATATATATATATATCTATATATATATATCTATATATATATCTATATATATCTATCTATCTCTCTCTCTCTCTCTCTCTATATATATATATATATATATATATATATATATTCAGATTTCCTAACTGACTTTACTCTGCTAAGTCATTGGCTGAAACAGCTTTGTTCATATTCCAATAAAAGCAAACACATACAGAAGGACTCCCAACATTAGCATATGATCCAATAATATCACTCTTATATATGCCCTTGAAAATTTCACACACACACACACATGGACACACACACATGGGCACACACACATGGACACACACATGTTTATATGTATGTATGTACATATGGATATATTTATATGTATAATATATGTATACACATATATGGGGAGAATATGTAATGTATTAAATATATGCAAACATTTAAGCATTTTTACATTGCTAATAAAAGAATTGGAAATCAGTTATATGTCTATACACAAAAATACAAATTATGGAATATTATGTAATAGCTCCTGGGTTCACATTAGCAGAGATGAACATCAATAACCAAATGTTAAGACAAAAACTTTAAAGAGCCTTACAGAATTAAAATAATACAGCACTCTAGTTGTATATATGTAAAAGAAAAACACTTAAAATAAGAGTGCATTTAAGAATTTTACAATAAATCTGTAAAATAAAAAGAAAATCAAAGAGTTAAAAATTCAAGATATTCTTTATCTCCTAGTGAGCCAAAACCTACTTGGATTTCTTGAAAAACAAAGTACACATCAATAATATTGGAGCTTTCATTGTTTGATAATAAGAAAACATATAATCAATACATAAAGCTTTTGCGTGTAATTATATTCACTATTGACTAATGTAACAAAACAGCTATAATTTATGTATAAATACTAATAATATTTAATAAATATATAGAAGGATACTGAGTTATATTGTCTTCAATTTTGATAAATTTTTATGTCATTTTGGTTTTGTTTCTAAAAATTTTACATAATAAACTAGAATTAAAAATACACGGATTTCCTATTAAGAATGGAAAATTCTTTAGATTTTCATCATGTTCAAATTAAAATTTTGTTTTCTAAAAAGGCATATTGATTATTACTATTTTTAAAAAATTGTGTAATTTGCTGATCAAATCATAGATTTTCTATAGATGTTTTTTTTCTTTAAATGTTGTATTTTCTATTATAATGTGAAATTTAAAAAATAAGAAGACCAAAGAATCTCAACAACAACCTGGCTCACCTTTTACCTTTTTAGCAGTTTCTTAGACAACAAAGCATAAACATCACTAGTCTGAAAAGTAAGAAAATCTGTTGTCTGTGCAAGGCTATTTTAAGTAGTGCATTATAGGCCAGAGTTCTCAAAACCCTGTCAATATGCAGCAAAAAGGGAAATTTTTTTTTAGGAGGAATACTCACAATAAGATGCAAAATCACTTTGTAAGACAGGTATTAATTAATTATTGAAAAGAAAATCTAACCTGATTTAGTTTTTTTACTATTATTACTATTACTATTTATTATTCTTTTACTATTATTACTATTACAATTACTATTTATTATTCTTATTACTTACCTATTTAAAGGATTCCACAAGAAGTTCAAAATTGGCCAAACTTTGGTTATAAGCTTTATTACCTGATACAGAAAAATATTTCAAAGTGTAAATAATGAGATAGGTAATTAAATAATGTTAATAGTAAGACAATTAAAAAAGTTAATAATTCTTCTTTTCAGGACTCATATCTTTCATTGCTTCATTAAGGAAAAGTAATTATAACTAGGGGGCACATCTTTCTAGGGCATATATCATTATTTGTAATTTAAGTACAATATTTGTAACCACAAACACTCTCATATACCGACTGGATTTTGTGTTTATATTTATCCATCTTGGTTCTTCATGTTACTTATTAATTTGTATATAGTTATACTATTTTTTATTCATTCTTCAGTATTTACTGGTTTGTCATGTGTATGGTATTTACATTGATTTAACATGTGGACTTTTAATAGCAGACACTTTCAAGTTGTATTAGAACAAAATGAAGTATAAGGTCAGATTCTTAGATTCTATTCTGGCCAACTATAATATTTCAGATTAATAATAGAAAATTTAATGTATTGAGTGTTAAGGATTTTTATGTAAAACAGATGTGTGTTAAAAAGAAAGATATGCCAGTCTTGCAAACATGTTCATTATGCATGATAATGATAATTACTGTTACTCTTTGTTGAAATAATTGCAGCTCTTTCTTCCTTGCTTCATAAATATAAATGTGTATACTAATTTTTATGTAAGAAATTTTGTCTATACTTAGTAACGTGTGTGTTGATGTGTGTGTATGTATGTCTATATGTGTGTGTGTGTGTGTGTGTGTGTGTGTGTGTGCATGCACATGCCATGGAATTTATGTGGCGGTTAGGAAATAACTTTTGGTAAGCATTGAACACTTTTCTTTTCTTTCATTTTCTTTTTTCTATTGATTCTACTTTTCTTTGTCCAGCTACTATGGCTATAGGGCTTACCTTTTATATTGTCCTACCAAATTTAATACTAAAACACTGGCTTTCCCTTTCACTGCAGCAATTCAATTCTAATAGCCGCTTACCTGGTCATAGGATTTCATGCCCACCTTTCCCCTTTTGGCTAAAGCTTGCATAGGACTTATAGGTGTTAGTCATAATTTCTGTTAGTTTTGGTAGAACTGTGCTGTTGTGTCTGGAAATCCCTGTTTTGACTGCCTCTGCTTCTTTAATATTTATACTTCCAGTGTCATAAAGATCCCTGATGCTTGAGGGAGAAATGCAGTGTGTATGTCCAGTTTAATCATGAGCACTCCACGGCCTCTTATTATCTGCACATTGACAGTTGTTAGTTGTTATCTGTAGTGTGAATTCAAATTTATCTTAATAATAAAATCCATAGCCAGATATTAGGAGTTAAAAGCAAAAAGATTAGAGAAGCAGAGTATCCAGCCACAAGTTGTTCTCAATTCAAAATCCTCATTTTGAATGGGCTATCCTTTCTGTACAGGTCCTCAGACTGCATCTGAGCTTCTGTCTCCACCCAACTTTTAAAAATTGCTTTTATTTATTTTATTTTATTTACATATTCATTCATTTTATTTTATACAAATATTTGTCTACACTTCCCTCCCTTCCTCCCCTCTCCCCTTCCACTCTCTCCTGTGACCTCCTTGCTCCCAATATACTCAGGAGATCTTATCTTTTTCACCTTCCTATGTAGACTCATGTAGGTCTCTTTTAGGGTCCTCTTTGTTGCCTAGTTTCTATGGGGTTGTGGACTGTAGGCTAGTTTTTCTTTGCCTTATGTCTAAAATTACTTATGAGTGAATACATATGATAATTGTCTTTCTGGGTCTAGGTAACACCAATCAGTATAATTTTTTCTTGATCCACCCATTTGCTGTAAAATTTCATGATGTCATTATTTTTTACTGCTGTGTAGTACACAATTGTGTAAATGTACTACATTTTATTTATCCATTTTTTTTTTCAATTTAGGAGCATCTAGGTTGTTTCCAGATTCCGGATATTACAAATAATGCTGCTAAGAACATAGTTGAACAAATGTCTTTGTAGTATGATTAAGCATCTTTTGGGTTTATGCCCAAAAGTGGTATTACTGGGTCTTGAGGTAGATTGTTCCCTAATTTTCTGAGAAATCACAATAGTGATTTCCAAAGCAGCTATACAAGTTTGCACCCCCACCA
Source organism: Microtus oregoni (assembly GCF_018167655.1). Lineage (NCBI taxonomy): Eukaryota > Metazoa > Chordata > Mammalia > Rodentia > Cricetidae > Microtus > Microtus oregoni. The sequence goes on from NW_024544754.1 coordinate 1,257,345, forward strand.
GCAAAGGGGGATTATTCTCCTTACCCCAAATCCTCTCCAGCCATAAGCTATCATCAGGCTTTTTGATCTTGGCTATTGTGACAAGGGTAAAATGGATTCTCAGAGTTGATTTGATTTGTATTTCTCTGATGACTAAAGGTGCTGAGCACTTTCTTAAGTGTCAGTCCTCTGAGATTCATCTGTTGAGAGTTCTCTGTTTAGGTCTGTACCCAAGTTTTTGTTTGATTATTTGTTCTTCTGTTGTCAAGTTTCTTGAGTTATTTGTATATATTTGGAGATCAGTCGTCAGTCCGATATGGATTTGGTGAAAATCTTTTACCAATCTGTAGGTTGCTTTTTTGACTTGTTGACCATGTCCTTTCCTTTACAGAAGCTTCTCAGTTTTAGGAGGTCCCATTTATTAATTATTTCTCTCATTGTCTGTGATACTGCAGTTATATTTGGGAGGTGGTCTCCTGTGTCAATGCGTTCAAATGTACTTCTCACTTTCTCGTCTATGAGGTTCAGTTTGGTCGCATTTATATTGAGTTCTTTGATCCATTTAGATTGAGTTTTGTGTATGGCAATAGATATGGATCTATATGCATTCTTCTATGTGTTGATATCCAGTTATGCCAGCCCCATTTTCTGGATATACTTTCTTTTTTCCATTTCATATTTTTAGCTTCTTTGTCAAAAATGAGTGTTTGTAGGCATGTGGATTGATATCAGGGTCTTTAACTCCTTTCAATTGGTTCTGCTGTCTGTTTTAGTGCCAATACCAGGCTCTTTTTGCTACTGTAGCTGTACAGTAGAGTTTGAAGTTTAGGATTGTGATGCCTATGGATCTCCTTTTGTTTTACAGGATTGTTTAGGTTATGTTGTTTTTTTTTGTTTTTCCATATGAATTTGAGTATTGTTCTTTCAAGTTCTTAGAAGAATTTTGATGGTCTCTGCATTTAATCTGTAGATTGCTTTTGGTAAGATTACCATTTTTGCTACATTAAATCTACATACCCAAGAATATGGAAGATCTTTCTATTTTTTGGTTTCTTCTTCAATTTCTTTTTTCAAAATTTTAAAGTACTTGTCATACAGGTCTTGCACTTGTATGGTTAGTGTTACCCCAAGGTATTTTATGTTTTTGTGGCTATTGTGAAGGGTAACATTTTTCCAATTTCTTTCTCAGTCCACTTATCATTTGTATAAAGGAGGGTGACTTATTTTTTTAATTAATCTTGTATTCTGGTACATTACCAAAGGTCTTTATGAGCTGTTGGAGTTCCCTGGTAGAATTTTTTAGGTAACTTAAGTATAATATCATATCGTCTGCAAGTTCTGAGAGTTTGAATTCTTTTCTGATTTATATCCCTGTGATCTCTCTCTTTTTTTTGTCTTTTTCCTGTGGCTAGAACTTCAAGTACTATACTGAACAGATATGGAAAGAGAAGACAACTTTGCCTTGTTCCTAATTTCAATTGAATTGCTTTGACTTTCTTTCCATTTAGTTTGATGTTGGCTGTTGGCTTACTGTATATTGCCTTTATTATGTTTAGGTAATTCCATGTATACCTGGTCTCTGCAAGACTTCTTTCATGAAGAGGTGTTGAATTTTGACAAAAACTTTCTCATCATCTAAGGAAATGATCATGTTTTTATTTCTTTCAGTTTGTTTATATGGTGAATTACATTGACAGATTTTAATATATTGAACCATCTCTGCATCTCTGGGATGAAGCCTACTTGGTCATGGTGGATGATTTTTTTTTTTGATATGTTCTTGGAAACAGTTTGCCAGTATATTATTGAGTATCTTATATTTCTCTCTGCACCTAACCATATCGCTCCTGTCTCCATTTTGCTAGTTCTGGGTTTAAAACCATATGATACTAAGTGCTAAATTCATCTTTGTTTGAACTCTGTTTTCTTTAAGACTGGATCAATTTTGTATAGTTTAGGGTGGCCTTGAACTCACAAAGGTTAATCCTGAGTGATGGGATTAAAATAGTGAGCTACCAGTACCTGGCTCTATGACTAACTAGTGTGGTTTTCTCTACACTTTGATCTTCAAGCAAGCTTTATTTGTTAGGTCTCAAACAAAATTTCACCACAGTTATCTACTACACAATAAAACTTTTCTGATTAGTTTTGAAAATTTGCCTTATTTATGCGTATAGGAATATGTCTTTAGGAATCACTTTAATAGGTATATTTAGAAAATTAATAGTATTTGGCCCTTTCATATGGTCTATGACCTATTTAGCCACAGCTTGCTGATCACTTTAAGAATGCAAGTGATAGGTTCTTTCTTGTGGAACAAGCTTTAGGTTCAATCAGAAAGTGGTTAGTTACTACAGTGACATTTAAGCCACTATTGCACCAGTGGGTACATCTTGTTATGATAGTCATTATTGCATTATTGCAGCTTCCAGGATACACAGATGAGTAAAATTGTTCATTAGTTGTTTTTTTTTTGTAGTAGTAGTAAGAATAACAACCTAACACTCCAAAATCTAGTCAATAGTATTGAAACTCCCAGGAGAATACTGTATTAAATTCCCCATGTTTGGTGAATCCTGTATGTGTTGTTTCCATAGTAGGGTCTTATCAGCAAGTTCTAAAGAGTTTACTGGGTATACCAGCAATACTGTGCAATGAGTGAGATATATGTAACCCCACTAGAAAACAACTAGTCCTCCATTTCTTCTGACTTAGTAGAATAAATATTATGAAAACGACCATATAGACCAATAGTAATTTATAAATTCAATGAAATCCCCATCAAACAATCTAACTCAATTCCTTGTAGAAACTAAAATAGTAACCTTACACTTCATTTTGAAACACACAAAATCCTCAGATAGTCAAAACTAGCATGAATAATAAAAGAACTGTGGGAAGTGTCATCATGCATGATTTATAACTATAATAAAAAGATACATTCATAAAAACAACAGAGTATTGGCAGAAAAACAGACATATTAATCACTGTAATAAAAGTGGGAATTAAAATGTAAATACACATATCTATGACAAGTAAATTTTTGACAAAAAAAACCAACAAAGAATACAACCTGAAGAAATGACTTCAGCAAATGGTGCTGGCCAAACTGTATAGCTACATGCAGAAAAATGAAACTAGATCCTTATCTTTCACCATATCCAAAACTCAACTTCAAATGGACCAGAACCTGATGGAACATAAGACCCAGAATATGATAAAGGAGAAAGTGGAATATATGCTTAATCCTACTGGCAGAGAAAATATGGTGCCCTAAGGAACAAAAATAGGAAGCTTCTGTAACAGCAAAGAACACTATCACCTGATTTTAAATGATACCAACAAAAACAACAACAATAAAACATATGCCAACTTTACATCTGATAGAGGTGATTTCATCTAGAATATACAAAGTCATTTTGGTACTTATTCTCATCATTGCATCCTTGTTTTAACATATTCTGTTATCAGGAACTACAGTAGGTTAGGTAGATGTCTAGCCTTATGATGCTATGTTTGCGATTAGATAGATGTTTAAATTTAATATTTATAGAGAAAATATTGCTGAACATTTACTTTATTGTATTGTGAATATAATTCATAGGCAGTGACTATTTGATTTATGGGTACGTAAAACCATGAGAATGTATTAATTTGATGAAGATGATGGTTTCTTACTTGAAAGTATGAACATGGGATTGAGCTTTCATGTAAAACATTTGCCTTATTTCATTTCTTTGTAGATTTTTGAATGAGATGTGTTATCATCCTCATCAACCAGTTGTGAGAATCTTTTTATCTCTTTCATCCACTATATTTGTGATTTTTTTCTAAGGCATGTTTTATTTTATTTGAGTTTTTAATATTTTTAATTTGTTGCTTTGCTTTCATATATATGTAATTGGATTCACATAATGTCTATCCCTTCATCTATCCCTCCAAATCCTCCCATGGTGCTGTGCTGCCTTTCAAATTCATACCTTCCTTTTCTATATTATTGGAGTGTGTGTGTATGTGTGCATGTGGTAAGGGAGAATTGTCTGTATTCTGTCAATCATGTTTTAAATAAACAGTGATTGGCAAGGCAGAAAGTATAGGTGGGTCAACCAGACAGGAAGTAGAGGTGGGGTGATGAGAACAGGAGTATTCTGGGAAGCAGAAAGCTCCCTCTGCAATCCTGCCCAGACCACAGAAGAAGCACGATGTAATCTACCCAAATGAGAAACAGTACCAAGCCATGTGGTTAACATAGATAAAAATAATGGGTTAATATTTCAAGGGCTAATAAGAAGCCTGAGCTAATGGGCCAATTAGTTTATAATCTTATTGAGATATCTGTGTTATTTTCTTTGGGGCTTACTGGCTGTGGGAACTGTGCAGGGCAGAAACCCCAACGAGCAGGCCCACATAGATAACTTCATCCACAGAAATCCTGAGAAAGCTTGGGAAAGAATAAAGTAAAGCATATCTTCTTGGTAGCAGCAATTTCTCAGGTCTGCTCTGATTGCTAGAGGCTCATCTAAGAGAGGCTTCCTGACTCAGCTTTAGCTGTATAACCTTGCAGCTCTTTTAAGTGGTCCTGCCATGAACACTTAAATAGTGTTCATGAAAACTCAAATACATGCTTTTCAGCTTTCAACCGTAGCAGGAAAAATGCTGCACCATTTGAAAATGCCGGCTTTCTCGGCCATTCTGCCAGGGCAAACTCTGACTCTTCCAAGCAGGCAGTCCTGACTACAGAGCTGGAGCTTTTGAGTGTTGTTTAACACTGTTGCAGCTTGCTTGCTGGCAAGAACCTTAAAACGCCATAGAGTTGTGACAATAAACATGGCTACAGCTGGTACCTCTGCCACGAGGCTGGAATCACAGAAATCTAAGGACTGGGCTGGATCTAGCCATCAAAGCAACAGCTTTAATTCTACCCACATTGCTTAGTAAATTAAAGGCTCTTGTGATCAGAAAAGTAGATATACAGTAAAGATAGATTCAAAGATGAAGAAAACCTCTAAATGGTTTACTGTGTATTAAAAATGTATGCAGGCTAAAGGGTAAAGTTTTTTAAAAAAAGAAAGAGAGTAGTTGGGTGTGGTAATACACACCTTTAAACCCAATACTTGGGAGGCAGATGTAGATTGACCTCTGTGACTTCAAGGTGTGGAAGCACACGCCTTTAATCCCAATGCCTGGGAGGCAGAGGCAGACAGATCTCTGTAAATTCAAGGTGTGGTGGCAGATACCTTTAATCCCAGCACTGAGGAGGCAGAGACAGACATATCTCTGTGAGTTCAAGGATAGCCTGGTTTACAGAGGGAGTTCCAGAACAAAGATACACAGAGGACCTGTCTCAAAAAGCAAAAAGTTATAAGTAAAAATAAAATAAATAGAGGTTAAAATAAGCTGCATAAAGATGGAAAATACACAGAGAATTTTGATCCTGTATGCTATTATGTTCTCTTTGAATTGTTTGAATGCTGAGGAAGGAGCAACAGCTGCTAAAAGATATTTGCTTATAAATGCTGCTGAACTAATCCAAGATAGATATTTTGAATATACCTTTACTTCAAAATTGAAGTCAAAAGGTATGTTACTTTGGAGAAGAGGTTTTTCTTTTGTTTCCAAAGAAAATGAGAGGCTGTGGATTCATTCTGAGTTAAGAAAAATCATGTTTGATGAAGCAAGACCACCTGAAAATCTCCGGTAGGAACAGATGGCCCGGATGTCTAAGTTCTACATCCAGATCAGATTCAAGATTGCTGCTTGAAAAGATTAAGACTCATAGGATACTCCGGTCAGGATTTGATGATAATTCTAAATTTTGTTTAGGTACCCATAAGATTATCAGTACCCCCAACCAGCCGGAAGTAGCCTGGAATACTATGCCCACATGCCCATAAAATGGACTATGTATATTTTCTTTTCTTTAAAAAAAAAGAGAGGGAAATGGGTGGGAGTATTGTCTGTATTTTGTCAATTGTGTTTTAAATAAAACTGATTGGCCAGGCAGAAATTATAGGTGGGTCAACCAGGCAGGAAATAGAGGCAAGGCAATGAGAACAGGAGTATTCTGGGAAGTGGGAAGCTCCCTCCACAGTCCCTCCTAGACCACGGAAGAAGCAAGATGTAATCTGCCCAGCTGAGAAAGGTACTGAGCCATGTGGCTAACATAGATAAGAATAATGGGTTAATAAACATTGCAAGAGCTAATAAGAAGCCTGAGCTAATGAGCCAATCAGTTTATAATCTTATGGAGATCTCTGTATGATTTTATTTGGGGCTTACTGGCTGTGGGAACTGGGAAAGGCAGAAACCCCAATGAGCAGGCCCCCTCATGTTACATGCATGTGCACTCATGTGCGTGTACTGCTCATGTGTTTTTAGAGCTGACCACTTGGTATTTCACAAACTATTAGGAAACTCATCCCTGAGGAGGATTGATTCTCCCATTCTCAGAAGTTGTCAATTGCCTGTAGCTCTTCATGTTTGGGTGGGGCCCTATAACATTTGCCTCATTAAGGACTGGCAAGCCAATTGTTATCAGTGTTTAGGTCTTGTTTAACCAGTCATATTATTGAGAGATCATGGATCATATGTTGAAGACTAATCCTCAAAGGAGAAATTATTGTCCTCTGGCTCTTAAAACTTTTAGCCCTCTCTTTCATATTGTTTCCAGATATTTGGTTGTAGAAGTTGTGTTATTGGTATATCAATTAGAGTGAGCACTCCATAGTTTTAGGCACTTAAACTAGTTGTGGATATATATATATATGCCTTCTGATACAAATAGAAACTTCTGGAATGAACAGTGGGAACTATACTTGTTACTATATGTAAATTTAAATATTAGGAATGCAAATAGCCAACTTCTATCCTAGTATTCAGGAGGCAGACATATGTAGGCCTCTGAGATTGAGGCCAGCCTGGTCCACAAAGCAAGTTTAAGCACAACAAGGGTTACACAGAAAAACTCTGTCTTGAATAACTCAAACCTAAAAATCAACAGAAACAAAACCAAAAAAAAAATGTTGATAGATATTATACTTTATTCCGGTTTGGAAAAATGGCAATAATAGCTTCTCCTATAGGTTCTATGTCCTAACCATATAATATGGCAAATAAGTTTATCTTGGTTTACAATATCAGACATTAATTCCTTCCTATTGGGAGATCCTTAAGGCCTAGTAGACAGTTGTTGATTAGCCCTCAGGATGCAAATGCTTCCACTGTACCTTTGGGGATATCTTTTCATGCTACTTATTGTTTTGGTTTGTAGGTATCACATATGGTTAAGGTTATTGATTACTTTGTTTACACTACAGTTTGTGCAATACTTTCTCTAGCTTTGAAAGCTAATTCTTATTTCTAAAATCATCTTTTTTCAAAATATCAATTTCTTTCCTCAGTTTTTCTTACAAGTCACTGACTTTTCTAGCCAGATTACTTATTTTGTAATGATTTTTGGTGATTCTTTTCATCTATTTCACTAACTGTCAAGTTTAAGGTCTAGATTTGACACATGCATTTTATGTTGTTTTAGTTAAATCATTATCTCAATGTCATAAAAAATAAATTAATTATATTTATTCATGACTACTAAGGTCATGAATACATGTTCCTTTGAACTTCCCAACTTGAGCCAGGTTCCTGCTGTCTGTACAATTTGGTTTGTTAGTGTATTGCCTTCCTCCCCAGGTGGGTATATTTTCCATGATAGTCCTCCCTCAACCTTCTCTTATCCAGGAACCATGACTAGCTAAACTGGAGCTTGTCATCCAGAGAATACACCTTGATCACTGTCTTCTATGGTACCTTAATTTTTAATAATAGATTCTTTTTGAAACCACCATCACATAAATAATATAGTATGACAAAAATGAGATAATTTTTTAATAATAGATTCTTTTCAAAACCACCATCACTTAAATGATATAGTATGACAAATATGAGATTTCTCTGTGCCACAAACCTGCACAATAGAAGAATAGCTGTGTCACAAAAAATTTACAGCTGAAACTGAAGCTTTGAGAGGTGTTGACTTTTTCTTAGGATAGCACTACTGATACTTCATCCTACTTTATTTGGAAATAACTTCAGATATTCTATTTCTTTCTGGCAAAATGTACATGTTTGACTGTGATCTATTTGCGTTTTTGAATTGTACCACATATTTATTTCTTCCTGACTTACTATTTTAGTACAAAACAGAATAATTGTTTTTACATTTGTAAAAGTAAATATTCTATAAAAAATAAAAAGAATTGAGTTAAAACAGGTTATGGTAGTTAAATGATATTTGACAATAGAAACGTTATGTCAAACTGTTACAAGAAGCAAAGGAAAACATAATACATTAATAAACAATTAATTCAACATAAATGTATGAAATTATATGCATATATATGCAAAACCAGAGGCACTGTATATTTGAAGCAAGGAATGACAGAATTAGATGAAGAAGGGTGCATCAAAATTATAATAGAAAACACATTGTTCCACTAATTATACAACATAGAACAACTATGCAGGAGAAGAGGACATAACTGACATGAAGTAATCAATTCAGACTGAAGTTTATACATAGGATGTTCCATTGGCCAATACAAAAGCATGTATTTCCTTAAATAACACTAACATGGAAAATTCTACAGGAAAAACAATATTATACCCCCAAAAGAAACTTATTAAATTAAAATATCAAAAACATACTCATGTAAAATTTATTTTTCTCCTCAAAGTAGAAGGACACTAACAAGACAAAATAGGAAATTGGCTATAATTTTCAAACTGTGCAAAGCAAAGGAAGACATCTTTAAATAATAAAAGGAATTTAAATGTATCTTGTTATAAACCTAAATGAAAGCATAATATACCAAAGGCTGTAGGCTGCAACAAAAGTACTACTAGGAATATTGAGAAATAATATTAAATTATTACATAACTAAATAAAGATTATAAATGAAAATTTTATTTTTTGACCAATAAAATGCCTAAATTGGCAAGGGTTCTTGCCATCATGTCTGAAACTTCAATTCAGTTCCTAGATCCCATTATGTTGGGAGGGTAAAAATTACTTCCACAAGATTTCTTCTAACCTCTAAAATGTGTTTCATATCATTGATTGCCAAATAAAATAAATAAGTTAGGGGAAATAACTAATTATATTATAATTATAATTATGTACACATACATTTCAAATTAATATCAAACCTTAAAAAGGAGGGGAATTATTAATATCAAAACAAATATAAACAATGCACTGTCTAGCAATAAGAAAATAGCAATGGAGTCTACTTTTGATTATTTGTTAAGATTTACAATTAATTGTTTTGTTAAGCTATCACAATAAAAGAGGAGATTCAAATAAGAAAAAAAACAGTCAGTGAAGTCACAGTGATTTTATAAAGAATCAGAAATATATGGCCTGGAGAAACAGCTCAGCAGTTAAAAACACTGGCTGCTCTTTGAGAAGGCAGGAGAGTTATTTCCAACACTCACCTGTCAGTTCACATGTAACATGAGGGTCTGCTTGTTGGGGTTCTGTCCTGCCCAGTTCCCACAGCCAGTAAATCCCAAAGAAAACCACACAGAGGTCTATATAAGTTATAAACTGAATGGCCCGTTTGCTCAGGCTTCTCATTAAATCCTATAACTTATATAGACCATTACTCTTATCTATATTAGTCACATGGCTCAGTACTTTTTTCAGTGGGACAGGTCACATCCTGCTTCTTCAGTGTTTGGACAGGACAACAGAAAGTTTCCTTCTTCCCAGAATACTCCTGTTCTCATTTCCCTGCTTCTACTTCCTGTTTGCTTGTCGCACATTTACTTCCTGCCTGGCTACTGGCCAATCAGCGTTTATTTAAAACATAATTGACAAAATACAGAATTTTCCCACAATATACATCTATCTCTTAGTCTAGTCCCAGAGGATTAAGTATACTCTTCTGACTCCTGTGGTGGATAGGAGACATGTATGTAATATCCAGATATACATGAAAGCAAAATTTCCAACACATAAAATTAATAAAAATGATAAAATAATTAATATTAGTAAAATTTAATGTTAATATTAGGTAATATAGGCAAAAGAAATTATAATAAAGTATTATTTAAATTGATTAAATTACTAAACACACAGATCAAATTTATAATAAATATGATACTTAATAAAACAGCTATCCACAAGACCTGTACTAGAAACTGTTACTGATAAGTTCCATCACACATTTAAAGAAGTGACACCAACCGATAGGAAGTAACAGTTTCTCATTTCTTTGACGTTATCATTAAGTAAAATCCATAGTCAGACACATAATTCATAAAAATAAATGACAATATTCACTTTGCATAAAGATACAAAATCTTTGTTGTAAACACCAGCACAATGAGTCTAATGATTACAGCTTTCTATCATTTAGGAAGTTCCTCTGCTTAAATCATGGCGCTATTTTGTCTGTGTTCTGACAGATCAAGCTTGCTTGAAGATCAGAGTGTGGAGCTAGCCACACTAATTAGCCATAGAAGCAAGGCAGTAGTGGCATGCACTTTTTATCCCCAACATTCAAGAGATAGTTGTTGATAGAACTCTATGAGGTCAAAGCCACCCTGGGATACATGAGGTTGAATTTGTTTTAAAGAGAAAAAGGGTCAAGTGGTAGTGGTTTTAATCCCAGAATTAGGGTGGTGGAGATGGGAAGTGATATGGCTGGGTTAAGATAAGAATATAAGGCATGTGGAGTCAATAGAAGATCAGTGGATTTAGTTTGAGGCTTCCTAGAGGTGGCATTCAGTGTGAAGGTTCATAGAGACAGAATCTTGCCTCCTTGGTTCTAAGGATTTTGTAGAAGCAAGAACTAGTGGCTGGCTGCTCTGCTTCTCTGACCTCTCAGCTTTCACTCCCTAATATCTGACTCAGGGTTTTTATTTTTAAGACCAATTACAATTCATGCTACATTTCATCTTCTTTATTTCAATTTAATTTAAATTGCTTTTAAAAACTAAACTTTATGGCAATCAAATAGCAATTTTTTCAACTATTTTATACTGGGTAACACAACCAAATGGGTAATATCAATTTGTTCTTAAATTAATAAGTTTTATTTCTGCCGTCGAGGCCTCAGTAATTATGTAACACCTATGCAGTTCTGTTGTAAGGAAAATATAAGGCTTCGTAAACACAGAAATTTGTTCAGTGAAAATACGCAAAGAACAACATGATTTCTATTGACGGTGTGCAACCGATAGCGGGTTAACTAAAATAAAAGAAATATCAAGTCACATGGAAAGGCATTACTGTGTAAGCTAATTAAAAACATAATTTTAAAAAGTATTACTATGGAGGTATTATGCCTGGATGTATAATGCAGATTACAGGAACCTTGGGTTATTAAATAAAAATTCTGGTGCTAAATGTAGGACATCTATCTAAGAATTGTTGCTCAATAAAACCACAGTGACCCTTAAAACTACTGAGGTTGTGGCCATTGTGATTGTATGTCCAAGAGAAGTGGATGACAAAATTCTATTTTCGAAGATACCACACACCTGTTTTTGCAAAATTCATAGGTAACTTGCTGGGGCTTAGCATGATGATTCCTTCCTCATCGTTTAGCTTCAAATTGGCATAAATTGCCATATAGGACTCTAGGAAAGAAAAGTTATCAGTGATTTTTTTTTTTTTGCGAGAACAGTGACTTGTGCAATAGTAGTACAATCTATATGGACTAACTATCAGATTTCTGATTGGGATTGAGAATGAGTCTATAAGAAGACTTTCGTTATCAATGTCATGGGTCTGGTCAAAGGCCCATAGCAGGGAAAACCATAGGTACTAAGTGAACATACTACTGTTCTTTTGCTAAACAGACATGCTTTTAAACAGGCTTTGAAGTGGCTACATTTATAACCATAGACTTGTGTTATGCCTCACCTTTATCAAAAAAATCTTCATTTTGTAGTGATTGGCAGTTAATGTTGAGACTTATGGATTATTAAGGTGATGAAAACAAGTGTTAGCATTAAAAGGTACAGCCATATCACTCCTTCCAAGATTGAGAGAATGTGACAAAAGGAAGAGGGAGAATGTAAGAGCCAAGTAGTAAGAAGGGAGGGAATCAAGTGCAAGTGCTGTCTGTTGAGTATCATTAGGCTAATGTACTCTGGAATTTAAGCAGTTGCCTGAATAAGTCCTGAAAAAGGCTGAAACTAAAATATTCATTCAGAGATTAGAAATAAGTTATTGATGCCAGGCAAAAATCTACATAAGAAAAAAAATATCATCCCAGGACTCCTGAATAAAGAAAGTCATTGTCTGTGATACAGCTACTGCAAAATAAGCAAAGTACTTATTTTCCCAAAGAAACCTTCATACTGATGACCACAGCAGTTACTCTGATTTAATCACATGGTACATAGGACAAAATCAAAAGCAAAGCAAAACAAAGTCTGAGAGTAGGATTAGGGATTGATGTGGGGAGGGTGGGCCTGAGGGCAGGGATTCAAAGAGAGAATAGGGATGAATGTTAACAGAATGTGTTATATGTATATGAAGTTGACAATAAAATAATTTTAAAATAAATAAATGAATAATAAAAATATGTCTCTTGGTTCTCATATTTCAGGTATGATTTTTGTATGCACAAAAAATAATCAATAAGCCTAAATGACTTAAGATTACTTTCAATGAAATTTGAATTGAATTATATTTATCTTTTATGTAGTGAGGTGTTCACACTTTCACCCACTTGTAGAGGCTAATTTGTAGAATTATGTTCTCTCCTTCTAACATACTCAGTTCTCAGGCTTGGTACTCAGATCCTTTACCTGCTTCTTGTTTTATCAAGGGAATGTATCTTAAAGGGAACTATTGTCATACTACTATGTAGCTAAAGCAAAACATGAATGAAGATTGGCACATATTATATCATTTCAATATCACCAAGAACTGTTTTTAAAACAAATTTTTAAAAACTATATATTAATTTTTCAATCTCCAGTTTTAGAAAAGGTACAAATGTTATCCTGTCCAAGGTTGTATAACTAATAATTGAAACCACAACTAATAATATGTATCTCATGGTTTCTACAGATCATTGAAAATTTGTCTACACAAAGTGGAGGTGCAATAAGGAAGTCACATGAATATCTGTTGACCAAATGTCTTGCACACATGTATTAGCTGACTCCATACACTTCAGTGCTTTGTTGTTTGGGTTATTACATTGAATGTTTAATGTTTCTATATAATGATTCTCTTGTTTTTCTTTTAACTGTTGCTATATATACCTAAATACACAGATACAACCTACTCAGTTTGTATACTGCAACTTATATGTACATGTTTTCATAGATAACCATCAATAAAACGTTTTTCCACAGAGAAAAAAAATATTACAGGATACCACAATCATCCAAAATGCAGAAGTGTGAAGCATCGTAACAATATGTGTACTCCTGTATCTTAAGTTCAAGTATTGTAGTAAAAAATATTTTAATAGACAGACAAGCAGGTAGTTTGCTGTGACATTGTGTCTTTTAGAAATGTCAGAAATCATAACCAATAAGTCTCATAAAACTGATTGCCTAAACATGAACTAAACGAGGACATCAATAGACAAGCTAAGATGAAATATGCTATAAAGATTTTCATTGGTATGGATATTGGTTTATTGATACAAATTTAAGATCAATTGAGGTATATGTACATTTTTGCTCATGATTAAGGTGTTATGTTTGTGCAGCTCATTTAAAAATTTAATGTATAACTAAGAAATATAGGATAATAGATATTATCTATAATAGTCAAATTCTAGCCATTTTAGATTTTCGAGATATATAAAGATATATTTAAGGTAGATATGTATTCTTCAAATATTCCAGAGGCCTTCAGAATATAGCATTTAAAATATTTTAAGAAGTTAGGACTTTTCATGTCAATGAAACACATCTGCTCCTGGCAGGACCAATCAACTTCAAGAGGATTATAGGTAACAAAGAGTCTCCTTTTGGTCTTTGTTAGCCATTTGGGCAAGAAACTCCTCTTGCTTAGACTGCTTGATGCTATGCTGTATGAATTAGATATGCAAGATCCACAGAAAAATGTCTGCTAAACTTGCTTAAATGTGAGAAAGTTCTTCTTCATGAAAGAGTCTGCAAGACACAGAAAAATGTGACTGAAAACCTGGCAATATAAGTGGAACTGTCTTTGAAATTTTCTGCTTAATAGGAAAGTCTGCCAAATATCAGGCGAATGCTACAATGTTATAGAAGAACTTTATATGACTGTTCAGGCAGAGAGATATACAGTAAATATAGATTCATATTTTAAAATACTCTAAAGAAGTTATAGTGTGTTTAGAAATATATGTAGGCTTGGAAGAGAAAAGGAAAAGGATAAAGTCCTTTTTTAAAAAAAAGAGAAGTTGGGTATGGTGTCACACACCTTTAATCCCAGCACTTGGGAGGCAGATGCAGGCAGATCTCTGTGACTTCAAAAACAGCCTGGTCTACAGAGTGGGTTTCAGGACAGCCAAAGATACACAGAGAAAAAACCCTTTCTCAAAAAACCAAAAATTGAAAATAAAAAAAATAGAAATTGAGTTTAAAATAAAGCCACATAAAGACAGAAAATATACAGAGAGTCTTGATACTGTATGTTATTGTGTTGTCTTTGAATTGTTTGACAGCCAAGGAAGGAACAATAGCTGCTAAAAGTCATTTGATTATGAATGCTTTTGGATTAATCTAAAACACATATTTTGAAAATGCCTTGACTTCAAAATTTAAGTCAAAAGATAGGTTATTTTGGAGAAAAGTTTTTGTATAAATAGGAAATAAGAGGCTGAGGATTCATTCTGGGTTAAGCAAAATCAGCATTGATAAAAGAAGACCCCACTGAAAAATTTCTGATAGCAGTGGATGGCCCAGATGATCCAACATTTCAGAGAACCTCTGTTGGAGTTTCCTCTGAGTTCTACAATCAGATAATTCACAAGACTGCTCACTGAAATGATCAAGCTTCAGAGAATATTCCAGTCAAAACGTTACCACAGTTCTAAATTTTCTTTAGCTTCCCATAAGATTATCAGCATCTCCAATAAGTAGGAATAGCCTGGAAAACTATGCTCACATTTACAAAATTGGATTATGGATATTCTTCATTGTTTAGAGTGTTGGTTACAAGTTGTTATGGATAATAGTTTGAAAAAAGGTAAACAAAGAAGATTAGATTCAGAGTTCTGGTTTTGAAGAAAAGAGGGCGGGGGTTCCCTAGGACAATGGTCTTCTACCCTGTAAATATTTGTCACTTGTATTGCTTTAATAACATGCTGATTGGGCACTAATCAGGCAAGAAGTATAGGCCAGGTGACCAGAACAGGAGAATTCTGGAAAGAGGAAAGGATCACTCTGCTCTGTATCATTGCCAGACACAGAGGAAGCAAGATGAAAGGCCTCACTGATAAAAGGTACCAAGCCACGTGGCTAACACAGACAAGAATTATGGTTTAATGTAACTTGTAGGAGTTAATAAGAAAACCTGAGACAATAGTTTTGCTGATAAGGTACTGGCATCTGTCTCCTTCAGGAGTTATATTGTATCTCTCTGACTCTACCTACTTTCTCCTTTATCTATGCTTGGGATTCCAACATTACTCCTTTCTTCACTGTCATAGGTCCAAGCAAGTTCTTTATTAACACATGTTAATAAAACATATTGACACCATGCAGAGGGAAATACCACACCAGAAATATATAAATAATGCTGGAATAATGGTAGTAATAAATTAAAAAGTTGATATAATTGGAGATAAATTTCATGTGGTTCCTCCCCTAGACAAAGAGCTAAAGACAAATAATGAAGGCTTGAAAATAAAGAATAAGCATCTCCAAGCCCCCTTATTGGCTGTCTGTCAAGTCCAGTCCAACTTGGTTACATATTCCTTAAAAGGGGACTAAGGATTGAGGAAATACACAAAAGACAGAAGATAGGAGGGCTTCCTGTGTCTATTGTAACCATGTCAAGTTTATTATTCATAGTCTTTATATTCCCCAGTCTAAAGATGAGGGCACAAGATATCCATGATGCAAAGAACAAGCAATCATAATTATCTGCTCATAACGCGAAACACTTAACAACCCATGCTATAAGTCAAACACGCTGTTGTCTGGTTGTTGAGTATCACGACTTTCAGTAGCCACACCTTTGAATATACATCTTGTTATTTTCTGTTGAGGAACAAGAATAGGTTTGAAGTCTCTGACCTTCAATCAAGGTGAAACATATCCAAAATTATGGGCTCTGACAATTTTCTCTTTTTAAAATTATTTTTAATGTCCGTGATTCTATCACAGGACAGACAACTGTGACTGTTTTAGATTGTATTTTTCAACCTTCAAGACTTACTCATCATTGTTAGACATAATCCATCATGTGTGTCTGTTTTTGGTTGATAGGAGTCCAAAGATCTTACACATCTTTGATTAAGCTTCTGCTTATAAAGGGTTAAGGGAGAGTGCATAACTTAATACCATAGACATCTGAGACAACTTCCTATGATGAGTTCACAATTAACTTCATAACCATAGACAAGGAAATAATAATTATCCATACTCATTATCCAATGACTACAGTACCACCTAATAAAGGAGTAAAAGATGACCAAAATGGAATGTTATATTCAAATTAGTTCAGGGTGTCTTCAGATGTTTTAGGTGCATCAAAATCCAAATTTTCTTTGTTGAATGAATCAAGTATTATGACTCATTAGCATCATGGCACATTCCTCTCAGATGAGCTCTAATCTTTTTCCAAACAGTAACATAATCTTAGTGAACAGAAGAGGTTGCAAACATTAACAAGTCAATACCATAATTCCAGTAAGAATATTAACAATGTACATACAATTGGTTAAATTACAATTCTAATAACTTTGGTAAAAAGAAGGAAATATTTTTGGGGTAGGTGAGGTATGAGTCTTTGTCCTTCCCTAAAATCAAATGTACTGCTACTATTGGCATCCAAAAATATGTTTGAATTGTTCCAGTCCCCAAGTACTGAATAATAGCAGCAAAATCTTTATTTCACTCCTTCCTTATCAGTTTTAGGCGGGGGGGGGGTTCTGTCCAGTTCGATAGTTTGTTTTTTTGACCAATATAGCACACATTTCTAGATTCTAGTGATATTATACTGAAGAGAGGCTTAAGCCATGCATGGCCTCCATAATAGTGTTTGATTTTTCCAATAAGTCTCTTTTCCACATGGGAAATTTCTCAGGCACGTGTTCTCTAGGAACTTATTGTAACAACAGATGAACAATATAATGGCAAATGTGATCTCCATTTCCCAAGACATAGAGGGGATAAAATGGACAAACACCCAGTAGGCATTCCTTGCCTGGATCCAGAATAATTAAAACACACAAAGGTATGTGAAATTGGTACAGCAGGTCTATCAAGAAGTCAGACATCATTAACCATCACTATAATCTCCTTCCCATCCCAGACATCAGCATGCATTATCAGATGATCAGGAACAAAGATTCAGTACTTCTCACTTCAACTACTTTGGGGGCATAGGCAGCCACAATATCATCAGGGCCAGCATTCCAGCATTCCTTTGTTCGACACACTGCACCAAATGCTGAGACAACCACTGAGCTTTATTTTCTTACTGTGAAAAAAACACAAACATGCTCTGGACCACATATTTAAAAAGGGTCAGGAACCTTCCATAATCCAGTGGAAGGATTCTTCCACTTCCCTTGGGAAAAATTTACTCTAGTGCCATCATTTTGAATTCTCTCTGCAGCAGATTGCTTGTAGGCATCCATATTCAAGAAATGTAGACTAAAGCGAGAGTGATTCAATGTATTATATTGTGGCTGAAGATATAGTTCCCCTTTTTATCTTCTGAAATTGTGTTTTCAAGGTACCATTGGCAGGTTTCACAATTCCTTGTCCTTTAGGATTATAAGGAATGCCTGTTTTATGCTCAATTTTCCATTGGTAACAAAATTGCTGAAATGTTTTACTAATATATGTGGACTCATTCATTTTATAATTGTAGGAATTCCTATATATGAAACATATTTTAAGGAATGAGTTATCACATGCTTGGTAGTTTTCACAGTGGCCATCAAGAACTTTTAATAGGTATTGATTGATACATATATTTATCTTAATTTGTCAAATTATGCTACAAGAGTCACATCCATTTGCCATGAGTAATTAGGAAGAAGGCCTCAAGGATTTACCCCTAAGGGAGGTAGACACAAATATTGCAGAATACATCATATTGCTTAACAATCTGATGAGCAATTTAGTGGTATGACCAAATTGTTCTTTTTAGCTTGTGCTTTTCTGATGATGAAAGGCATGTGACTGTTGAGCCAATTCTACCTTTGACAAGATGGCCATCCATGTTAACTCATCAGATAACACATCACAATTCATTAGAGGACCAGGGAGACTGGAATGAGCTCTAACATGAGCCACAAAGCATGGCAGTTTTCTTTGATAAATGACATCTTGAATTTGCTGGAACAGCATTTTAACCTGACCAATACTAGTTCCAGTACAGGGAGCAGTTTCTATAACTTGAAGAACTCTGAAAATGCTATGTCTACCAGTATATAAATTAAATGAACTATCTACAAAAAGCTAGAAGATCATAGGTACAGCTTATGATTCTACTATCTGAGTTAGAGGTGCAACTGTTTATACTATAACCTTTACCACTAATAGTGTAGGCAGTTCTTCCATTGGAGGAATCAACAGTGAAAACCCGCACAACATCTTTTTATGGGATATTTCATCATAATTTTAGCAAATACAAATGAATGCGCTTGTGCAAATTGTAACAGTCAATGAGCTGAAAAATGATTATCAATTTAGCCCAAAAATTGAGAAAAAGCAATGGTGCACAAGTCATTATTTTGAAATTTATGAAAAATATTCCCCAATTTCTTCTGGTCAAAAACGTATTGAGGACAAAGTATATCCCTAATTTATTTTCCCTTAACAAAGAATGGTGGCAGCTCCCAGAGGTCATGGCCCACAAGTGCTCACTGGGCTATGGCAGCAAATGGCCAGCACACTCCATGGCTGAATGGTGCTTCTGAGAGGCAGCAACTGGAAGTGGTGGCTGGCAAACTTAGCCACCACCCTTCTGCATTGCAGGTACACGGGCAAACACCATTGCCCAGGACCATGGCTCTGAGACTGTGGTGCCTGCAAGCCAGGCCAGGTGGAAGTGTGGCTATTGCCCAACTGACTTTGCTTTCCACAAGTACCAATAAAGCCCAGACACTGTGGTTGGGCCACTAGTGTAGAGGAGTGAGAAGGAGGTTTCTTTGCAAACATAACTACCTCCTTACCTCACAAAAATACCTAGTATCCACTCCCTAAGTCAAACATACTATTGTCTGGTTTTTGAGTAGCAAGATAGTCAATAGCTACACCTTTGGCCAAATATCCTGTTATTTGTTTATGAGGAACAAGAATGAGTTTGAACTCTGACCTTTAATCAAGTTTGAATGGATTAAAAATTTTGGGCTCTGACAGTTATCCAAGGCAAAGTAGAAAGCCTTCAAATAATATGTACACAGTAAAAATGGACTCAGCAAGTTTCATATATATATATATATATATATATATATATATATATATATATATAATGAGGAGCAGCAGAGCTGTTTCCCGCCACCCGGCTAGCTTTACCCGAAATAATTACATGGAAACTGTATTCTTTTAAGTATTGCTTGGCCCATTAGCTCTAGCTTCTCACTGGCCAACTCTAACATCTTGAATAACCCATCTCCAACGATCTGTATAGTACCACAAGGTGGTGGCCCACCAGGAAGGATCCTAACCTGCGTCCATTTTGGAGAGGAGAGGCATGACATCTGCCTGACTTGGCTTTCTTCCTCCCAGCCTTCTGTTCTGTCTACTCCACCCACCTAAGGGCTGGCCTATCAAATGGGCCAAGGCAGTTTCTTTATTAACCAATGAAAGTAACTCCTCCATCATATATATATATATATATATATATATATATATATATATATATATGTGTGTGTGTGTGTGTACATGCAAACACATATATGTGTATATATATTTATATGTATATATACATATACACATATATGCATCAAAGTAAAAGAAGCTATAAACTTAAGAGTTGGGATTGATAGGAGTGGTATAAGGAATGCAATCACTGGAAAGAGAAAAGGAAGGGATAAAGTGATGTAATTCTATTACAATTATAAACTTTTTAAAAGTGCAAATAACCATAGGAAAATATGTTCTCTAAAGATTTCTTTACTTTTATTTTATTTTGGGGTTGTTTTATATACATGTAGTCTCTTTGTGCAGGGTTTACAGTGACCACATACCCTTGAAATGAAGTGATACCTGGCTCTGAGGTGTCATGTAACTGTTGAGAGCCAAAGGCTGATCTTCTGGAAAAGTAAAAGGTGCTCAAAATTACTGTTATCTTTCCTGCTCAGGCATATCTTTGATGAATATTAATGCAAAAATACAAAAGAAAGTACTTAGGAATAGAAGCAAACATTACCATTACTTACCGAGATCTGTGGAGATGCAACCCAGAAATGAAAATATAGTTCTGCATATACAAATATATAAATGCAATATGACAAAAAATAATATAGTAATTTTATATACAAAAAGCATTTATATGACATCAATAGTATTTCTCAATTAAAATCATACATATTTTATGAATGGAATGTCTCTCAATATAATAAAGACTATTTATTTGTAGTAAATTAATAGCCAAAATCGTGTCAAATCAAAAAGTTTAAAGATTGCCATGTAAAATTTAATCTTCTTCTAACTAAAGTTAGATGTTCTAGCCAAAATGGCCAGGATAAATAAAAACATACAAACAATTCCATCCATGATGGAAACCCAGAAATATAATTATTACATTTTATAGATATTATTCTATATCTTGAACATTCTAAAGAAAACCAAGGAACTATTAAAGCTAAACTCATAATATTTGCAACACATAAAATCAGTATTGTTATTGTAAGCCAACAGGAAATTATCTAAAATGCAAATTAAGGAAAGAAAATACCAACCGATATAAAAATTTAAAATATTGAGTAATATATTCAGTCAAAGAGGTAAAATAAAAGCAACTCAAAATTAAAAATCTTTCAGGAAAAATAACTGTAAAGAATATTAAATTCTAGAAAGATTATTTTTTACATATGAAGAACCAGTAATATTCTATAATCTTTACATGAAATGATTCAAAGACTGAATACAATTTTTATGAAGACTTTAATCACATTCCTCACGGTACTAGAAAAATTCTAAAATTTATATGGACCTAAAAGTCATTAAATTGCTACTTGAGAAAAGAGCAGGAAACATTGTGCTATCTATATAAAGAAAAAAAAAATACCACAACCGAATCAAAGAACACATCAAAAAAATCATCCATTATGATGAAGTAGATTTCATCCCAGAGATGCAGGGCTGGTTCAACATATGAAAATCTATCAATGTAATTCATCATATAAATAAAATGAAAGAAAAAACCCCAATGATCATTTTATTAGATGCTGAAAATGCGTTTGACAAAATTCAACACCCCTTCATGATAAAGGTTTTGGAGAGATTAGGGATAGAAGGATCATATCTAAATATAATAAAAAAGCAATATAGATGAACCTGACAGCTTATATCAAATTAAATGGAGAGAATCTCAAAGCAATTTCACTAAAAGAGGAACAAGTCAAGGCTGTCTACTCTCTTCATATTTTTTCAATATAGTGCTTGAATTTCTAGCAATAGGAATAAGACAACATAAAGAGATCAAGAGGATTCAAATTGGAAAGGAAGAGTCAAACTTTCGTTATTTGCAAATGATATGATAGTGTACATAAGTGACCCCAAAAACTCTACCAGAGAACTCCTACAGCTGATAAATACCTTAGTTATGTGTCAGGATATAAAATCAACTCAAAGAAAAATCAGTAGCCCTCCTATACACAAAGGATAAAGAAGTTGGGAGGGAAATTAGAGAAACATCACCTTTTAGAATAGCCACAAATAGCATCAAGTATCTTGGGGTAACACTAATCAAAAAAGTGAAAGACCTATTTGATAAGAACTTTAAGTCTTTGAAGAAAGAAATTGAAAAAGATACCAGAAAATGGAAAGATCTCCAATGCTTTTGGATAGGAATGATCAACAAAGTAAAACTGGCAGTTCTACCAAAGGCAGTCTATAGAATCAATACAATCCCCATCAAAATCCAAACACAATTCTTCACAGACCTTGAGAGAACAATAATTAACTTTATATGAAAAAACACAACAGGATAGCCAAAGCAATTCTATACAATAAAGGAACTTCTGGAGGCATTACCACCCTGACATCCAGCTTTATTACAGAGCCACAGTAATGAAAACAGCTTTGTAGTGGCACTAAAACAGAGACATTGACAAATGGAATTGAATTGAAGACCTGGATATTAATCCACAAACCTATGAACACCTGATTTTTGACAAAGAAGCTAAAATTATACAAAGCAAAAAGGAAAACATCTTCAATAAATGGTGCTGGCATAACTGGATGTCAAACTGTAGAAGAATGAAAATAGATCCTATCTATCACTATGCACAAAACTAAATTCCAAATGTTTAAAAGACCTCAACATAAATCCAACTGCACTGAAACCGATAAAGGAGAAACTGGTAAGTAGCCTTCAATGTATGGGCATAGAATACTGCTTTCTAAGTATAATCCCAATAGTCCAGACAATAAGAGCAACAATGAATAAATGGGACCTCCTGAAACTGAGAAGCTTCAGTAAAGCAAATGACACTGTCAATAAGACAAAAAGGCAACCTACTAAATGGGAAAATATTTTCACCAACCCCACATCAAACAAGGGACTGATCTCCAAAATATATAAAGAACTCGAGAAATTAGACATTAAAATTCTAAAAAACCGAAATTAAACAATGAGGTACGGAACTAGAGAATTCTCAACAGAAGAATTTCAAATTGTCAAAAGATACTGAAGGACATGTTTAACTTCCTTAACTATCAGGGAAATGCAAATCAAAACAACTTTGAGATACTATCTTACACCTGTCAGAAAGGCTAAAATCAAAAACACCAATGATAACCTATGCTGTAGAGGATGTGGAGAAAGGAGAACACTCATTCATTGCTGGTGGGAATGCAACTTGTGCAACCACTTTGGAAATCAGTGTGCTGTTTTCTCAGAAAATTGTGAGTCAATCTACCTGAATACCACTCTTGGGAATATATCCAAAGATGCTCAAACATACTACAAAAGCTTTTGTTCAACTATGTTCATAGCAGCATTATTTGTAATAGCCAGAACCTGGAAATAACCTAGATGCCCCTCACTGAAAGAATGGATAAAGAAATTGTGACACATCTACACATTAGAGTACTACTCAGCGGTAAAAAACAATGATATCTTGAATTTTGCATGCTAATGGATGGAATAAGAAAACACTTTATTGAGAGAGATAACCCAGACACCAATATATATATATATATATATATATATATATATATATATATATATGGTATATACTCACACATTAGTGGATACTATCAATCAACAAAGCACATTGAGCCTATAGTTCATGATCCTAGAGAAGCTAAGTAATAAGGTGAACCCAAAGTAAAACATATATAGGTCCACCAGAAAATTGGAAGCAAACAAGATTGCCTGACAAAATTTGAGAGTATGTGGGCGGGGGTAGAAGGAAGGAGAGAAGAGAAAGAGGAGGAGAGAAGGTGAGGGTTGAGGAGAGCTTGAGGGGATGGGATAGTTGAGATGGAAGAAGGACAGATATGAGAGCAAGGAACAATATCTTGATTGAGGGAGTCATTTTGGGGTTAGCAAGAATCCTGGCTCTAGAAAAATTCCCAGAAACTCACAAGGATGACACCAGCTAAGACCCCAAGAAATAGAGAGTGTGCCTGAACTGGCCTTGCCATGTAGTCAGACTGATGATTATCTTAAATATCACCATAGAACCTTCATCTAACAACAGACAGAAACAGAGACAGAGGCCCACATCAGAGCACAGAACTAAGCTCCCAAGTTCCAATTGAAGAGTGGAAGGAGGGAGAGTATGAGCAAGGAAGTCAAGACCATGAGGGGTTCACCCACTGAGACAATGGGCCTGAGATAATAGGAGCTCACCAACTCCAACTGGTCTGGGAATGAACTAGCATGGGATCAAACTAGTCCCTCTGAATGTGATTGACAGTAGGGCAGACTGAGGGGCCAATGACAGTGGCACTGGGATTTGTCTCTACTGCATGTTCTGGATTCTTGTGATCCTATTCATTTTGGATGTATACCTTTCTCACCCTGGATGTAGTGAAGAGGGCCTTGGACTTTCCATAGGGCAGGGTGCCTTGTCCTCTCTAAAGATTGGAGGGTAGTTGGGGGAACGTTTGTAGAAGGAGTGGGAAGGAAGTTGGAAGAGGGTCAGAAGTGGTAATTTCAATTGATATTTCTTAAAGTAACAAAATAAAATAATAACAAAAAAAGAAAACTATCTTATAAATAAAGTGTTTTTAGTCAAGAAAAAAACATGATACAAATATTGAGTAAAAAATTCACTAAATCTCATCAGCTTATAATAGTTAATATTCCACAGATAGCCTCATTTAATAAATGATACATGATTGAGTCATGAGATTGGAATGACAGTCATCACCCAGAAATGATCGATCAAGTAGTTGTAGAGAGGACAAACTGCTGAATGTTGTAAATCAGGTGCCATATATAACAGAATTGTTATTTACCCTAAGGCCTAGAGGACAAAGGGAGTTGATCTCCCCCAGATTTTATATCACACTCAACACACTATGCCTTACAAACAGGAATCTAAAGATTAATTTTGCTCTGGATATACTATTCCTTTTTGTCTCTCTTAATCATATTTATCCTTACACAAAATTATATCTTAAAGGAGATTATTTGGGCAGGGAGTGGCAGGGATATTTTGGAAAAGATTTTTTCTCAAAAGCAGACTTTTGAAATTAACCAAAATGAGTAAATGCATTGATATTTGGATTGAACAAATGTGTTTATCTTGTAAGAAACCCCTAATATTTAAACGTGTTATATATATATATATAGTACATGTATATATGTGTATATGTATACACACATATATGAATGAGAAAAAGTTTTATGTTTTAGAATCTTGTCTCAAAGAATAACAACATGAAGCTGTTTAAGAGATATATGGCTACATGTGGGATGTTGTGGAATATTATTTTAAGATGTTTTATATTTGTTTATGCTCTGAAATATTTGTTTAATGAGTAACGATATGTTGCTAAGCTGTGTTACATTGTCTGCCTAAAACACCTCATTGGTCTAATAAACAGCTGAACAGCCAACAGGAAGGCAGGAGAAAGGATAGGAAGGGTTGGCAAGAAGAGAAAATAAATAAGAATAATCTGGGAAGAAAAAAGTTGAGGAGCAAGAAAAGGAGGAATATATCAGAGGCTAGCCACCCAGCCACACAGAATTTCACAGAATAAGAAGTAAAGAAAAGATATATACTAATAGAGAAAGGTAAAAGCCCAGAGGCAAAAGATAGACAGGAGTAAGCCAAACTCATGCCAGACATTCATAAGAAAGAATACGATTCCATGTGTATTTATTTGGAAGCTGGGTGGTGGGTCCCCAAAATGGGCAAAGAGTAAAAAATAACCAATAACAGTGGGAGGTCGATCCTGGTAGGTGCTACCTGAAAAGAAATACAGTCAATTCTTGAGTCATTTGCCAATTTTAGTGATTGCTAATTGTTTGTACAAGAGCAAAAATGATTGTAAAATCTCTCTCTGGTTTTCTGCCTTACTATGTAGCATGTTTAATACATACTTTAATCAATGTAATATTGCTTGATATAACAATATAGCCAGAAATTAGAAGAAGCCTGTATTGCATCTACAACTCTTAGTTTAATGACTATCTTATTTTAAGGAACTGTTACTTAGACGTTTTATAGCATTTTAATTCAAACTAATTACTACTCTAAGAGATCTAAAGATCATTGCAATCACCATCTAAACAGGTAATATCAAAATATACATTTTGACAAATAAAGCTCACTAAAGCAAAGACATCTTGACTCAACCAATGAAACTGGAGACACCACACTGCCCACCTTCAAAACTTATTTAAATAATGTGATTCTGAGATGAAAAACAAAACAACTTAGACATACCAGAATTATAAGTGATCACTATGGTCAGTTATATTTTTTGCAAAGACACTAAAATAAAAAAGAGTAAAGTATATCTTTATTAATATATGATTTGGATAATGATGGATATTCTTCCAAAGCAAAATCAATCAATCAATCAATCAATAAGTAAATAGACCATTATCTTCTTTCTTATAAAGAAGAGTAACAGAAAGTTATGTTTAGAAGGAGTAATATAACAATGCTTAATTATTTTGATAATTATATAGAAATAAAGCAAACAACTGAGTCAAAATTTATAAAGGATCTAAATAAATAATACTCAGTAAAATTGTGCCAACTCAAATACATATGAAAAGAGTATAATCATTAATCATCAATGAAATTTCATTAAAAGCTATAATAAGATATCTATTTAAACACATTAGAGTGTATAATATCAAACAGTTAACTGACAAATCTTAGGAAACATGTGCAAGAAATAAGAAAATGCTTGTGAACCATTTCTTAAAGGTAAATAATCAAAATCATAAAAATCATTATAAACGTTACTCATACAACTAAAAAAATATTATAGGATCCACTTCTTTGTATATACCTCAAACCAACACCAGTACCTAGATGTTAATCATAGCAATATAAATGATATATATGATGCACAAGCAGTGCACATACATATTTTGAGGTTTAGTGGATTAAGTTAATGTATTGCAAATATATATACACTATACGTTCTGAAAAAGTGAGAAACTACCATTTGTAACCTCATGGACCAACCTGAATAAAATTATGCTTAGTGAAATAAACAGTTCATAGGGACATAATTACAATATGATATCATTTTAAAACAAAAAAAAAGTTTAATAAAGGTATAATAATAAATATGATAAAAGGGTAGGCAACAACAAGAGGAATGCAGTAAAATATTTAACGATATTTTACAGAAGCTTGACAAAATAGATTTTTAAAACCATCAAATATTCCAAAAATGCTAAAATAGTAGGTTTTAGGGTTTGGAACCATGGCAAAGCTAATAAAATTCTGTACTATTCTTTCTGCGGACACAAATTGTATTTTCAGCACATACCCTACTTATATTGGGTAACATTGTCAGGTCAGGGATTTCTCCTTTTCTTTGATTTTAATAAATTTGTAGTTTGGGGTGAGTTTCTGACACTGGGGTGACTGCCCAGGACAGGGAACTCAGAAGTTCCTCAACCGCTATCCTTCTTGGGCCCTCTGCAGGGCCTTTACTCCCTGCATACTGCCTCTTCCTTCCTATCCCACCCAGCTTGCATCCAGGACCCTCCAACTTGAGCCCCCTGCCCTCTTTCAGCACATAACATCACCCAGCCCAGCCTGTCTGGGCACTGGGTACGAATTCTCAGGGCAACCAAGCAGGTGGGAGTTCCTTTGTTTCTATAGCCTGCCTGCACCAAGCAAGGTAGGTGTTTGTTTACGAGCTACCCAACCAGCACGGAGACCTGATCTCTCTGCACCAGGAGAGCCAGCATTGGGGAGAGCCATCATAGGGCACGGAGATCTGATCTAGGTAACAGGAGAGCCATCGCTGGGGAGAGCCATCACTGGGAAGGTACATAAGTAGGCAAGGAGACCTGATCCGATAAAAGAAGATCCATAAGGGTGCATTTGGAGGAAGAGATGGGGAGACGCCAATACAAGAATTCACCCAACAATCTGAAAAGCAACATGAAGCCACCAGAAACCAGCGACCTCACAACGGGGGGACATGAACACCTTAATCAAGAAGAAGTAGAAAAGTTTGACTTCATGAAAGTGATTGATGCCTTTAAAAAGCATGTGAAGAATGCCCGTATAGAAATGGATGAGAAATATAACAAAAAGTTTGAAGAATTGAATAAATCAGTGAATGATACCCTAGAAAACCAAGGAAAAACAATCAAACAGAAAAAGGAAATAGTGCAAGACTTGAAAACTGAAATGGAGGCAAAGAAGAAAACACAAACAGAGGGCCGGCTGGACATGGAAAATTTAAGTAAACAAACAGAGTCTACAGAAACAAGCATAACCAACAGAATACAAGAGTTAGAAGAAAGAATCTCAGATACAGAAGATACCATAGAGAAAATAAACACACTGATCAAAGAAAACAGCAAGTCCAACAAACTCTCAGCACAAAACATTCAGGAAATATGGGACACAATAAAAAGACCGAACCTAAGAATAGTTGGAGTAGAAGAAGGAGAAGAAGTACAGCTCAATGGTCCAGAAAATATATTTAATAAAATTATAGAAGAAAACTTTTCCAACCTAAAGAAAGATATACGTATGAAGGTTCAAGAAGCATACAGAACACTGAATAGGCTGGAAAAAAAAACATTCCCTCGCCATATAATAATCAAAACACAAAGCATACAGAATAAGGAAAGAATATTAAGAGCTGCAA
This sequence comes from Microtus oregoni, assembly GCF_018167655.1. Classification (NCBI taxonomy): domain Eukaryota; kingdom Metazoa; phylum Chordata; class Mammalia; order Rodentia; family Cricetidae; genus Microtus; species Microtus oregoni. The sequence goes on from NW_024544754.1 coordinate 1,286,005, forward strand.
ATGAAAAAGGCCAAGTCACATATAAAGGAAAACCTATCACACTTACACCTGACTTCTCCATGGAAACCATGAAAGCCAGAAGGTCCTGGATAGATGTACTGCAGAAACTGAGAGACCATGGATGCAAGCCCAGACTACTATACCCAGCCAAGCTTTTGTTCACTATAAATGGAGAAAATAAAATTTTCCAGGATAAAAACAAATTTAAACCATACGCAGCCACAAATCCAGCCTTACAGAAAGTAATAGAAGGGAAATCACTAACCAAGGAGTCCAACAATGACCACAATAACTCAGACATCTAGAGACCCTTCACCAACACAACTCAAAGAAGGGAAACACACAAACTCTACGACTAAAAAAGTGACCGGAGTTAACAACCACTGGTCATTAATATCACTTAATGTCAATGGACTCAACTCACCAATAAAAAGGCACAGGCTAAGAGATTGGATAAGAAAACAGGATCCAACATTCTGCTGTTTACAAGAAACACACCTCAACCACAAAGACAGGCACCTACTCAGAGTAAAGGGCTGAGAAAAGGCTTATCAAGCAAATGGACCTAAGAAACAAGCAAGTGTGGCCATACTAATCTCTAACAAAGTTGACTTCAAACTTAAATCAATTAGAAGAGATGGAGAGGGGCATTTTATCCTCATAACAGGAACAGTTCATCAGGATGAAGTCTCAATCCTGAATATCTATGCCCCTAATATAAAAGCACCCACGTACATAAAAGAAACATTGCTAAAACTCAAGGCAGCAATCAAACCGCACACACTAATAGTAGGAGACTTCAACACTCCTCTCTCACCAATGGACAGGTCAATCAGACAGAAACCTAACAAAGAAATAAGCGAATTAATGGAAGTAATGAGGCAAATGGCCTTAACGGACATCTATAGATTATTCCACCCATATAGGAAAGAATAAACCTTCTTCTCTGCATCTCATGGAACCTTCTCGAAAACCAACCACATACTCAGTAGCAAAGCTAACTTCCACAGTTACAAAAAAATATTAGTAACCACCTGTGTCTTATCAGATCACCATGGATTAAAATTAGAATTCAACAACAATGCTACCCCAAGAAAGCCTACAGATTCATGGAAACTGAAGAGTCAACTACTGAAACATACCTGGATTAAGGAAGAAATAAAGAAAAAAATTAAAGTCTTCCTGGAATTCAATGAAAATAAAGAAACAACATACTCAAACTTATGGGACACTATGAAAGCAGTCCTAAGAGGAAAGTTCATGGTACCACGTGCCCAATTAAAGAAAACAGAGAAAGCTCACATTGGAGACTTAACAGCCCACCTGAAAGCTCTAGAAAAAAAAAAGCAGACTCACCTAGGAGGAGTAGAAAACTGGAAATAATCAAACTGAGGGCTGAAATCAACAAAATAGAAACACAGAAAAGAATCCCCAGAATCAATGAAACAAAAAGCTGGTTCCTGGAGAAAATCAACAAGATTGACAAACCCCTATCCAAGCTAATCAAATGGCAGAGAGAGAATTTGCAAATTAATAAGATCAGAAATGAAAAGGGGGACATAACCACAGACACAGAGGAAATTCAGAGAATCATTAGATCTTACTACAAAAGCCTATATGCCACAAAACTGGAAAATGTAACAGAAATGGACACTTTTTAAGATACATACCATATACCAAAGTTAAACCAGGACCAGGTGAACAATCTAAATAGACCTGTTAGTCGTTAAGAATTAGAAGCTGTTATCAAAAACCTCCCTACCAATAAAAGCCCGGGACCAGATGGTTTCAATGTGGAATTCTACCAGAACTTCCAAGAAGACCTAATACCTATACTCCTTAATGCATTTCACAATATAGAAACAGAAGAGGCATTGCCAAATTCCTTTTATGAAGTTACAGTTACTCTGATACCAAAACCTCACAAAGACTCAACCAAGAAAGAAAATTATAGGAAAATCTCACTCATGAACATCGATGCAAAAATCCTCAACAAAATACTGGCAAACCGAATCCAAGAACACAATAGAAAAATTATCCATTATAATCAAGTAGACTTCATCCCAGAGATACAGGGCTGGTTCAACATATGAAAATCAATCAATGTAATCCATCATATAAATAAACTGAAAGAAAAAAACCATATGATCATTTCATTAGATGCTGAAAAAGCATTTGACAAAATTCAACATCCCTTTATGATAAAAGTATTGGAGAGATTAGGGATACAAGGGTCAAACCTAAATATAATAAAAGCTATATAAAGCAAGCCGACAGCTAACATCATATTAAACGGAGAGAAACTCACAGCCTTCCCACTATACTCAGGAACACGACAAGGCTGTCCAGTCTCGCCATACCTCTTCAATATAGTGCTTGAAGTTCTAGCAACCAATTATGAGTGAGTACATCCCATGTTCATCTTTTTGGGTCTGGGTTACCTCACTCAGGATAGTGTTTTCTATTTCCATCCAATTGCATGCAAGTTCATGAAGTCATTGTTTTAAGGGGATGATTGGGATAATTGAAGGATGGATATGGGAGCAGGAAAGTATATATCTTAATTAAGGGAGCCAATTTAGTGTTTGCAAGAGCCTTGTCTCTAGAGGGGTTCCCAGGGGTTCAGAGAGATGTACCCAACTAGGTCCTTGGGCAGCTTAGGGGAGAGAGCCTGAAATGGCCTGATCCTATAGCCATGCTTGCATATCTTGTATATCACCATAGAACCTTCATCTGGTGATAGATGGAGATAGAGACAGAGACCCACATTGGAGCAATGGGCTGAGCTCCCAAGGTCCAAATGAGGAGTAGAAGGAGGGAGAACATGAGCAAGGAAGTCAAGACCATGAGGGCTGCACCCACCCACTGAGACGGTGGGGCTGATCTAGTAGGAGATCACCAAGGCCAGCTGGACTGGGACTGAAAATGCATGGGATAAAACTGGACTCTCTGAATATGGTGGACAATGAGGGCAGCTGAGAAGTCAAGGACAATGGCACTGAGTTTTGACCCTACTGCATGTATTGGCTTTGTGGGAGCCTAGCCGGTTTGGATGCTCACTTTCCTAGACCTCGATGGAGCGGGGAAGGACCTTGGACTGGCGATAGATGGAGCAGGGAACCCTGACTGCTCTTTGGACTAGAGAGAAAGGGGGAGTGGTGTGGGCGTAGAGAGTGGGGGGAGGGGGAGGGAAAAGGGAGGCGGGGAGGAAGCAGAAATTTTTAATTTAAAAATTAATAAAAAAGAATGATTCAAATAGCAATATCTCCCTTTTTATTTTGGCAGTAAATAACAGTGGTTAATTGTACCTAAGGCCCACTCAATAGGAAGAGTTAATACCTCACACTGTATACCTAGCCAGCTATTTGTGATTGAAGATGCCATAGATCCTAAAGGATAACACACTATTGTCATATTCTTTATTATTATTATTATTACTATTATTATTATCATTCATTCTTTTCTCATACTATACATCTCAACCATAGACTCCCTTCCTTCTCCACCTTCAAACCTCTCTCACCTCTATTATCATTCAAAAAATAGCAGGCCTCCAAGTGTCAGCATTACAAGATGCAATAAGATTAGGCGTAAAACCAATATCACTTCTAAGTCTCTATTAAATACTTGTCCATATATCCACATATCAGTGTAGCTCTCATCATCATCAAAGAACCTTCTTTTTGTAACAGATAGAGATTAGTACAGATATACACAACTCATCAAAATACAGAGAATCTATGACCAAAGGATATCTACATACCAATTAATACCTGTACAATCCAACATCTATACCCATGGCTCAACAGGAAAAAAAAAGAAAAGGTCAAAGGGATAGAAAAAAAGTTCAGAAGATCAATACACTTTCTTCTAAATAGTATTATTTAGAAGTCAGGGACATGCATCAGTGAACTTTCAACAATATGATTGCCCAAACAAAACCTTCACAATAAAATCATCAACTGAGATACCAATATAGAGGGGAGAAATTGTTAAGTGATGTGGGAGTGTCATATATCAATCTGTTGATTTCATTGGTTAAGCAATAAAGAAACTGCTTGGTCCTCATAGGTTAAAACATAGGTGGGAGGAGTAAACAGAACAGAAGGCTGGGAGGAAGAAGCTGAGTCCGGAGTCGCCATGATTCTTCCACTCCAGAGGGACGTAGGCTAGAATCTCCCTGGTAAGCACACCTTGTGGTGCTACATAAATTAATAGAAATGGGTTAAGAGGCTGAAACTAAGGGGCCAAGCGGTGTTTAAAAGAATACAGTTTCCTTGTAATTATTTCGGGGCATAAGCTAAAGCTAGCTGTGCAGGCGGCGGGGGTGCCGGGGACGAAGCCCCGCTGCTCCAATTATTACAACAGTTAAGGTCATCCCTTTAGATGACCTTTAGCAGAACTATAGGTAATCAGTGATTGCTGAAAAAGGGGGAATCAATGTTCTTTAAAGAGCCCAATTAATCCCAAACACATGTACAGAAAATCAAACATCAAATAAATTCATGAGTTATATTCAATATACCACACACTGAAGAAGTCGTGGATTTGGGGAGTAGTTTGAGAATTAAATGAGAAGAGAAGATGGAGGGAGGGAAGGTGATAAAATGATGAAAATATAATAGTAATACATAAAACTCTTAAAAGCAAAGAAGTAGCTTAAAATATTGTACAAAAATAATTTGTATCAAAATTTTTAAACTTGGGTAATGTTCTATTCATAAAAAACGAATGAATTAGGTAATTTTTTGATCTATCCATACAACTTGGAAATTTGGATTCCAATGTATGCTTCAATGAGAAATCAGAACAGAGCATAAGGAAGGATTGGAAAAAATACATCAGCATATGTCAACATACATTGGGTGATATTGTAGTAGATGGACCTACTGGTATCAACATTTAAAGCTTCTAATAAATCATTTTCAGGAAGTAACTAGGTACCAAAAATAATAAAGATGAGAAAGACTTAGAAAAACATAAAAAGATCCATTTCTATTGCCACGCACAAAACTCAAGTCCAAATGGATCAAAAACCTCAACATGAAAGCAACCACCCTGAACCTCATAGAAGAGAAAGTGGGAAGTGCACTTAAATGCACTGGCACAGGAGACAACTTCCTAAATATAACCCCAGTAGCACAGACACTGAGAGAACAGTTAATAAATGAGACCTCCTGAAACAGAAAAGCTTCTGGAAGGCAAAGGGCACAGTCAACAAGAAAAACAGGCAGCAGAGAGAATGGGAAAAGATCTTTACCAACCCCACATCAGACAGAGGGCTGATCTCTAAAATATACAGAACTGAAAAAATTAGACAAGAAAAGTACAAATAATCCAATAAAAACGAAGTACATACTTAAACAGACAACTCTCAACAGATAAATCTAAAATGGCTGAAAGACACTTAAGGAAATGCTCAACAACCTTAGGTATAAGAGAAATGAAAAAAAAAACACTCTGAGAGTTTATCTTACACCTGTAAGAAAAGTCAAGATCAAAAACACTGATGACAACTAATACTGGAGAAGATGTGGAGTTGAGGGAACACTCCTCCAATGCTGGTGTGAGTACAAACTGGTACAAGTTCTTTGGATACCAGTGTGGTGATTTCTCAAAAAAATTAGTAATGAACCTACCTCGAGACCCATCAATACCACTTTTGGGCATATACCCATAATGCTCAATCATACCATAAGGACATATGCTCACCTATGTTTATAGCAGCCAGAACCTGGAAACAATCTAAATGCCTCTTGACCAAAGAATAGATAAGGAAAATATGGTACATGTATATAATGGACTATTATACAGGGGGGGGGGGAATAATGACTTCTTGAAATTTGCAGGCAAATGGATGAATCTAGAAAACATGATATTGAGTGAGATAACCCAGACCCAGAAAGACAAATATCATATGTACTCACTCATAAGTGACTTTTGGATATAAAGAATGAAAACACAGCCTATAGTTTATAATCCCAGTGAACCTAGATAACAAAGATGATGTTAAGAGAGACATACATGTATCTCATCTACAGGGGAAGTAGAAAAAGACAATATCTGCTGAGTAAATTGAGATCATGAGGACCTTGAGAGAGGGTTAAAGGGGAAAAGATAGTCAGGGAGGGGAGCAGAAAAAAATGTAAAGCTCATTAAACACAATTAAAAAATAGAAAGGTTATATTTTAATACAATATTTTCTTTGAAGCAAGAAACTGTTAATTCAGATAATTTCAGAGGAAATACACAGGAAAATTTGGTAAATCAGATAATATATTAGATATATAAAACATTTTCTTAAAATTGATATGCAAAGGAAAATGTGTATGAAACTGTATTAATTGTTCTTCTATCACATTGATAAACACCATGACCAAGGCAAACAATGGAAAAAGTATTTATCTGACACTCTGGTTCCAAAGGTTATGAGTCTATAGTGATGATATATATGCATATTTATGTGTGTCCATATATATATATAAAATGTTTTAAATATATATATAACATTTTCATGCAATATATTTTTATCAATTTTACTATACCCCAGATCCTTGTAGATCTTATCCATCTCACTACTCACCCAGCTTCAGGTTCATTAATTCTCTCAAACTAAACAAAACAAATTGAAAATCAAAACAAGCCAACTAAAAGTTTTAAAACTTTTAATTTTAAAAACAAAGTATAAAAAGCCAAAGTAAAACAATTTAAGCCAAAAGCCCATAAGACATTGCAGGGTTGATTTTGTGTTATTCAACAAATCTTGAGTGTGAGACCAGTCTGTAATATATTTGATATATTCATTGGGGAAAAATGGTTTTCTCTTTGCAAGTAGGTATCAGTTGCTGATAGTTTCTGGCCTAGGATAGAAGCATATGGCTAGTTTCCCCTTCCAGAAATGGAACTCCATGTTCTTTGAATTTGTCCATTTCTTGTGCATACTTCGACAGTCTATGTGACTTCAGGTGTGTATCATTCCTGTTGTGTTTCAAAGATGCTGCTTCTTGGATTTGTCCAAGACTACTAGTTTCTGTCTATAATCTGTTGGTAAGGCCATATTAGAGAAGAAAACATTTATGTCATCAAACACAGAGAAGTAGAGCTTATGCTAACTAAATTATTAATCTCCCTATCATTAGTTATGCTGAAAGACTTTTCACAATATCAAAAGAGAACAGTAATCATCAATAACATTCAGCTACAAAATCTGCCACCTTATACTGTGATCTTACAAGATATATTCATTTAGTAAGGACACAAATGCTATGGGAATTAGAAACAATTTATTGATTAAATATAATGCCCATTTCCTGGATGGAATCTATAACTTATACTACTAAAGTGGCCAAGAACTTGACACTAGATAGGCCATGACCTATGGTAAAACATATTATTCTGCTAAAAGATAAATATAATATAATATAATATAATATCTCCTAATAACATTACTGGTACACCCATCTATCATTGCTACACTCAACCCACATCAGAAAATTAGGTTCTTGAAAAATATGGAATTAGCACAGAGATCCACAACTGAAAAATGTGCAAAGAACAAGAGACTTTATACCACTCTTTACCGCATAGAATTTCTTCATCAAACCAGCCCTTTCAAGTCACAGGGATCGACATGGAAGAGTAGGGAGAGTAGCAGAAGATTGTCAAAACCAGAGGTGGTGAATGCCTCTGTGAGAGCTCACATCTTGATCAACAAGTTGGAGGTACAAGGAAATTTTGAGAATCACAAGAGTCTTTCAAAAACTCAAAGCCCCGATAAATATCAACTCCAATAACTTGACACCTCCTAATCCTACCAAAAGTGGTCCACCACCTGCAGGCCAAATATTCAAACATATTATTTTGTGGTGATCATTCTCATTCAGAAATATATAACCTAAATTTTGATAGATGCTTGAGGAAATAAAGTTCTGGAATGTATATGTAAAAATAAAACAAATAAATAGAAATTAGCATAAGCTTACTGAACACAGAAAAGTTATTGGACCACTTAGTTCAGTTACAGAGAAATACAGTCCAGGTATATACTAATAAAAATAAAGGCCGGGCGGTGGTGGCGCACGCCTTTAATCCCAGCACTTGGTAGGCAGAGGCAGGTGGATCTCTGTGAGTTCGAGACCAGCCTGGTCTACAGAGCTAGTTCCAGGACAGGCTCCAAAACCACAGAGAAACCCTGTCTCGAAAAACAAAAACAAAAACAAATAAATAAATAAATAATAAATAAATAAATAAATAAAGTGTTTTCAAAAATAACCATGGAATTGTTAATACTAATAACTAAAGCATTTAGTCATCCAGAGGGTCTACTTCATAGTTTATGAAAGAAATCAGCCTTTTGTCCATCTCCCTACTTCTATTCATTTATTTCTTATTTATCTATCAGCTCAAAATTGATATAGAATAACAAAGAAATTTTATGAATACCATATTAACTTTATATATTTTAAAAATTACCTTAGTTTAAACTTAAAATGTACAATATTTCTTATGGAAGGAAATATGTGCATGCAATGTGTGAAAAAACATGGACTGGGAAACTTGAAATATATATACGTATAAGTGATGTTATTTTACTATTGCTACTAAAATATGAAAAATATAGCAAATATATGCCATTATATTTAACAATGTATTTGATAACCTGTACTGTTTTACAGGCACTCTCTAAACATTTATAATAATTTAAATTATTCACGCATAAAGCAACTTTTAGTTCCAATATTTCAAATACTTTTTATTATTTTACTAGTTATAATAATATTACTTTTTAATTAATATATATGTTAAATAATTTAATAACAATCAAAAAATATAAATTGAAATGTGGGTAACTGAGGTATTATTTTTATATTATAGTCCCAATGAGTGTATATGGAAAGCATCTATCAATGTTACCTTATTTGTATCATATATTTCTGAATGAGGATGATCCCCATAGGCTAATGTGTTTGACTATGTAGCCTATAGTTGTTAGGCTTCTTTTGGAAGTTGTGTTCTGATGTCAGTTCTAATAAAACTCTGTTAACAATTAATGTTTAAAATTAAAACTAGTTATAAGGGAGGCAGAAGCACGCAGATCTCTGTGAGTTCGAGGGCAGCCTGGTTTACAAGAGCTAGTTCCAGGATGGGAACCAAAAGCTACAAAGAAACCCTGTCTCGAAAAAAAAAAAGGTAATGAATTAGGTGATGAACAAGGCTATAACCTTGATCTCAGATGGTTATGGGCAAGGTTCTATAATTTAATCCTATTCACATCATGTATTTAAAGAATTATTTCTTTCCATTTCTATGTTTTCTGACTGTAAACTAATGATATCAGGCAAGAAAATCTTGAAATTTTCACAATATAAATTAACAAAAGTTTTTTTTAATTGTGAGTTTATATATTAGAATGTTAGAAAAACCTAATGAAATTTCATTTTTTGAAAGAATTTGCAGATTACATAAAATAACAGGAAAACTAGTATCCTTTAAGAATTCAGAGTAGAACAACTAGATTTCTAAGACTTACAGTTAGGTAAATAATATTTTGTATGACCCTGAATAATATTTTCTGTATAACATTGTGATATATTTCAGATTTTAGATAACATGAAGATTATCATCTAGAAATAATATTGAGTATGTAAAATTCCCTGGCCTAAATAAATAGCATGGTTAATAATGAATATGTAGTAGGAGCACCTGCATGATTTCAAGCATCAATCAATTGCTTGATTAATGATTTCTGGAGTAAGAGTAAGTAAAATTTATAAATGACATGTGAGGGAGAGGAGACAAATGAATTATATTTTGTCTGCTATAATATAAGTGAGATATGACTGCATTATCCTGTTACCTAAATAATTTCAGTTATCTAGAAAATACTAGCCTGTCCCTCTTTTATGTCTTAGAAATCTGTTATGATATCAAAGCCCCTATCCATTCTTTCCGTAGAAACTAAAAGCCACCTTTCATGTATGGGTAATTTCATATTAGCACATAAAAATATTAATTTCTTTTACACATGCTTAGTTATAATAGATCCAAATATTTTGTGTTTTACAATAGTAAAAGAAGATGATTATGGGGGTTATAGAGTAGTTGTAGAATGAATAAAAATTGCAATTTAGTACACTTTAAATATATTATAGCTTTCTATGTGATCATTATATATTATTCCAATTATAAAAGTATTTATCACACATTAGCAAATGATAACTTTACTATTTTATCAGTCTTTAAATGGGGACCACAAATTCCAGAAAATTTTTTGTAAGGAGTGGACTGGTGGCTTATATTGTCATTCATCTCTTCTGTTTTGGATTTGAGAAACCTTTCAAATATATGTTGCTCTCATTGGTTGATAATAAAAGTGCATTGACCTATATCTAGGGAGAATATAGTGAAGTGGGAAATCAAATTTAATATGGAGGAGGAGAAGATTGGCAGAATCGGGAGAGATTCTAGCCATCTTTTAGAGGATGCAGATGACAGCAGACAGGTGAAAGCCATGGCTACCTGGCAGTACATAGATTAATAGAATAGGTTAATTTAAACATAAGAACTGGTTAGCAATACACCTAAACCATAGGCCGAATAGTTTGCATTAAAATCAATTCCCTGAGTGATTATTTAGAAGGGACTGTTTGACAGGGTGGGACAGAGAAACCTTCAATTACATATGACACACAACTTGTGACTAAAATTTCCATATAAAACCAAACCAAGCTTAAAACACACACACACACACACACACACACACACACACACACACACACACACACAAACAAATGGAGTCAAACATAGCTTCTTGATAACAATAACCCTTTTTTTTCCTGCAAGCTGTTTATTTGTGGCTAACAGAGGTGTGGATCCTTTAAAAAATGACTTCCTGGCTTGTTATGACAGCATTGAAGACTTTTGGGAGACCCTGCTATGGAGCATCTGTTTGTAGTTTTTGGACTATGGGCTCCATGCTACTTCATGGCAGCATAAGCCCACTGATTCCCAGAGTTGTGTGGTGAGTGAGGCTCTTGTTGGTTCCTCTGCCATGAGGCAAGTTGCTCAGAGATCCAAGAGGAAAGGGCCAACTGTTACAGGCTAGATCCATTCACTAAGATAAGCAATTTAGACAGCTAACAGAGCAGTTTTAAGAGCCATCTCATGAAATTAAAAAAAAAGAAAATTATATAGATACGCAAAAAAGACAAATTCAGACAAAAAGACATCTAAATGGGTCATTGTGTTTCAAAACTGTGCATAGGCTTGGGGGAAAGAGGAAATATGATAGAAGCAGTCCTAGATTAAATGAATAATTTAAAGATAATAAAGTAGTATCCTTAAAAAGAAATAGATTAATAAAAATTTATAATAAAACATGTAAAGATGGAAAATACACAGCATCCTGATTATGTATACTATTGTGTTTTCTTTGTATTTTTGACAGTTAATGAGCTAATTGCTGAAAGACATTTAATTGTTAAAGATATTAAGTTAAACCAACACATATATTTGATAAAGGACACTTTGGGAAGGAAATGTTTTACTTTTGTTTCCACAGGAAATATGAGGCTGTGGGTTCTTTCATATTAATATGGTATGATTGAGGAAGACCCTTGAAAATCCCTGATGGGAATGGATGTCCGAGAAGATCCAATGTGTCAGCATACCTATATTGCAGTTTCCTCAGGGTTATGCATCAAGAACAGCTTCAAGGCGTCTGTCACAAAATACTTTTCAGGACTTGCACATAATTCTAAATAGTCTCAGGGTCCAATCAGCAAAAAGTACTCTAGAGAGCTATGATCAAATTCCTAACATATTATTTACAATTGGTGTATTTTTTATTTAAAAGTGTTATAAATCACAGTAAATCTCTTCCTAAAAAAAGGGAGATATGATATAGAATTAGAATAAAAGGGCAGATTATTTATTTAATCTACCTTAAATAAAAACAATTGTAGGATCAAAACCCAGTGCCATTGTCCCTGGCTTCTCATCAGCCATCATTGTCTGCCATGTTCAGAGAGTCCAGTTTTATCCCATGCTTTTTCAGTCACAGTCCAGCTGGCCTTGGTGAGCTCCCAATAGATCAGCCCCACTGTCTCAGTGGGTGAGTGCACCCCTCGTGGTCCTGACTTTCTTGCTCATGTTCTCCCTCCTTCTGCTCCTCATTGGGATTTTGGGAGCTCAGTCCAGGGCTCCAGTGTGGGTTTCTGTCTCTTATCTCCATCCATTACCAGATGAAGTTTCTATGGTGATATGCAAGATATTCGTCAGTATTGCTCTAGGATAGGGTCATTTCAGGTTCCCTATCCTCAGCTGCCCAAGGAACTAACTGGGGACATTGCCCTGGACACCTGGGAGCCACTCAAAGTTCAAGTCTCTTGCCAGCCCTAAGGTGGCTCCCTTAACTAAGAATTGTGCTTCCCTGCTCCCCTATCCAACCTTCCTTTAATCCCCAATCATCCCGTTCCCCCAAGTTCTCCCCATCCTCTCCTTCTCACTTTTGTTCTGGCTTTGTGGGAGCCTAGCTAGTTTGGATGTTCACCTTCCTAGACCTGGATGGAGGGGGGAGGACCTTGGACTTTCCACAGGGCAGGGAACCCTGACTGCTCTTAGGACTGGAGAGGGAGGGAGGAAGGAGTGGGGGGAGGGGGGAAGGGCGGGAGGAGGGGGAGGGAAATGGGAGGCTGGGAGGAGGCTGAAATTTTTTTTTCAATAAAAAATAAAAATAGAAAAAAAAATTGTTAACCTCAAAATATTTTTTATTTGTGCAAATTTTAGGTCTTTGATATAAATTTAAGTTTAGTATTGTTATACTGTATGTATACATTTTTACTCTTGTTTAAGGTATTGTGTTTTCATAGCTCAATAAAAGTGTAAGATATAATTAAAAATAAAATTTACAAAAATACAGTTAGTCATTGTTGATAGTAAAACTCATAGCTGGCTAGTTATGTTTTCTAGATATGCAAAGACAAATTTCAGATAGATATTCTTCAGACATTTAAAAGACTTCCAGAATCTTTTCTTTAAAATATTTTAATAACTAAAGCTTATCATGGCAGTGAAACATGTCTGCTCCTTGCAGCAACATTGTACAATAAAAAAGGTTATGGGCATCAAAGAAGCTCTGTATAGAGTTTATTTTCTTGATGGAAAAGTATAGCCCTATGGGCAAAGCAACCATCTTTGCTTCATTTCTTGCAGTTACTGTCCAAATTTGACCAGCAGGACACCAGAAAGGTGACTGCTTATTTTGCCAAGACAAGCTAGAACAGTCCTTAAAAATTCTATTCTTCACAGGAAAGTCTGTCAGAATTATTAGGCCTGTATTCCAAAGATAGATGCCCCACATTAAAGAGAAATCTTCATGACTATCCAGGTAGACAGCTGTTTATGTCCTTTTTTACATTTTTTAATGTGACTTCCCTACACTTTCTTCTTACCCAGGTAAAAATATTATTTCCTTCTCTCGTGTTTATTGGAGTTAAAGACTAGATAATTAAATATAGTTTTTCTTAATTATAATAAAAAGGTAAATTTTATATATAATATTTTAGCTTATAAAAAGGTGACAAATAATTAAGTATCTTCTTTAATTTTGCCAAATGTTAATAGACTAGATATTTTAATTATAATTCTTACTCGGTAACTGTTTTAATGTCTTTAATTTTACTATGTAAAAGTTGAAAGTTGAAAGCTTCCTTTTTAATTAGACAGAAAGGTGGAAATGCTACGGGATAACCCTTCTGTATGGTGTGAATATATGTTGCTCTCATTGGTTGATAATAAAAGATGCTTTGTCCTGTAGCAAGGCAGAATATAGATAAGCAAGAAAGCCAAACTGAAGGTGGGGAGAAAGATCAATAGAGTCTGGTAGCTGCTAATCAGCACCTAGAGGAACAAGAAGCCAAGAGACATGTGAAAACAATGGTAACATGACAATACATAAAATAAAAGAATTGGGTTAATTTAAATGTAAGAGCTAGTTAGTAACAAGCCTGAAGGATAGGCCAAAACGTTTGCAGTTAATATTAATCTTCTGAGTGATTATTTAGAAGTGTTTTTGTAATGGAGTAGTACAGAGAAAACTTTATTTACAAAACTTGGTGCTGATATATAATTCTATTACTTTTTCATCTTTGGGGGCTTTCAGAAATCTCATATACTATTCTTCTTTCTTGGTCTAGTGAGAGAATGGCATTTGTTCAATTTTTTTGTGACTGAAATAACAAATTTATATATTTTTAAAGAATGGTCTGTCTGGGTTACTTCACTCAGAGTAATGTTTTCTAGCTACATCCATTTTCCTGAAAAATTCAAGATGTTATTTTTTCTGCAGTATAGTATTCCATTGTTTAAACGTACCAGATTTTCCTTATCCATTCTTTTATTGAGGGACATTTAGGCTGTTTCCAGGTGTGGGTGATGACAAACAATGCTGTTGTGAACACAGTTGAGTATGTGTCCTTGTGGCACAATTAAGCATCTTTTGGATATATACCCCACAGTGGTATTTCTGGGTCTTGAGGAAGGTTGTTTCCTAATTTTCTGAGACATGATGAAAAGCAAGAAATTACTCCTAAAAATATTTCTCTGGTTTTTATATGTATTATTTTACATATGAATGTTCAGTTGCATGATCCCCTCCAATACTACCCCATCTCACACACATACATACACATCCTATAAATAAAAATGATTATTAAATAATCATTTGGTAAAAATGTAAAGAATGTTCTTTCCTGGTTAGATTTTAATACATAAGCAATGACATTTATTTCATGATCATAACATAATGTCTTGACACTCAATGTACAAAAATGTATATACTCAAATGAAAAAAAAATGTTCACTAAAATATCATGATAAAAATGATGGGGAATGAGAAAATAAGTTATTCCAAAATTATGTGATGGATCATTTGTTATGATGCCTATGGTGCTTTTCTTGCTTTCATTATAACTGTAGATATTTTCCCCTGGTTATTATTTGGTTTACTAAGCAAAACTTAAAAAAGTATAATGTTAAACAAATAAAGATAATAATTATTGGCCCACAGTAGGCTAATTACAAATATTCAGTTTCTATTCATATCAAGACTGACTGTAAAACAAACAATTCTGACTCTTAGAACTTTCTTCTGCATTGCATATTTACACTTACCCATAATGTGAAGAAAGTAAAGTTTTCTTAGACAAAACTAGATAAACTCTTTTCCCAATGGACTCTAATTCTATTGCTTTGTATTTCTCATTGCAACTCTTTTAAATTTCCCGGCAGCTCTTTTCCCCTGTGCCATGCTCAATTTCATTGAATGCATTTATTTTGGATTAGGGCTTAATAGCATAATACAACATGACTGATGCAAGTGAACATGATTCATTACTCCATTTCACATCAGTCTAGAAAAATTTGATCAGATGTGGTTAGAAAACTGTTTATCAAGTGATAGCTTTCACTGATATTTTACTTTGAATAGGTACAAAGCTCCAGTAAATAACTTCAATATCTATATAGAAATATGTTGTGGAAAAGTTCTCTGCTGAAACACTTTTTATATTTATTTATGTGTTTTATGATCATACAGAAGCAGTTTATCATTTTAAAGATGCCATAGGAGTTATGGACTAAAGATAAGATACTCAAATTGTGTCCTGTGCTTGTAAGTATGATTTTGGATATACAATTAATGCACAAAGTTAATTAAAGGATATCATCTTAAATAATTTCAAAATTTAATTTGCCTTCATTTTCTTGGAATAGCATATATATGCATATATTAGATACTGAAATGGTCTAGATATTAATTGAGAATATTCTCCTAGGTAACAATTGACACGTTATCCTTTTTTACATATAACACAAAGATTTATATGTTGATGACTTTGTAACCAATGCAGCAACACTCATAAATGAAGTGATCTATTGTACATCTGATTTCATAAACTATTGATCTACATATTATATTTTGGACCTTTGAAGATAAGGAAAATGGGAGTTGATTTCCAGTTGTGGATCATTCTAATGGAATATGTGCCCTTTGGGAATACATCACATCAAAACCCCCAGCATTTGTTAAAGGAGGCCGCTTGTTGGTTCCTGGCTCCTCAGCCCTGAAATAATCACACAAAAACTGTATTAATTAAATCATTGCTTGACGCATTAGGTCTAGATTCTTATTGACTAATCCTTACATATGAATTTTACCAATTTTTATTAATCTGTATATCTCCACGTGACTGTGGCTTGCTGGCTAAAGTTCCATCAGGCTCCAGCATGGCTACATGGCTTCTCAACTCTGATCTTCTTTCCCCCAGCATTCAGTTCCATCTTCCCAACCTACCTAAGTTCTGCCCTGCTATATGTCCAAAGAAGTTTCTTTATTCATTAACAGTAATCACAGCATACAGAGGGAAATCCAACATCAAGCATTTCTCTCTCTTTTTTACTTTCTCTCTCTCTCCATTTATCTCTCCCTTTCTATCATTTTTCCTCTCTTTTTCTGTCTCTTTCTGTTATTCCTTCCTCCACTCTTTCTCCCCTAGTTATTTTTTTTCTTCCTGGCTGCTAAGAGACAAAGTGTCACTCTCTATCATAAACTCCCATCGTGGTGTTCTGACTAAAACAAAGTTCAGAAAAAATGACACCAAGTAACCATAGACAGAGACATCTGAACTTGTGAATGAAAAGGAATCTTTCTCATTATAAGTTGATTTGTTATTTTATCACAGCTATGGAAAAATGAATAACATACATAGATGAAAAATGATTGTAAATTCAACATGAATGGTCTGATAGGGAAAATATGAACATATCTGCATACTTTGTATTGAGAACAAACATATTCTATTTATAAGAGTCACCATTATTGCCATGAATATTTTCTGTTTAATATATTTTAGAACTTTCATTCTGCTATATTATTCATTTGAAACATACATCTCTAAGTGCAGTGTAGATTATTTAAATATAATACAAGAAATATTAGTAAAAATAAAGGTATGTAATCCTTGGTAAACTTTGTAAAGTTGCAATTGCTTGTTTAAAAAATAAAATGAGATTGAAGTAGCTGACTTAAAAGTTCTTTGAAAACAATATAGATTGGGTTATTATTTCATTCAAACCAGAATGACTGTTATAAATCCTGTGCTTTATCTATTGGACTGCCTTTCAATATCAACATTTCAAAAGTAGATATACACATTTGGCTCACAGTGTGAGTCAAAGTAATATTTTGTTTCTTTATTTTTATTTGTTGTGCAAAGAAACATCTTTCAAAATTTCTGAACTCTTGTATTACTTCTAACAAATGTAAAAATAAAGTTGTAGTAATTGCCATAAGCAAGTAAATAAAGAAAAGATTTGAATGAAGTGTTTGCTATGTTTTACCTATCTTTACCATATCTCTAGTTATTTTCCAACCATACTGTGATTATAGCCTATTAAATATAGAAAGAATAGGGCATGTACTTCTTAAAATATTAACCAATGTTACTAAGAGAAGAAAAAATTGCCACAGGAAATGAATGATGAATTAGCTTATTACAACAGTATGCACAGCTACCCAGCACTTAATAATAAGATACAGTTCCTCATCAAGAGAATAAATGTGTCATTAATACGAATTACCTACATTATTCTATAAATTCTAGGCCTTAGGTTTTGTGACAGTCAGTAGACATAAAAAAATCTATACAAATGACTAAGGATGTTGAGCATTTCCTTAAGTGTCTTTAAGCCATTTTAGATTCCTCTGTTCAGAGTTCTCTGTTTAGGTCTGTACTTCATTTTTTATTGGATTATGTGTTCTTTTGATGACAAATTTCTTGAGTTCTTTGTATATTTTGGAGATCAGACCTCTGTCTGATGTGGGGTTAGTGAAAATCATTTCCCATCCTGTAGGCAGTTTTTTTTTTCTTGACCATGTCCTTTGCTTTCCAGAAGCTTTTCAGTTTCAGGAGACTCCGTTTATTAATGGTTTCTCTCAGTGTTTGTGCTGCTTAGTCATCAGAGAAATGCAAGTGAAAACAACTATGAGATTCCATCTTACATGTGTAAGAATGGCCAAGAACAAAACAAAAAAATGGCAACTTATGCTGAAGGGGTTGTGGGGAAAAGGGAACACCCCTGCATTGCTGGTGGGAATGCAAACTGGTACAGCCCCCTTGGATGTCAGTGTGGCAATTTCTCTGAAAATTAGGAAACAACCTTCCTCAAGACCCAGTAATACTACGTTTGGTTATATATCCAAAGGATGCTCTATCACGCCACATGGACATGTGCTCAACTGTGTTCATAGCACCATTGTTAGTCATAGCCAGAACCTGGAAACAACCTAAATGCCCCTTGACTGAAAGAATGGATGAGGAAAATGTGGTACATTTACACAATGGAGTACTGCACAGCAGAAAAAAAAATAACGACATCTTGAATTTTGCAGGAAAATAGAACTAGAAAACATTATTTTGAGTGAGGTAACCCAGACACAGACAGTTATCACACGTACCTACTCATAGGTGGTTTTTAAATATAAAGCAAAGAAACCCAGCCTGCAAACCACAATTCCACAGAACTTAGACAGCAATGAGGACTCTAAGAGAGACTTACGTAGATCTAATCTACATGGTACGTAGAAAAAGACAAGATCTCCTGAGTAACTTGGGAGTGTAGGGTCCTTGACGAACTACTGAAGGAGAGAGGGGACAATCAGGGAGGGGAGCAGAGAAAAATGTAGAGCTCAATAAAATTCAACAAAAAAAAAAGAAAAAATGAAACACACACACACAAAAAAAAACCCCAGAAATATAAAATGGACAACAAAAATCATCTTTAACAAATGGTGCCAACCTAACTGGATGTTAGTGTGTAGAAGAAAGGAGATAGCCATATTTGTCAGCCTGAACAAAACTACAGTCCAAGTGATTCAAAAGCCATACATAAAAACCAAGTGTACTAAACCTGACCTGAAGAAAAACTAGGAAATAGCCTTGAATGCATTGACACTGAAGACTACTTCCTAAACCAAACACTGATAGTGCAGGCACTAAGATAAACAAATAATAAGTGGGACCTCAGAAAACTGAAAAGTTCCTGGAAAGCAGAAAACACTGGCAATAAGACAAAACAGCTGCTTAGAGACTGTAAAATGATTATCCCTAACTCCACATCTAATAGAGGGCTTACACCCCAAATATATAAAGACTGTAAGTCCATGTGAATGTCCATGATCCCTGCTGCTGCTGCCAGTTTTTAGGGGCAAGGAAATTTCTTTTGTAGACGCATAATTGAGAATGAGAGACATTGAAGGCTGCTGTGACAACCTTTCCTCCAACACAAACAAATCAAAATAAAAACAGTCCAGACAGGAAAAAAGTCTATTCAGTATCATTATCTCTGTCTTATTCTGTCAAAAATGTTCTAATGCTCTACATATCCCAATGCCAGTAGTTTGTTCAGTAACCATTAATAAAAAGATCTGCAAGTTTTGAACATGCCAAAGTCTGATCTGTGCTTGAAAAAAAAAAAAAAAAAGAAAACAGAAATGGAAGCCACCACAAAATTCATGTAATTCTAAAGTGAAGTGTTGGTGATAAAAATCTATAATCCTCAACAGTAGAAATTTTCTATCTTCTCTCTTTCTTTCTGTTTATGCATATGAAGAGTTGCTAAGGTATGCGTTATCAAAAGCCAAATATTCAGAGATTGGCTTCTGCGGTCTCTCTCCTCTTTTCTCTTTAACTTTGAGACACAATCTCTCTTTCAACCTGGAGTTCATTCTTTCCAGGACACTGCCTGCAAAGCAAGCTCCTCAGACCTGTTTGTCTCTATGTGCCTCAGCATGTGCAATCATGCCAGCATTTTTAATGTAGTCCTTCCTTAATCAATTTTTGCATTGTAAAACAAGAAACCATCAGAGGTATCATCCTAGCAAATAAATTGTCAAATATTGTCCCTGAGTTTCATTAAGCTTTAACTGTTCCAAGTGCAATATATACAGATTCTGATTTCTATTGGAAATAGAAGGTATGTTCAGAACATGCTTCTAGGAATAATGCTTCTAAAATAATTTTCAACTGCAGTGTTTCCCTCTTCTACTCTTTGGAATTGTATTAGTTTTTTAAATTATTTTAGGAATAAAATATGTATTGGAAATCTGATAGGGTTTATAGTTTTGGAAAGTTACCTCTTGTGTGTTGGCTTGTTTGAGACAGGGATTATAATGTGTACCTTACTCTGTAATGCCCTATAATTAAGTTTATGCCCATGATAGCCTCAGATATGGTTCAGTTTTCTGCTTTGCCCTACCAATTGAAGCACAACAAATAGGAATCAACATTCAGCAGCAATATATATATTTTTTTTTCACCATTGCAGGAACCCAGAACCTTATGCCTGTGAGGGAAGCAAACTACACAGTGGTACATTTCCTGCCCTCCATTTCACTATTCAAAGAATTTAACAAGAATACCAAAAGAAAATTATCCAAAACTAACTGCTACTAGAGTTGATAGAGAAAAGAGCATCTAAGAGTAGAAATAATTTCTAAGTTAGTTTTGGTAGTTTCAAGTGATCTGCAAGTTAAATGAATCAAATATATTGACCAAAATCTTTTTTTTCTCTACACTGTATAGGAAAGCACAAAATTAATTATTTCCCATACAATGCATATTTTAGTTTTAATTCTCAAATCAGTATATATTACTATAAGACACACCACTTGTTTATATATATATATATATATATATAATGTAATAGATAAATTGTGTCTTAAAGTTATACTGTCTTGAAAGTGACTCATCTCCTTTGGTCTGGTGAACAGATTTAGGGCTCCTCATGCATATTTGTTTTTGATAGAATATTTAAAATATAGTACTAGATATATAAACAGCATTCAAGGGTGGGCTTCGGGCCTGCAGTAGATGGCCAACTGAAAACAAACTTGATGGTACGGTGTTGAGGCATTTTTCCTTTTATCGAAAATAAGTTTTTGCATATGACAGTTCACGGAGGGAAATTCAAGTATAAGATATCAGAAATATTTTTTTATTTATTAAAAATTTCCACCTCCTCCCCTCTTCCCATTTCCCTCCCACTCCCCCCACTCCCTCCCCCCTCCCTTTCCAGTCCTAAGAGCAGTCAGGGTTCCCTGCCCTGTGGGAAGTTCAATGTCCTCCCCTCTCCACCCAGGTCTAGGAAGGTGAGCATGCAAACATACTAGTCTCCAACAAGGCCAGTCCATGCAGAAGAATCAAAACTTAGTGCCATTGTCCTTGGCTTCTCAGTCAGCCCTCATTGTCAGCCACATTCAGAGGGTCCGGTTTGATCACATGTTCCATCAATCCCAGTCCAGATGGCCTTGGTGAGCTCCCATTATATCAGTCCCATTAGATCAGAAGCCAATTGTGGTCCTGACTTCCTTGCTCATGTTCTCCCTCCTTCTGCTCCTCATTTGGAATTTGAGAGTTCAGTCCAGTGTTCCAATGTGGGTCTCTGTCTCTATCTCCCTCCACCGCTGGATGAAGGTTTTATGGTGATATGCAAGATTTTCATCAGTGTGGCTATAAAATAAGACCAGTACAGGCACCTGATCCTCTGCTGCCCACAGATCTAGTTGGGGAAATTTCCTTGGACACCTGGGAACCCCTCTAGAGCCAAGACTACCCAACCCAAAAATGGCTCCCTTGGCAAGGATAACTTCTTCCCTGCTCCTATATCGACCCTTCCTCCATCTCAATTATCCCATTTCCCCACACTCTCCCCAATCCTCCCCATCTCCCTTCTCTCTCCCCATCTCCCCTTCCCCCCAATCCACCCCCACCCTCCCTGCTCCCAACCTTTGCCTGACGATCTTGTCAACTTCCAATATCCAGAAAGATGAATATATGTTTTTCTTTGGGTTCACCTTCTTATGTAGCTTCTCTAGTATCACGAACTATAGGCTCAATGTACTATGTTTATCGCTAGAATCTGCTTATGAGTGAGTACATACAATATTCCTCTTTTTGGGTCTGAGTTATCTCACTCAGTAAAGTGTTTTCTATTTCCATCCATTTGCATGCAAAGTTCAAGATATCATGGTTTTTTACTGCTGAGTAGAACTCTATATATGTGCCATACCTTCTTTATCCATTCTTCTGTTGAGGGGCACCTAGGTTTTTTCCAGGTTCTGACTATTACAAATAGTGTTGATATGAACATAGTTGAACAATTGCTTTTGTAGTATGATTGGGCATCTTTTGGGTATATTCGCAAGAGTGGAATTGCTGGATTCTGAGTTAGGTTGACTCCCAGTTTCCTGAGAAACTGGCACTCTGATTTCTAAAATGGCTGCACAAGTTTGCATTCCCACCAACAATGGATGAGTGATCCACTTACTCCACAACCTCTCCAGTATAGGTTATGGTTTCTCTTCCTCTCTCTCTCCCAATTCCTTCCCTTCTACCCCCATCCATATTCACTGCTTTTTGTCTCTCGTTAGAAAACAAACAGGATTCTAAGAGATATTAATAAAATAAAATACAAAAACAAAAGCAGAAACAAATACATCAAAATATGACACAAACAAACCAAAAGAAAATAACCTAGGACAATGTGCAGCAAACAATATATAGACACAGATACACTCTATTTTTTACACTCAGGAATGCCAATAAAAACATGGAACAGGAAGACATAATATATATGCAAAGGACATCTACAGAAATAAATAAAAAATAAAAAATAAAATTAAGAAAAGATATGATTACAAAAGATATTTTTATAGTTATAAAGTGAAAATTTATTCAAATACCTTTGCACATTGAGTTTCTGTGGATGATATATATGAGTAGAATAGCTAGGGAGTTAGTGTTTTCTGTAGAGCAGAATAGAAGAAATCAATGAACAATTTCTTTAATTCTCTGGGCGGGTGGCAAGGCATATCTATAACTGCCAGATCCATTGTCACTGTAATATTTTTTCTTTTCTTTTTTATTGAGAAAAAGAAAAAAAAACAAGTTTCCGCCTCCTTCCAGCCTCCTATTTCCCTCCCCCTCCTCCCACCCTTCTCCCCCTCCCCCTACTCCTCTACTTCTCCCTCTCCAGTCCAAAGAGCAGTCAGTGTTCCTTGCACTGTGAAAAGTCCAAGGTCCTCCCCCCTCCGTCCATATCTAGGAAGGTGAACATCCAAACTGGCTAGGCTCCCACAAAGCCAGAACATTAAATAGGATCAAAACCCCATGCCATTGTCCTTGGTTTCTCATCAGCCCTCATTGTTCGCCATGTTCAGAGAGTCCAGTTTTATCCCATGCATTTTCAGTCACAGTCCAGCTGGCCTTGGTGAGCTCCCAATAGATCAAGCCAACTGTCTCAGTGGGTGGGTGCACCCCTCCTGGTCCCAACTTCTTTGCTCATGTTCTCCCTCCTTCTGTTCCTCATTGGGACCTTGGGAGCTCACTCCAGTGCTGCAGTGTGGGTCTCTGTCTCTATCTGCAGCCATCACCAGATGAAGGTTCTATGGTGATATGCAAGATATTCGTCAGTATTGCTATTGGATAGGGTCATTTCAGGTTCCCTATCCTCAGTTGCCCAAGGAACTAACTGGGGAAATCCCCTTAGGCTCCTGGGAGCCACTCGAAGTTCAAGTTTCTTGACAACCCTAAGGTGGCTCCCTTAACTAAGAATTGTGCTTCCGTGCTCCCATATCCCACCTTCCTTTATCACAATCATCCTTTTCCCCAAGTTCCCCCCATCCTCCCCTTCTCCCTTTTCTCTCCCCATCTCCCCTTCCCCCCATCCCACCCCACCCCCAAGATCCCCATTTTCTCCCCGGCAATTTTGTCAACTTCCCATAGCCAAAAGGATAACTATATGTTTTCCTTGGGTTCACCTTCTTACTTAGCTTCTTTAGGTTCACCAATTGTAGACTCTGTGACCCTTATTTATGGCTAGAAACCAATGATGGGTGAGTACATCCCATGTTCATCTTTTTGGGTCTGGGTAACCTCACTCAGTATAGTGTTTTCTATTTCCATCCATTTGCATGCAAAATTCGAGAAGTCACTGTTTTTTTACCGCTGAGTAGTACACTAATGTGTATATATTCCACACTTTCTTCATCCATTCTTCCATTGAAGGACATCTAGGTTGTTTCCAGGTTCTGGCTATTACAAATAATACTGCTATGGACATAGTTGAACAAATGCCCTTGTCATATGATAGGGCATCTCTTGGGTATATTCCCAGGAGTGGTATTGCTGGGTCCAGGTGTAGGTTGATCCTGAATTTCCTGATAAACTGAAACACTGATTTCCAAAGTGGTTGCACAAGTTTGCATTCCCACCAGCAAAGGATGAGGCTACCCCTTCCTCCACAAGCTCTCCAGCAAAGGCTATCATTGGAGTGTCTTTATTTTAGCCATTCTGACAGGTGTAAGATGATATCTCAAAGTTGTTTTGATTTGCAATTCCGTGATCGCTAAGGAGGTTGAGCATAACCTTAAGTGTCTTTTGGCCATTTGAACTTCTTCTGTTGAAAATTCTCTGTTCAGTTCAATGCCCCATTTTTTAATTGGGTTAATTAGCATTTTAAAGTCGAGTTTCCTGAGTTCTCTATATATTTTGGAGATCAGACCTTTGTCTGTTGAGGGGTTTGTGAATATTTTTTCCCAGTCAGTAGGTTGCCTTTTTGTCTTAGTGATAGTGTCCTTTGCTTTACAGAAGCTTCTCAATTTTAGTAGGTCCCATTTATTCAATGTTGCCCTTAATGTCTATGCTGCTGGGGTTATACATAGGAAGTGATCTCCTGTGCCCATCTGTTGTAGGGTATTTCCCACTTTCTCTGCTATCAGGTTCAATGTATTCTGACTGATATTGAGGTCTTTAATCCATTTGTACTTGAGTTTTGTGCATAGTGATAGATATGGGTCTATTTTCATTCTTCTACAGGTTGACATCCAGTTATGCCAGCACCATTTGTTGAAGATGCTTTCTTTATTTCATTGTATACTTTTAGCTCCTTTATTGAAAATGAGGTGTTCATAGGTTTGTGGGTTAAAATTCGGGTCTTCTGTACAATTCTATTGGTCGACTTCTCTGTTTTTATGCCAGTACCACACTGTTTTCATCACTGTAGCTCTGTAATAGAGTTTGAAGACAGGGATGGTAATGCCTCCAGATATCCTTTATTGTATAGGATTGTTTTGGCTATCCTGGTTTTTTTTTTCATATAAATTTGATTATTGTCCTCTCAAGATCTGTGAAGAATGTTGATGGGACCTTGATGGGGATTGCATTGAATCTATAAATTGCCTTTGACAGAATTGCCATTTTTACTATGCTGATCCTCCCATTCCAAGAGCAAAGGAGCTCCTTCCATTATCTCGTATCCTCCTCAATTTCTTTCTTAAATGCCTTAAAGTTCTTGTCAAATAGATCTTTCACTTCCTTGGTTAGAGTTACCTCAAGATATTTTATGCTGTTTGTGGCTATCGTGAAAGGTCAAGCTTCTCTGATTTCCCTCTCTGCTTCCATATCCTTTGAGTATAAGAGGGCGACTGATTTTTTGTAGTTGATCTTGTAACCTGCCACATTACTAAAGGTGTTTATCAGCTGTAAAAGTTCTTTGGTGGAGTTTTGGGGGTCGCTTATGTACAGTATCATATCATCTGCGAATAACCAAAGTTTAACTTCTTCCTTTCCAATTCGAATCCCCTTGATCTCCTTATGTTGTCTTATTGCTATTGTTAGAACTTCAAGCACTATATTGAAGAGGTATGGCGAGAGTGGACAGCCTTGTCGTGTTACTGAGTTTAGTGGGATGGCTTTGAGTTTCTCTCCGTTTAATTTGATGTTAGCTGTCGGCTTGCTGTATATAGCTTTCATTATATTTAGGTATGACCCTTGTATCCCTAATATCTCCAATACTTTTATCATAAAGGGACGTTGAATTTTGTCAAATGCTGTTTCAGCATCTAATGAAATGATCATATGTTTTTTTTCTTTCAGTTTATTTATATGATGGATTACATTGATAGATTTTCGTATGTTGAACCAGCCCTGCATCTCTGGGATGAAGCCTACTTGATCATAATGGATAATTTTTCTAATGTGTTCTTGGATACGGTTTGCCAGTATTTTGTTGAGGATTTTTGCCTCAATGTTCATGAGTGAGATTGACCTATAATTCTCTTTCTTGGTTGAGTCGTTGTGCGGTTTTGGTATCAGAGTAACTGTTGCTTCATAAAAGGAATTTGGCAATGACTCTTCTGTTTCTATATTGTGAAATACATTAGGGAGTATAGGTATTATGTCTTCTTGGAAGTTCTGGTAGAATTGCACATTGAAACCATCTGGTCCTGGGCTTTTTTTTTTTTTTTTTTTTTTTGTAGGGAGGTTTTTGATAACAGCTTCTAATTCTTCGCGACTAACAGGTCTTTTTAGATTGTTCACCTGGTCCTGGTTTAACTTTGGTATATGGTATTTATCTAAGAAAGTGTCCATTTCTTTTACATTTTCTAGTTTTGTGGCATACAGGCTTTTGTAGTAAGATCTAATGATTCTCTGAATTTCCTCAGTGTTTCTGGTTATGTCCCCATTTTCATTTCTGATCTTATTAATTTGCAAATTCTCTCTCTGCCATTTGATTAGCTTGGCTAGGGGTTCGTCAATCTTGTTGATTTCCTCCAGGAACCAGCTTTTTGTTTCATTGATTCTTTGTATTGTTTTCTTTTTTTCTCTTTTGTTGATTTCAGCCCTCAGTTTGATTATTTCCAGTCTTCTACTACTCCTAGGTGAGTCTGCTTTTTTTTTCTAGAGCTTTCAGGTGGGCTGTTAAGTCTCCAATGTGAGCTTTCTCTGTTTTCTTTAAGTGGGCACTTAGTACTATGAACTTTCCTCTTAGTACTGATTTCATAGTGTCCCATAAGTTTGAGTATGTTGTTTCTTTATTTTCATTGAATTCCAGGAAGACTTTAAATTCTTTCTTAATTTCTTCCTTAATCCAGGTATGGTTCAGTAGTTGACTGTTCAGTTTCCATGAATTAGTAGGCTTCTGAGGGTAACATTGTTGTTGAATT
The DNA here is from genome assembly GCF_018167655.1 of Microtus oregoni. Taxonomy (NCBI): domain Eukaryota; kingdom Metazoa; phylum Chordata; class Mammalia; order Rodentia; family Cricetidae; genus Microtus; species Microtus oregoni. The sequence continues at coordinate 1,313,066 of NW_024544754.1, forward strand.
CTAACTTTAATCCATGGTGATCTGATAAGACACAGGTGGTTACTAATATTTTTTTTTTGTAACTGTGGATGCTTGCTTTGCCACTGAGCATGCGGTCGATTTTCAAGAAGGTTCCATGAGCTGCAGAGAAGAAGGTATATTCTTTCCTATATGGGTGGAATAATCTATAGATGTCTGTTAAGTCCATTTGCTTCATTACCTCCATTAATTCTCTTATTTCTCTGTTAGGTTTCTGTCTGATTGACCTGTCCATTGGTGAGAGAGGAGTGTTGAAGTCTCCTACTATTACTGTGTGCGGTTTGATGGCTGCCTTGAGTTTTAGCAATATTTCTTTTATGTACTTGGGTGCTTTTATATTAGGGGCATAGATATTCAGGATTGAGACTTCATCCTGATGAACTGTTCCTGTTATTAGTATAAAATGCCCTCTCCATCTCTTCTGATTGATTTAAGTTTGAAGTCAACTTTGTTAGAGATTAGTATGGCCACACCTGCTTGTTTCCTTGGTCCCTTTACTCTGAGTAGGTGCCTGTCTTTGTGGTTGAGGTGTGTTTCTTGTAAACAGCAGAATGTTGGATCCTGTTTTCTAATCCAATCTCTTAGCCCATGCCTTTTTATAGGTGAGTTGAGTCAATTGACATTAAGTGATATTAATGACCAGTGGTTGTTAACTCCGGTGACTTATTTAGTCATAGAGTTTGTGTGTTTCCCTTCTTTTAGTTGTGTTGGTGAAGGATCTCTAGATGTCTGAGTTATTGTGGTCATTGTTGGACTCCTTGGTTAGTGATTTCCCTTCTATTACTTTCTGTAAGGCTGGATTTGTGGCTGCGTATTTTTTAATTTTTTTTTTATCCTGGAAAATTTTATTTTCTCCATTTATAGTGAACGAAAGCTTGGCTGGGTATAGTAGTCTGGGCTTGCATCCATGGTCTCTCAGTTTCTGCAGTACATCTATCCAGGACCTTCTGGCTTTCATGGTTTCCATGGAGAAGTCAGGTGTGAGTCTGATAGATTTACCTTTTTAAGTGACTTGGCCTTTTTCCTTTGCAGCTCTTAATATTCTTTCCTTATTCGGTATGCTTTGTGTTTGTTTATTATATGGCAAGGGGATTTTTTTTTTTGATCCAGCCTATTAGGTGTTCTGTATGCTTCTTGAACCTTCATTGGTATATCTTTCTTTAGGTTGGGAAAGTTTTCTTCTATAATTTCATTAAATATATTTTCTGGACCATTGATCTGCACTTCTTCTCCTTCTTCTACTCCTATTATTCTTAGGTTTGGTCTTTTTATTTTGTCCCAGACTTCCTGAATGTTTTGTGCTGCGAGTTTGTTGGACTTGCTGTTTTCTTTGATCAGTGTGTTTATTTTCTCTATGGTATCTTCAGAATCTGAGATTCTTTCTTCTATTTCTTTTATTCTGTTGGTTATGCTTGTTTCTGTAGACTCTGTTTGTTTACTTAAATTTTCTATGTCCAGCCGGCCCTCTGTTTGTGTTTTCTTCTTTGCCTCCATTTCAGTTTTCAAGTCTTGAACTGTTTCCATTATCTGCTTGATTGTTTTTCCTTGGTTTTCTAGGGTATCATTCACTGATTTATTCAATTCTTCAAACTTTCTGTTATACTTCTCATCCATTTCTATAAGGGCATTCTTTACATGTTGTTTAAGGTTGTCAATCATTTTCATGAAGTCAATCTTTTCTACTTCTTCTTGATTAAGGTGTTCATGTCCCCCCGTTGTGAGGTCGCTGGGTTCTGGTGGCTTCATGTTGCTTTTCAGATTGTTAGGTGAATTCTTGCATTGGCATCTGCCCATCTCTTCTTCCAAATGCTCCATTATGGATCTTCTTTTACCGGATCGGGTCTCCTTGCCTACTGATGTACCTTCCCAGTGATGGCTCTCCCCAGTGATGGTTCTCCTGGTGCTGAGATCAGATCTCCGTGCCCAATGATGACTCTCCCGAATGCTGGCTCTCCTGGCACCCAGATCAGGTCTCTGTGCTGGTTGGGTAGCTTGTATACAAAGTGCCTACCTTGCTTGGTGCAGGCAGGCTATAGAAACAAAGGAACTCCCGCCCGCTCGCTTGGGTGCCCTGAGGATTTGGACCCAGTGCCCAGACAGGCTGCCTTGGTTGATGTTATGTGTCGAAAGAGGGCAGGGGGGCCGAAGTGGGGAGGGTTCTGGATGCAAGCTGGATGGGATAGGAAGAAAGAGTCACCATGCAGGGAGTAGAGGCCCTGCAGAGAGCCCAAGAATGGTAGGGGGCTGAGGAACCCCTGAGTTCCTTGTCCTGGGCTGGCGCCGCAGGGTCAGAAACTCTCCCCAATGTTGGCTCTCCTGGCGGCCAGAGATCAGGTCTCTGTGTTGGTTGGGCTGCTCGCAAACAAAGTGCCTACCCCTGCTTGGTGCAGGCAGGCCATAGAAACAAAGGAACTCCTGCCCGCTTGGGTGCCCCAAGGATTCGGACTCAGTGCCCAGACAGGCTGGGCTGGGTGATGTTATGTGTCGTAAGAGAATTACTACTTTTTAAGATATATTTTAAACTGTATTTTTCTGATCATCCCTACATAAGATTTTATACTTTTAATTAATTTAAATATAATAACAAATTTAATACATTATTCAGATTATTTCTTCAACATTTTTCTACTCTTCTAATTTCTTTTTTAAAATTTTAGTAAATTTATAATTTATCGTTTCTGCATTTCCACTGCTCCTCTCCAAACTTTCTTATGATTCAACCCTCTAACATTCTCCACAATACCCCTTATTCTCTCTGACCTTAAGGACCTGTCTTAATTTGATTGCTTGGCATAAATGTGTAAGTATTATGTGGTTACTTCCTTATCCTTGCTTGTATGTAGATGGTTTTAGGACTCATCAATTGACATAAGATAATAAATTAGGGAATTCATCTTAAAAAAGCACAATTCTCTCTCTCTGCAATTATTAACTACCTAAAGTTCTCTGTCAGTGATGAGGCTCCATGAGATTTTACATTTCTACATTCTCATGCATATTGCTTTTGACATTCTGGACGTTTTCAGGAAAAAAATACTGTGAAAATATCGTGGGTGTATCTTCCCTATCATATTTAGAAGACAAAAATCTCAGAACATGTTTCCTGGTCATCTGGCTCTTACAATCCGTGTACTCTTAGCCTTAGGTATAGGACTTGTACTGTAATTGTATGAATTATGAGTGAATATATGAAAATAAATTGTTCTCTGCATTTTGACTGATTGTGGTTTAATGCAATGGCCCCAGTCCATTGAATAAAAAAAAGCTTATTTGATGAAAAGTAAGAGTTATACCTATTTAGAGGTATAAAGATAAATACGTAGGATGCAACTAGAAATTGTGCTGGTGTGGTAAATTGGCAGTATTTTGATTTCCTCTAAGAAATATGACTTTCACTAGCTCCCGGTGGTTGGATAGGTTTTTCATCATAGGCATCTTTCCCACCTGTTGAGTGTGCATTAGGCACCTGTTGGTTATGACCAAGGCATAAAGTGTTTCCTTAAAGCTCCTTGAAACATTCTTAGTGTTTTTCAATTATGTGGTCATAAACTAACTATAATATCATCTGATGAATAATTATTTTGACAAGATTACTCTCTATCTTAGTTAAAGTTTACATCTAACCTTTGCACGTTTATTCTGTTGAGAATTTATGAATACAAATGTTTCTAAGGTTTATATTTTGTTTTATTTTTTCACAACTAATATGCCCTTAGTATTTTTTGAATTGGATACCTTACTATACAAATGAATTGGGTATCTGATTTAATAGTGGTATTTCGTTTTTCTTCAACAATATCAAGAAGACCAATCTTCTTCCTGAACTCCTAGAAAAGTGAATAAAGATAATTTGAAGCACACCAATTCGATAATTATTCTGAAAAATTTCTAAGTACTCTTCAGGGGGGCGCAGCTTCACTTTTCAACCATCAGAAATTCTGAAATCTTTCTTTCTTTCTTTCTTTACTTATTTATTATTTGTTCATTTATTTCTGCATTTTTAAATCTAAGGCTTTGCTCATACTAGATAAATGCTACCAACTAAACTGTGTTTCCAATAACATATTAATATAAATATTGAAATACCATGATGTTCTGATACTCCATTTTCATGGCCAACACATCTGTATCTACATAGTTCCCAAATTTGTAATTCAGTATTGAACTATAGTCCTATATTTATGAGTAATTACTACATATTCCAAAACAATGTTCGCTAATACCTAAAGTAACATTTCTTAAAAAAGTTTTCAGATGTCACAGTATTAATTTATTACTTTGAATTTTCTATAGAAACTATTTATTACAAAGCACACTTGATAAAGCATCTATCTTTCAAAGGTATTACAATCCGGCAAAGAAGTTTAAATATATGTATGTGTGTTTTGTAAAAAGAAATAAGTAAAACCTTTCATGTTTACCTATTGAATTATTATGTTTATGTCATGCTGTGCTTTTCTTGTAGCATTTTCATTTCTCAGTTGTCATAGATTTAGCTCTAATGAATTCAGAAACAAATTTCTATTCGATCTCATTTTTGGGTTGTTTAATTTATGGAACTTCCTTTTTTCTTTTAAAATATCAAAGATTAAAAATTAATATGTCCCAGTATTCTTTTTGTCATAATATGAATATAGAGCACATTTAAATGTTCAAAGATGCTAGTTTATATAGTTACTTGAATATTTTATGTATAGTATCTTGAGATTATAGTAAAAATGCAGCAATATATAACTATTGTCAACTATTATACCATCTCAATCTAGTAAATGAAAACAGTTTAGGAAGTTATGTGTGTGAATGCTACAACTATTATTATGTATCTCATTTGTTATCTCTATTCATTATCTTTTCTCATTGCCATGGCAAAATGCCTAATAAAAGCAACTTGAGAAATGAGGAATTTATTTGTCTTTTGCTTTGGGAAGATTCTTGATGGTAGAATTATTGCAGTGTAAGTGTGTGTTACACAGTGATTAATGTTGGTCATTATCTCATTTTCTAGATTTTTCCTTTTTATTCATTTACAAACCTCATACTATCTGATAATTGTGCCATTAGTGCATATTTTCCTGTATTCGTGAAACTTCTTTGAAATCTCTTCATAGAAATACAAAGACATTTGTTGCTTAGGTGATTGTAAACCTAATTATGTTAAGATATCAAGATTAATCATCACAACCATTGTCTTTTGCAATATTAAGGTATGAAGCAAATATTACATTTTCTCACATTCATGTTCCCTTACATTTTCTGACCTTTGAAGGAATATATTTCCTGAAATCTTATGCTGAAATTTTCCTTCAGTCACTGGTTTTGTCAACATTTTATAAAAGTCATGTAACTGAAAATTCATATAAAACATTCCAGTTTGTTCTTCTCATTTAGTTTATTACCCAAAAATGTGTTTTCCTGATTTTATTCTCTTCCCAGAAGATACTCTGCCTTATCGTATCGCCTGCTATTTCTATGGTGTTTAACGAAACTCTGTTCTTTAAAAGCCTCATATAAGATTTTATCATTTATTTTTCATTAATTTCATAACATGAATTGAGTTTTCCAGATTCTTAATTATTGTGCTAGTTATTTGACACTTATAGCTGCATTGTATAGTTATCATTATATGGTGATACAGATTAAAATTTTATGACATACTGTGTGCACTGCAGCTGTCATTTCAACAGGCGAATCTTTTAAAATACTTGGAAAAACCTCCCATAGAACAGATTCAAATACATGCTTATATTTCATGATTAGATGCTATGCTATAATTGGTTTTACTTCACAATCTTAGTTTTTTCTCTGTGTTCTGTGAGCGTCTATGTGGTTTGACTTTGTTTTGCACAAGCAGACATTCCTTGATTTCTTGTTCACACTTTTTGATATATCTCAAAAAAAATAATTTATATTTTACTATAATAAGTACCACATCACTTTCTAACTGCCACAATTAATATGAAAATGTCTAATCAACCTTAGTACTTCAGTTTTCATATAATTTTTCTTAAAGAAATCTCTCCTAAAATTCCAAATTAGCTTAATTCCTTCTGTTATGCCTTTTCACCGCACATTGCATTTTAGTTTGCAATATTTCTTATAGTTGGAATTTATAAGCCACAGACAGTTTTCACAAAGGTTTAAAAAAACAACTTTTAGTTCCTAACACTCAAGCAGTCGTGATGAATGAATGTACTCACTTTTGACATTTCTAATAAAATGTTGTTATCTAAGAGGGTTAGTATTTGTTCTCTATTTAACAGGTTCTGGAATCAGATTGATGTGAAGAAATTACGGGCATGTTTGCATGTGAAGCATTAGATTGATTAGGGTAATTCAGGTTTCATTTAACAAGTCATACTGGAAGGGACAACACAATTCCCTGGGCTGGAAACTTGACATGCACAAAAGTGAGAACTCAGGCTGAACAGAAGTGTTTTTACTTCTTTTTCCTGACAGTGGATAAAATGTGACCCATACCTTCAAGCTCCAGGAAATTTGACTTTTGTATAGTAATGAATTACATTCATGAACTGTGAGCCAAAATTGTCTCTTTCTCTTTTGAGTTATTTTCACTAGAGAAATTATATCACAACAACAATAAAGAAACCAAGCCATTATCATTCTATGATATCTAACAGCTACAACTGTGATCTTGATTATTTTCTAAATGAATGAATTTTACCAATAATACTTCAAACATCTTGGTCTAGTTATCTTCCATTTCCATAATAACACAGTTTTCATAGTCTTCTTTCAATATATAATTAACTGGAGTCATGGAACACCTGGTAAGTATGGGTTTCATTGTTTTGGTCTCTAGATACTCTTCTGTTGATATTCTAGTTATGATACATCTTACTGTATTTTTGTTTGCATAAAGTTGCACAGTGAGAATTTATAGATGCTCATATTTAGTATGTATCCATGTGTCACTATGCTTTATTCATTTTTATTGATAGCTGTCTCTAGTTATTTGTTGTTGTTGTTTTGTTTTGTTTTGTTTTTTTGTTTTTTTTTATTCTTTGACTCTATTACTCTTTAGAGGGCCTGGCACCCAGATCCCAAATAAATCATATAGAGGCTTATTCTTTCTTATGAATGCCTAGCCGTAGCTTGGCTTGTTTCTAGCCAGTTTTTCTTAGATTATCTCATCTACCTTTCGCCTCTGGGCTATTAGCTTGCTCTGTTACTCTATATCTTTTCATTCCTTTGTATTCTGTGGCTTGCTGTGTAGCTGGGTGTCTAGCCGCTACCTTCCTTCTCTCCTTCTCTTCTCCATCCTAGATCTTGTTTCCCTCTTACCAGATTTCTCTTATTTATTGTTTCTACTCGCCAGCCCTTCCAATCTTTTCTTCTGCCTTGATATTACTCATCCCGCTCTTTATTAGACCAATCAGTTGTTTTAGACAGGCAAAGTAACACAGACTCACAGAGTTAAACACACCAAACATAAAACAGTGCAACTCTGTGTGCATCATTAAACAAATGTTCAAAAGCATAAACAAATATAATACATAATAAAATAATGTTTTACAACACCTGCCTTTACAAATAAATTGTGAACTCTAAGAGGTAAAAGGATTTTTAGACATTTTTTTTGCTAACAATAATTAGTTTTGTATTTAGATTATGATAGATAAAAGATATATTAAGTAAAAGAATTGTGAGAAAAAAATCAATGAAATCACTATTTGACAGCAATCCTGAGGGGAAAAAATTGGTATGAAAATTTATAAAGTTTGTTGAGAATGTTTCTAAAGAATAAATATAAAATATAATTGTGTACCTGTAGGACTAAAGAAGAATTCCAAACTGTGTCCTAAAAACTATTATCTCTATACCAAAAATTGTATTGTTCCACATTCAATAACCGACTTTCTTCTGCCTCCCGAGTTCTGGGATTAAAGGTGTGTGCCACCACCGCCCGGCTTTCTATTATTTTCAATTTCATGCATTTTATTTTCTGTATACTAAAATAATTTTGAGAATGAAATGAATTTATTGAAATATTACCTCACTAGTTTTTAGTATACAAAACAATTTCTCAATGTTGCAAAATTCAATGATAACAAAATATTCTTTCTTTTATAATTTATTCATTATTTTGCTTAATTTTTTGGCCTTTAATCTCATTTTGTACATTGTCATTCTCACATAATTTTCATTTGTAAAACTGTGATCTAACTCGTTCTCTTATCTTGGTATGCTTTTGTAATATAATTTTCTTGAGGAAATATATAAACTTTAACAATTTTTAATGTAAATATAAAGTAAAGCTAATAACATTGAATCACTCATGTTTGTCTGATATTCTGTTGCTTATCGTAATAAATTAATTTTATATTGCTTTTTAATGGCTCTAAAATAAGAGAAAGAGGAGTTTATGACTGTTTTCCAAGTCTTTTTCTGGTTTGTCGTTTGTTATTCTGACCATTTAAGTTGTCTCTTTCTGAATAAAAGTAGTTGAATTATCACATATACAATATACAAACTATTTTTTGTGTATTCATCCTTTCATTCATTGTTACAGCACTCCGAAACCATACTTCATTAAAATGTCACAAAGTTTGTAAGTGTTAAATCTTACCAGCTGCATTATGTGTGTTTATACAAAAGTCCTTTCAATGGTTGCTTCTCATGTTCCCTGATGGTGGTCTCCATCACATGGACAGACTCAAAGTTATTCAGAAGAGCTTTTATTTTGACTATTCATTTACTTAAAATCTCTGCATGAATGAAACTTATGAAAACTTAGTGTAATTGAACTACATAAAACCTAATATTATGCTACTATTAAATGCAGAAAAGAAAGTTAAATAGATTTGAAATATACTAATAAGTCCTTTAGTGACTAAGAGACATTAAAAACAGTTGTTAGTGGGACAATATCCATGATACTAAACAAATGATTTTAGTTCCCCAAATTCTTTTATACAACAAAGTGAGGAAAATGATGGTCTCAATGGATCAATAAGCAACATGCTAGAAATAGGTTCATCTTAAATTTTGGCTTTGAAGTTAGTAGATTCACATTATGCGAGTATGAATTTTCACATTGGTTTAGTTCATATGAAGAAGAACAAAAGAAAAGAAGAAGGAGGAAGAGGAGGAGAAGGAGAAGGAGGAGAAGGAGAAGGGAGAAGGGAGAAGAAGAAGGAGGAGGAGGAGGAGGAGGAGAAGGAGGAAGAAGAAGAAGAAGAAGAAGAAGAAGAAGAAGAAGAAGAAGAAACCACAGAGCTTTAAAACATTATATGTTAAATACACCTTGCAAAATGACTTTCAAAGGTATTGCATAGATTAATGAATTTTCTATGTTTGAAGCTCTTGGCATAGTAAACTGCATTAAAATGCTTTAAGCATAGGTTACCACTATTATTGTGGGTATTGCTTCTTCTATTCTCGAGCTAGTATTATTTTACTTTAATATTTGAAGAATTCTGATAAAGGAAATAAAAATTTAAAAAAATTGAAACAGTGACTGCATTAATTCACCTCATGATTTTACTTTTCTGATTGTAATTACATAGAAAATCAATCAAAATATTAACAAGCCTTTGAATAGTAAATTCACTAAACGTCAGCATTAATGCCACCCTATATCTCCCTACTTCTCTTCAAGAAAAAGACAGTTTCAAAAATTTAAAAATTATTTAGGCTTAGTTCTTTGGATTTCCCATACTCACTCCTGGAAAGATCAACATCCTTAGTCATCAGATAAGTGCAAATCAAAATAACTCTGAGATTCCATTTTATACCTATAAGAATGGCCAAGATCAGAAACACTGATGACAACTTATGCTAGAGAGGTTGTGGGGTAAAGGGAACACTCCTGCATTTCTGGTGAGAATGCAAAATGGTACAGCCACTTTGTATATCAGTGTGGCAATTTCTCCGAAAATTAGGAATCAACCTTCCTCAAGACTCAGTAATACCAATTTTGGGTGTATAGCCAAAGGATGCTCAATCGTGTCACAAAGACACGTGCTCAACTATGTTCATAGCAGCATTGTGTGTCATAGTCAGAACCTGTAAACACCCTAAATGCTCCTTGACTGAAGAATGGGTAAGGAAAATGTGGTACGTTTACACAATGGAGTACTACACAGTAGAGAAAAATAATGACATCTTGAAATTTTCAGGCAAATGGATATAGCTAAAAAACATCATATTGAGTAAGGTAACCCAGACCCAGAAATATAATTGTTACTTGTATTCACTCATAAGTGGCTTTTAAACATAAAGCAAAGAAAACCAGCCAAGAAATCACAATTCCAGAGAACCGAGACAGCAATAAGGACCCTCAGAGAAAAATACATGGATCTAATATACATGGGAAGTGGTAAAAGACAAGATCTCCTGAGTAAATTGAGAACATGGGGACCTTGGGAGAGGGTTGAAAGGGAGGGGAAAGGAAGGGAGGGGAGCAGAGAAATATGTATAGCTCAATAAAAAGTGATTTAGAAATTTATGATGTGTTTCGCCTTGAAACAGAATCAGTGTTATTCTTAATGTATTAAAGTCCTGCTTTTATTTATTTCTCTTGATTTTTCATTTAAGGAAATAAAAATGCCTGGATCATATCTTTATTTTTTCCATACACTTTATCAATTTAGCCACATAGAATTATTTATTGAAGGATTTAGAAAAGTAATTATTTAATTAATGGTCAATAATTATAGGAGGAAAATTGGTGCTGAACAATTTTTATTCACCATAGTCTCAAAGGAAGACACATACTAAAACTTTTTATAACCAGCATAAATGATCATGTTTTTTTAATGTATTTTGATTAAAACTCCTGCCAAGAATTTATTTATGATTTTTAGGTGTTAATAGGCTTCACTTGAAACAGCCTTTCAGTGTACATTTTTCATAACCTATTATCATGAGATTTTTTCTTTTTAAATAAGACTTTGTTTTTTAAAGCATCTACCTTCCCTTTCCAGCCACCAATATCTACTTTGTAACTCCTAGCTCCCTCTCAAAATATTTCACACACACACACACACACACACACCTTGGTAATATTAGGATCTTTATCTTAATATCTCTATATGTGTCATGTATGCCTAAATATAATATATTCATTATGCTCATTTCCTATATGTGCTTTAAAGGCTGACCACTTGACATTGGATAACCAACAGGGGTTTGGGAGGACTCTTCCTTCAGTAATACTAATTCTCCCTATCTCAGCAGTTATTAGTTGCATGTAGTTTTTTTCTTTATGGATGGGTATGAACATGTGATATTTTCTTCTTTTATATTAGTATTTCTATTAGCATTGCTATTCTTAAGGTGAGGCAGGTTACCATAGTTTTTTTTTTTTAGGTATTACAGTATAGCATCCCTGCCATGTCTAGGAATCACAGTCTGATCGAAGCTTTCTTTGTCCTCTTGTCAACACGATCTTTCTGGCTCATCTTCTGCAATGTGCTCCTAGCCGTAGATGCATGAGTATGTTATATACTTAAAAACTGGGCCTGTAAACCCTATCATCACTTGTTCTCTGCTTTTTGACAAGATATAGTTTTCTCTAATGATCTCTGCTGCAATGAGATGCGTATTTGACGAGTCATGAGTGTTTCATTTCTGTGTCTATATGTATTTAGAATGCAATTAGAAATTACCTTGTCTTAGTATAGCCATGGTAGTAAGTCTTCTTCTAAGACCTGTTACTTCACTCCCTGTAGGCTGTGCTTTAAGTACCAAACATGATTTCTGTATCATTGAGTAGGGTTTAAGTCCACAGAGAGAGCTGTTGGTTACAAGCAATCAATATAGGTGCACCATTCTTAACATTTAGACTTATGATGCCATTCTGGTCATTGTAATAGTTCATTGAGAGTACAACTGGGGAAAACTATTGGTAGCTTCTGTTGACTGAAGTCTTTCACAGAACCTTCCAATAGCTAATCAGTTCTCTGAATCTTATATTTATAGGGTGTGATATCTTATGGATTTACCTAAATGAAGCATTTTCATAAAACAAAGTAGATTTTAATGATAAGAAGGTGAAAAGCCCCCATGAATTCAGCAACATTAGTAGAGGTAAAATTTACAAATTTAAGTTGCTGTCAAGAAACAACCATAAAGAATAAATTAATATGACTAAAATTTTGTTATAAGAAATTACAGTTTGAATTTAAAGTACTCCCTGACAAGGCTACAATTTTATTAATACAAATCATGCTATTTAGCCTTACATCTTCACATCATGGCAGTTACATAAAGTGCAGAAAAGTTTACAATTGGTTTATGCCATTATGGTGAAGTAGCCGTACATTTATCCACACATTTGAGATTCCAATGTGTGTATAAAACACTTAACTGCATTTATGAGATAATACCAAACAAATTATAAGCATAACAATTGTCCTCTGAGAATTTTCAGTTTGTTTGGGAAAATAGAAAACAGTTTTAGAATATAATATGAAGGCTATTACATAGAAATATGTCACTAAGCCAGTCAGTGGTAGTACATGCCTTTAATCCCAGAAATGGGGAGGCAGAGGCAGGCAGATCTCTGTGAGTTTGAGGCCAGCCTGGTCTATAAGAGCTAATTCCAGGACAGATTCTAAAGCTACAGAGAAACCCTGCCTCAAAAAAACAGACAAAAAAAAAGAAAAAGAAATATGTCATTATATTAAAGGAAGTTAGGACCGCGAGGGGTGCGTCCACCAACTGAGATGGCAGGGCTGTTCTAAGGGGAGCTCACCAAGGCCAGCTGGACTGGGACTGATGGAGCATGTGATCAAACCAGACTCTCTGAACGTGTCTGACAAGGAGGGCTGACTGAGTAGCCAAGGACAATGGCACTGGGTTTTGATCCTACTGCATGTACTGGCTTTGTGGGAGCCTAGTCTGTTTGGATGCTCACCTTCCTAGACCTGGATGGAGGGGGGAGGACCTTGGACTTCCCACAGGGCAGTGAACCCTGACTGCTCTTTGGACTGGAGGGAGAGAGGGAGTGGGGGGGGGGATGGGAGGAAGGGAGGAGGTGGAAATTTTTAATTAAAAAAAAGAAAAGAAAAGAAAAAATGATAAATTTCTCCTCAGACTATTTAGATCACTCCACATTGACAAAAGCATTGACATCTAACTTTGTCTCATTTCTCTCATTTCTTGTCTTTGATAAGTATGTTGGGGAACTTTCCTTGGATGCATTTACTGAAACAAGGAGACTGATATAGAGAAATTAAGGAGAAACAATCAACATTATTGGGGAATTCTAAAGTATAGGAAGAGTTATCCAAGGAAAAGAGAGACTCAAGAGTAACCTTTACTGGCATTGCATCACTATTTGAAAATAGCCCATCTGATCCAACCTCTAGTTAGTCAGTCTCCAGCTTGGGACACTGGAGTTCCTATTCGCAATACATATAGTTGGCAATTGTAATGTTTCCTGAAGTTGAAGATTAAAAATTTCTAATTCTTCTAGAAAGCTGATGAATATGTTTACTTGAGTTGTCATCTAAAATACTTCGATTTCTTAAGAAAGCACAACTGCCTGGTTTTCACTTTCTTTTTCAAACATCAAGAAGCAATAGGTAAGAATTGTAATTATTTAATCTTGGACAAACATGAATGAATAACACCTGCTCTCTTTCTATCTCACAGCTGCCACATTTTTGGCTCCCAAATTGTACCAATTTGAGATTGAATTCTACAAAGAAAAGATTAGGTGAAAAATGCATGTAAAAATAAGAAATTCTGCCCAACTATTAGCTGAATGAAGACTTGAATGTTACTTTCTGGATATATATTTTATAGGAAAAAAGCCATTACATTTCAAATATACTAATGAATTTTAGAAATGTAATAAACTAGATTTATTCCTCAATTGAAGAACATAAGCTCATATTGCATTTATCTAAATTCTCATCCAATTTCATTTACAAATTTCAAACAAATCCCTCTTGTTATAAATACAAGGGAAAAATGTTAATTAAAAAACTGCCAACAAATGCCATTTGTTTTCTAGAATGTGATATAGCAATCTCTATTTTTCAGACAAAAATGACATTTTTTCCCTCAAGCAGCCAAATGCCCTATAAAAATATTATATTTGAGTGAGAACTCTCACAAACATAGGAATTTAACTAATTCATTTTATTACAAAGGGAATTGTGCAATAAAGTTCTTAAAATCATCAAGAGAATAGTAAGAAAGGACTTACTTGATGGGGCAACATAAGTTATTGTATCCTCAGAACATATTTTTAACTTTTAACAATAAAAACCCTTCTCAGCATTATAATGGTTTCCATTGTAAAAATTTCTTTTACAAGAATATGTTTTGTGTTTCTAATGCTTCCTTTATTTCTTATAAATATTTGTTTTAAAAAAGAGATCTCATGAAGTGATTCTGGATGCTGAAAATTATGTTTGTGAAATAGTAAGTAGATTAGTTTCTAGCTAACATAAGTAAATGATCTCAATTAATAACATGTAGAAGAGCAAACAAAAGAGAATCTTTGATTTTCAATTTAGAATATCCAGAGAAAGAATAATAGCTATTTTTAATATGACATAGCATTATATACATGAATACCATATGTAAATATTATATTTGTCATAAACAGATATAACATGTAAGTATCTTTATCACAAATATCATACACATGTATGGGAGATAATCTATATTATTTATCATTCTGAAACTGGTTTATCACACTTATATAATAATTCTCAAATCCATTTTCTTAGAAAATTGAATAATTTATTTTTGTAACTAAATAAAGTTACATTCTATATATTTACATTTAATTACTTATAAATCTGTTACTGGACATCTAGTCTGTTTATGATTTCTTGTTATTGTAAATAGCATAGACATAAGCATATATGTGTAAGTATTACTGTAGCAGGATATAAAGTTCTTTGAGGATTTATTCAGGAGTGGTACAGCTGAGTCACACAATATTTTAAATTTTAATTTCTTGAGAAGGCTCTATATTAGTTTTCACAGTGTGTTTACTACTTTATATCCCAATCAAGAGTGAATAGGAACTTGTTTTCTTTTGTATCCTTACCTGCATTAGATGTTCTTTGTTTTCTTAATTAAAGCAACAATTCTAACTGATGATAATATAGAATCTCACAGTAATTTCAACTTGCATTCACTTTTATGATTTTGGACACATATTATATTTATTGGCCCTTTTGTTTCATTTTGGAGTCGCTTGTTCATTTCATTAGCGAATTTATAGACTGACAATTTTTGTTTGCTTTTGTTCTTTTTGCAGTTTTTCATATGAAGAGGTATTAACTTTCTTTCTGACTCTGCTGATATGTTTTGTATAGTAGAGATGCTTTTCATTTCATATAATGTGATATGTTAATTATTCGATTATTTCTCTGTGCTATATTGGATTTCTGTTTGAAAATGTTCTTACCTATGTTTACCTGTTGAAGTGCTTTCTTATGTTTCCCTCTAGCAATTCCAGTATGTCAAGGTTTATATTTGTAACATAAGAAGGGGAAAAACCCACATATCTCACTTCAAACATAAACTATAGTTTATTCTGGAGCTAAATATTAATGAACTTGTTCAGGATCACAACATTTGTTAACTCCAAATTTCATATTTCAGTGAGGTAGCAATTTAATGAAGTTTTATGAATGAAAGTAAAAATGAAGTTATAAAACAATACATATCAAACACAGTGGTATACTAGTGTATATCATGTACACAAGTTATAGCAAAGTTGGAAAATCTGTGCTTCATGCCTCAAATCATAGTGATTGTGTTCTTAAGTTCTGCTTATTCAAAGATAAGGGTTTTCTTCATTCCAAGAGTGTGTAGCCTATTTAACAGTTGTATATGTGTTAAGTCACATAAATGACTATTCAAAAAAGTCTAGAAGATAACGAGATCACAAGATAAATTATATAATATCTGCTTTGTCTTATTTTGATGTGTTTTTCTTTTTTTTTTTATTCTTGCTCAGAAGCCTGTTTATTTTCTGAGAGGCAGTAATTGGTACACAGAGATTGGAGGAGATGTGGGGAGGAACTGGGAGGAGTAGAAGTAAGAAAAGGTACAATCAGGTTATATTGTGTGAGAAAAAAAAACTAATATAAGGTAAAAGTGATCTGCACCTAAAACATGACAATATTTTCGCAATCACAGAAGACTACTCAATTAGTCTATGTAGAGTGTTAAGTATAAAACAAAGTAAACTTAAGAAGGTCCACAAAATTTGGTGGGCTGGAGGAGTTGATCACAGATCAGATTGCAAGCCTCTTACCACTATACAATCAGGCAATTATGAGTCATATATAGCAACAAAGAAAGATTAAATGGAGTTACCATTGCCCTATACAGAGACTATTTTGGGGCAAAGAATGATATAGAAAGATGATAAAAGGATGAGACATTATCACCTCCATTTCTTAGAAAAGTTAGCACATGCAGAGTCACTATGGTGTTACACGGTCAAAGAGAAATAGTATTCCAGGATTAGACATATCGACAAATTCTATAATGACATAAAATATAAAGCATGCAGTATGCCAGAATTTGAATAATAATGGCAGCAGTTTGGGCTTGAGGAATTTTCTGACTATTGAGATTTAATAATATACTTCATGATACATGATAATCTGCATGAACTGACTTGGAGATTTTGCTTTGTTATTGTATCCTTATAGCCACAAAAGTAGTTAGCCTGAGAACAGGATGTCATGTGCTTCTAGATTCTTCAACATTGGGTTAATGAGTAAGAATGATTAAATGTTAAATAAATAATTTTATAGTAAGTTTACTTGTATAAAGTATAGACTACCTCTCAGTGGTGTATTTATTTCATATCATGTAAGAATCACTAAAGTCAATCTCCATTATTGCAAAAAAGTACTGCTTAGTGGTTGACATTTGAAAACTATAGAAATATCTTATATTAATTCAATTATTAATCTGGCAAAACAATTTCTATTGGAGGAACTGATATATAGATTTAAGGATGAGAATCTAAAACTTTCTGCTGACTTTAGTGAATGTGTAATTTTGAACGAGGATCAAATATTTTATTCTTCTAAATAAAATATTAATTGTATCTGGGTTACTAACAAGAATACAGTAATAAGAACAAATGTGTAATGTTGAGAGGCTGAATTAAAGTATCAGAGAATTATCAACTAAAGATATTTAATTTTAAAGACATTTTAGTCATTATTCAGTATTTATTCTTATTTATTTACAGTTCATATCATATGCATTAGCAGTGAATTAGTTCAGTCTTCTTAGGAGAAAATAAGACTGGATTAGATAAACAAAGCTCTGTCCTACCTCATTCAATAACATTATGGTTTATAGTTTAGAGCTCTATCTTTATAATAGAGATAGGTGTCATAAATTAAAATTTAAATTTGTTTTTAATCACAAAAACTAATATGTTCTAGCTATGTGACCACTAATGAAGCAATTAATATAAGTATAATTTTATTATCTTTATAACTCAGATCTCAGATAAGATTAAAACCAGCATCATGGGTTATTTCTGAGTGCTGAAGAAATAAGTGGAATGATTCATGGATCTAATGAATGTAAGACAAACCCTACATCATGACTCATACAAAATAATAAGTGAATGTTTATTATTTCTACTGGTTTCACTTTACTTATTAATTTAATAAAATTATCAATTAGATAATGGGTTACATCAAAATTCTGAGACCTCAACTCTTAATCAGTTTGAGGAGATAAAATGAACTTATTTATATAATTTAACCTCTACTTCTATACTAGAAATAATTAATGTACAAAATTACAGAGAGAAGCATTACAGAAAAACTAAAATTGAATGCTATTTTCTAGTTTTTTCTTCATGTTTCTGTGATTGTTTAAAATTTTTCTGTGATTATTCTCTCTCAGATGTCATTCTCTTCCTTTCATGAGTCATGTCAAGTATGAAATTGAAGTCAAATTTTCCATATTTTAATATATTGTAAAAGTTGTAAAATGATAGGATATGAACTTTAAAAAGTTTTTGAAATAGGAGAAGATGCTTTTTTATAAAAAAAAAAGACAATATACCTTTTATACTTATTTATATTCCTGCCTGCAAATTGTGCTCATGCAATAATGGCATAAAGGTTGCGGGAAACACCAACAAATATCTTATTATATTTAAGATCTTCTTCATGACTGAAACCCATCCCAGACACTGTTTGTACAACCAAGAAGCTGAGAGTACATATGCCAGGGACCAATTTGACCACAAAATACTACTTATCTCCTAATGGAAGGTAGCAATAAGCTAACTCCTAAAAAAATTCTGCTATACACATAGATAATTGTCTTGCTCAGCTATCATCAAAGAAACTTCTTCCTGCAGTAGAAGTTAATGAATACAGAGACCCACATCCAGACAATGTATAGAATGTAAGAGATCTTAGAACATGTATGCCTAAAAGAGATGTCTCCACCAAATCATACACATCAGGGCTCAGGGAGCCCTGTGGAAGAAAAGGCAGAAAGTTTGTAAGACCCAGAGGGGATAGAGGACACCAAGGAAACAACAGCTTCTGCACATAACTGAACCAATTTATACATGAATGCAAAAGACTTTGGCAACATACACAGAGCTCACCTTGGCAAAATGATGCATCAGTGCTAAGAGGAGAAGTGGACACAGACCCTATGCACAAGACAGAAGTTATCTATAATTAATAAAAGCTCAAATGCTCACAAATGCAAAATTTATTTTCTTCAACAGAGTCTTGCAGGGGATATAAACCTTTCTTAACTTCAGGCCACATGCTCAGCATTAGATGGTCAAAATAAAATGAACTCAGTAGCATTTGTGGAAGTTTTTTTGCCTCATATGCTTAGTCACAGCATTATTCTTATACCTTATAGATTCTTAGTGTATATATTACGGCATCTAATTTAGTGTTTGCATAGAAATCCCACATGTGTCTCCATATCTATGAGTGTTTCTTATGGAATTTTTGGGAATATTTTTCTTATGTTTGCTTTGTTATATTTCTCATTATTTCTTTTTATTTCATCTAATAATATTATTAATCTTTAGGAGTTTGTGTGTTTCCTAATGTCAGAGAGAAAAAGTATTAATTCATATGGTATGGGAGGTGTGGATGATTTCAGAAGAGTTTTGGAATGGGAAACGATAATCAGAATTTATTGTATGAAAAATATGTTTTCAATACCAGAAAAATAGAAAAAAGTAAAATCTGGAATAGCACTTATAGATAGAGCTCAATCAGTTGAGTTCATTATTCTTAGAATCTATGTAAATAAGACAATTCAATTCATACATGGTGGTTGATGTATGTAATTCCAGTAATAAGAAGTTGGAAGCATATGAACACGTGAGATTCCCTTGACAGCTAGCCTAACCTACTGGGAAAATTTCATGACAAAGAGAAACCCTGTCTCAAAAAGAAACTCAGAAAGAAGAAAAAAATAAAATAAAGTATATAACTTCTGAGACATACTATCAGAGGCTGACCTTGATCTTTAAGTTCCCAGAGCTCACAAGAATCCACACAAAATATGCAACTTAATGCCCACACTTATCCAACTATACATACAAAATAAATATAAAAATGACTAAATATACACATAACAGTATTTTTGAAGATATCTATCCAACTAGTTAAAATTAAAAGTTTTTTTTTATACTAAAGTTTTCAAATGTTATTTCCATGACCATTTTACAGTAATCACATTAAAATACAAGTCATTAATAGATGCTAATCTGTTAGTTTATACTATTTACCTGTTAGCAGGTTTCATCACACTTATTTACCAGAAAGGCGAAGAATACTGAAGGGCGTATGTTAAAATCAATTTCAATGAAGAGTTAGTGGACTACTCAAAGAGTAACACTGCAGTTAAGTACTAGTAGAAAATGATTCTGTTTTCAAGATCTTCATACACATAATTCCAAAATATGAACATATGTCTACTAGAACTTTAATTCTCATGAAATCAACCAGTGTTTCCAAAAATGTATTTTTAAGCTTCTTAAATGAAATAGTGATAAAACTAAAACTCTAGCAGAATGAAAATTCATCATGAAAGCAACTATTAAACTAGAAAATCATGAAGCAATCACTAACACAAAAGTTGATTGCAAAGTTTGTAATGTAAAATGGTTAATTTATAATTCCTTTACAAGAAGTAATGCAGCAAGTGTAGAATATTGAAACATGAAAAATATTAGAAATATCTTAAATAAGTGAAATGAAGAACAATGGCACTGAGAATACAGCTTGTTATTCCAAGTTTAGACTGTTTTCTTTGAGACTAATCAAGAGTCTCATTAATAAACAACACAACATAGACTAGTAAAGACCCCAGAAATTCAGAGTCTTGAAAATGATTTAATACACCTTACTCCATTTGTGTTTTACTAAAATATGATGTAGCATTATTGATTTTATTTTACACAAGAATTCAAAGTGTTATAAATTATTGCAAGTCGTAATGACATTTACTATTGACACTGCCAAAATGAATCAATGCTAGATGCTCAACAATATCTTTGATTTTATCTTTGTTTCCATCTTTACTTTCTCTTGGATAGGCCATGGGGATACACCATAAATAGGGAAATAACTAACTCAAATTGTATTCCCAATTTTGTCATGATTTTGCACATAGAATCAGATCCAGTAAAACTTTAAGTCACATCTCAGGATTCCAGTACAGGTCATTCAGAATCATTTTGTTTGCAACCTAAAATGTGTTAATTCTATTTTTTGTACTTGATCTTAATATAGTTCTCCACTACGAAATTTTGTTTTAATTGCTATACATAACTTCTAATGCAAATATATAAGTCAGTTAAAAGTACACTTAACTATATACAGTCCATGGCTGATAAGAAAGTAAGAATATCTTTATTTCAGCAAATAAAAAGATGGCGAATCTGGTGCATGTGTACATATAAGCAATGCTTAGTGGAGTCAGATGAATGTGTGTATATACATGTATGTGTGTGTTCAAGCACACATATATGCATATATACATATGTATATACATGTATCTATAATAAATATTAAATTAGATGGTTAAATGGGATAAGGAGGTATAGGAGTGATGTGAATTCAGTGTTAAGTTGAAAAATGAATTAATTTTTTAAAAATTGTTTTAAAACAAAAGACATTGTATATGTGTGTACATTTATCAACATTTAATTTACTACCAATATGATCATTGAATATCTTTTTACATTTCACTATTTTTAGATAGTCAATTAAATTTTAACTGATATTTTATCTCCTAGAAACTCATTTTCTTCAACAAATTTTTCAACTTTCAAACTATAACCAAGAGCATTTCTGTTTTGATTTAAGCAAACAAGTTTGAAACTTACCATCCATTAGATATCTCAGAAGAAAACATATGGAAAAAATTACTTTGTTTTTTTCTTTGTGTTGAAAATAAAAATAACATTACATGGCTTTGTAGATCCATATATTCATAGTATCACCATCAATCCAACACAGTAAGATATTGCGAACAATGTTCCAATTAAATAAAATTTGAGTTGACTTCAGAATTGTGTGACATATATCAGGGTTTTTTTTGGAATAATTAATGATATGTGTGGTATGTCGGTGGGTGGAGGTCTGTATGTACCTATGCATATCAAACCAATCTCAAATACCTTCTAAAACTCACATATTTGCAACTTGTTTACTGACTAATAATACTGTTAGAACATATAGAATATTTATAGAACATATGAAATATTTATGAGAAGACCCTAATTAGAGGTAGTATATTATTGTTGTCATGCATGTGGACTCAAGCATATTAAGCATCAATTGTCTTTATTCTCTCTCCATTTGCTAGTCATCATGCTGTGAATGGTTTTTGTTCAATCTGTATTTTAATTCACCATAACGCAAAAAAAAAAAAAACAACGATATAATCTCAGAAGTACAATCATGACAAATCCTCAGAATAGTCAAAAATTCATTTGGAAAGCAATGCCTTTTGAAACTAAACACACACACACACACACACACACACACACACACACACACACACTCATAATTATAGGGCCATGATAATCTGTATCTTGTTTTGAATACACAATTTCTCTAAGAGTTCACAAGTGAATATTTGCATATCCTTTAGGCATGGGAAGTATAATAGAAATAGCCTCAGAGTAAGCAAATGAGGAATATATTATTATGTTAAAAAAATACAGTATCCCCAAATACATGATAACAAAGTTTTGTAATTCAGTCATGTATGTAATAAGAATAAAAGGTCAAGGGGAATCTATTTAGATATTGTAATGGGTAATTAGAATAAAATAATACTTCATAACAAAAATGATGATTAAAAGTCCTTGCAATCAAGCAGTAAAGATGAGTTAGACACAACTTTTAGTATAAAACACATTAGAATCATTCTAAGTTTATTATTCTAGAACCAAGCAAAGTACTTAAATATAGGAAAATAAATGAAATATGTACAATTTTCTTATATGACATAGTCTGTTACATGTATAATTACAAATATACTCATCTCTTAACAAGTAATTATAGAAATAAAAAAATTATGTATATTATGTATATTCTGAGCAAAAATACTATATATTACATCAAAGATATAAGCTAGAATATTGTTAATATGTTGCTTATAAATTTTTCTTTCCATTCACTTTTCATCAATATTTCATCATGATTCCTATGTACCAAGGATGTGTACTTAATTCCCAACATTCAATGATTATTTCAAATATAATCAATTCTTTTTATAATTACATTCTATGTGATATTTCTGAGACAAAAGTGAGTGTGTATGAGAGAGAGAGAGAGAGAGAGAGAGAGAGAGAGAGAGAGGGACAAAGACAAATATATTGATAAATATGATAGAGAAACTTTTACTTTCATAAATCATTATTCTTTCACATTTTGAATATTATAAATTGATTGTTTTACCTAGGTATATGAAGCCAAGTTTATATAAAGTATCACAGCATCTAAAGCCTTGCTTTTAGACAGGCATTTCTTTATGTGTTTTTTTCAGCCTTCAAAAAATGATTGAAACTGTTAGCAGATTCTAAACTGCACCACTTTAAATTAAAGCAGAACCAATTAATCTAAAATGCAAAGTTAATCCAATAATATAATTATCATCTGGAAGAAGATACTTCATAAGCAAGAGGTGGTTAACAAATGACACACTAAAATTTTATAAAGAGAGGAGTGGTATATTGGCCAGGAAAGTAAGTGTAATACCATTGCACGGTTCTATATTAATATAAAGACAGATAAATGGTGTTTTAATATTTTTATTTTAAAAGCCTGTATTTAACTTGATATTTTGACACATTTATTTGTCTATATAGTTCTGTTTCTTTGGAAAAATAAACATGTATCAAGTTACAGATTTCAAGTCCAATCTAATATAAAATAGGTTACTGAAAATAGTAGTATGGTAGTATGAAGAAGAAGAAGGAGGAGGAGGAGAACACAGAAAGGGAAAATGATATGGAGAAGAAGCCAGAGGCAGAAGAAAAGGAGAGTAAGAAAATAAAAAACATGACAATAGCAGCAAAAAGAACAAAAATAATACTGTGGCGTCTAAAGAGTTGAAAGACTTTTAAGATTAATTAAAGCGAGACTCTTATTCAACTCCTACAGTGCTTAAGTCCAAACAGCATAAGTTTGAATGTCAGAAAACAATTATTTTGTAAAACATTATTTTATAGGGCCCATCAGATTTCACAGAAGTTGAAGGGGCTTGCTCTCAAACCTGAATAACCTGAGTTTGATTTACAGGACCCACATAGTGGAAGTAAAAAACTGACTCCTAAAAGTTTCTTCTGAATTCCATATTCGTGCTGTACCACACACATGAATACACAACAGATACACATACACAAATACAAACAAGCAGGAAGAGATAGGTAGAAAGAGACAGGGTGAGGCAGAGCATATAGGTACAGAGAGTTAGAGAGAGACAGAGACACAGAGAAACAATAAATAAATAACTTTAAAAAGATTACAAATTATGTTAGTAATAAAAATATCCAAATTTAAATGCATCATTTACCTCTTTTGGCTGCCTTCAACTCAGAAAATGAAAAGAATGACTATAACAAGCTTTCAAATTTGTAACCAATGTAGGTATGTAGTAAGCATATTAAATTGTTACTCAATGGATCTTGTTGCTTTGACGTTAATAAGTAATGTATCCTCATCAATTTCATTGTGTTTTGATTAAGATATATTGAATATATGCCCATATACAGCATTATTCTGATAATTAAGGATCAGGGTTTATTATCTTGTAATATAATATTTATATTCAAAGAATATATATTTTATGTTTTTTCTAGCTGAATATTTTATAGTTGAGTGTTTAATATTTTGATCAAATATGGTACTTAATTCCTTCTCTCAAATTAATGTCATACTCCCCACCAATTTTCCTCCATTTTTCATGTGCTTTGCTTTATACTAATTTTACTGAGTCTTGGCTATATGTATTTTTGCAGTGATATATTACCATAAACTAGAGCACATGTAACATCTCTAGGGTTTTATTCCTGAATAAAACTAACTCTTGTCCCTCAAGCAGGCATCAAAAAACAATAGCTCTTACTGTGAATTTCTGAGCCCTTTCACCAATCGCGCTGGAAGTTTGACTGACTTGAACTTATTTAGGGCTTGTGCAAGTTGACGCACTGCTCTGAGTTTACATGTATTATAACCATTTTGTGCACAGAAATTACTGACTCACAGTACATGACTACTACTTCTGATTTTAGTAATCCTTCTATAATGACACCTGAGTTTTTAGAGGATAGGGTTTGATATATATATATATATGTCACATTTGGAGCTAAGCATCTCAGTATCTTCTTATCTGCATCTTGGTCAGTTATGATCCTCCATGTTATTCACCATGTACATCAAACAGAAGGGTTTTGATGAAGTCTGAAAAAGAACTAACCCATGGCTACTAATATTAGTCAAAAAGAGTAACTTTAATACTATATCTATTAGCAAAATATAGTACTAAGTTCTCCCTTATGACTTAAATAACCATAGAATCTGGCTCAGGTAATATTATGGGGTGATAATTTTATCTTGTTAGGAACCCTTATGTCCAATTAGAAAGTAATTGGTTTTTCAAAACAATATTAAACCACTATATCCTTCCAGTATATCTTTGTTATTGGAGTCCATAACATCTATATTTAAGAGTGTTAGCTACCTTTCTTCGTCAGTTGTAGGCATATCAACTTCTAATACTATGAAAGTTACAACCAGTATTGATGATGTTTATAGTTCAGTTCTTGCTTTATTTCTCCATGTCCATCCACTGATTCCAGAATATAGTTTTTCTTTTTCCTCCAATAGGGTCTTACTCTTAAGTCCTGCAAAGTAAATGAGCAAATGAGAGTAAGTTGTCTATAATGTCTGAGTGGGAACATCCATGAGATCCCACTGACCACCAACTGAGACATATTATTATGTGGCATTGTTGTTTTTCTTTGATAGCCAATAGTATCTGTGACCAGCATTATACCCATACTTTAAAGTAACTCAATTTAAAGTTGTGTATGTATGTAAATATATATATATATATATATATATATATATATATATATATATATATATATTTAATCTACAATAATTTCTCTCATAAACTTCACCCAAAAATCCCTCACCACACTTAACACTTAGTGTATTATTATTATAATTTCCCCTTTCATATCACCTGTGTTTTATCCTGCTCCATTTGGAATAATCTCCCAATTTCCCTTAGTTTGTTGACATGTGCAGA
Organism: Microtus oregoni; assembly: GCF_018167655.1. Lineage (NCBI taxonomy): Eukaryota > Metazoa > Chordata > Mammalia > Rodentia > Cricetidae > Microtus > Microtus oregoni. The sequence continues at coordinate 1,338,872 of NW_024544754.1, forward strand.
TACTCCATTGTAGGCATATATACCAAGAAATGCAAAGTTAACATCCATCTAAGAAGAAGAATATGTGGCATTTTCTTTCTGGATATGTGTTAATTTACTCAGATTTATCATTTCTGCTATAGGAGGCTGCTTGTTAATTCCTGGCTGCACAGACCATAAATAATCACTCAAAAACTATATTATTTAAATCACTGCTTGACCAATCACTTAGCATATTGCTACCTAGCTCTTATATCTTTGATTAACCCATTTCAATTCATCTGAGTATCTCCATGTGGCTGTGGCTTGCCAGCAATGTTCCTTCTGAGGTCTGTCTTTTGAAGGGCTGCATGGCTTCTCACTGACTCTGCTTTCTTTCTTCCAGCATTCAGTTTAGTTTTCCCAACTAGCTCTATTCTGCCCTATCACAAGCTCCAAACAGCTTCATTATTAAATAATGGTATTTACAGCATACATAGAGGAATCCCACATCACCTCCCTTTTTCTGGCTAAATAAAAAGAAAGGTTTTAAGTTTAAAATAGTGAAATTACAAATAACAAAACAGGTATCAAAGTTACAATTTATATCTACTTTATCTTTTATTATAACTAAGGAAAACTATAATATAATTATCTATTACTCAACTCTTTCAAAAACTCCAGAAGGATATAATATTACCTAAGTCAACAGGAAGTACACTGCAAGCAACTTAGAAAACTCTAAATTTGACAGACATTTTGCTGCCTGGAAAGTCACCCAAAGTTCTTCTGTAACTTTGAGGAACTCATCTTCAGCCTTCAAGTCCATAGAATCAGGCAGACTTTTCCATAAAGCTGGAAATTTCAAAGACAGTTCCACATATATTGGCAGCTGGTTAATCAATTTCTTCTGTGTCCTACAGAATGTCTTGCAGACTCTTTCATGAAGCAGAAACCTTGAAGGACTGTCTTACCTTCTTTAGGCAACTTCAGCAACATAACATAACATCATAACAACATAACATCAAGCAGTCCAGGAAAGAGCAGTTTCTTGCCCAAATGGCAAAAAAAAAAAACCTCTATAAGGATCTTCTTCAATGGCCATTATCCTCTTGAAGTAGATTGGTACTGCCTGGAGCAGATGTGTCTCATTTTCATAAAAAGTCCTAAGTTATTAAAACATTTTTAAATGTCATATTCTGAAGGTCTCTGAAATATTTGAAGAATACCTAACTGAAATATTTGTCTATATATCTGGAAAACTTAACTAACATGACTGCAAGTTTGAGTATTATAGACTATCTACTAACCTATATTTCTTAATTATACATTACATTTATAAGTGAGTTGCACAAACAGAATGCCTTAATCAAGAGCACAAACATATAGACAACACAATTGACCTTAAATGTGTATCAGCAAACCAAGGTCCATATCAAACAAATTTCTACAGCATATCACCCTTTAAATGTAAAAAACATTTATAAACAATATTTGGGAATATGGGCGTAGTTATCTCTAAACTGCTTCCTGATTTTTTTGTTGGGTGAAGTAATTTTGGGGGTGTTCACAGAAACCTTTTGGGGGGTCTTGGATCATCAACCGCATTAGCCTGGAATTATTCCACAGGTTCTCATCTTCTGTGGAAACAAAAGGAGAACCTCTTTCCCAAAGCAACCAATTCTTAGACCCAAATTTTGAAATCAAGATACCTTTAAAATATATATGTTGGTTTAGCTTAGCAGCCCACTCAATGAAATGTTTCTCTGTACTTAGGTCTTTCACAGTCAAAAAATTCAAAGAAAACACAATAATTTACATAACCCAGAGTCTGTATATATTCCTTCTTTACATAGTTTATTTGCTTTTATTCTATTACTTTTTAATATTTATTTTATTATCTTTACTCCTTTAATCTCTATCTGTATTGTCTCTTTAAAGACTTTGTTTTGTTTTTCCAAACCATTTGCTTCATTTTATAATTCTCTATATTATTTTTCTTTCTCTCCTAAGCCTACATACATATTTTAAACACACTGTGCCTTATTTGTAGGTCTTTTATGTCTGTATCTGTCTTATTTTGTATCTGTAATCCTTTTCTGTCATGGAGAGCTTTTAAAATGATAAGCAGCTTGGTCACAGTGGCCATGGATGTTGGCTCTGCCTCTCTCAGCTTTAAAATGGTATTTAAAAATGGCAGAGGTACTATTACTACCAGCTTTGGGGTGGCCAGGTAGGAGCCATGCTTACAACTTTAACTCTGTGAAAGAACGTGCAGCACATAAATCCTTTTTATCTGAGTAAGAGCTAAATATGCCATGCAACACAGTGTGAGACCTGGAAATATCTCTGTGTATGGCAGTGAGAATCTGCCACACTCTACTGGCTATGTACACCTAGCAGACTGGATCCTGCAGCATGCCCAGCTGGGGAGTGCTGAGCTCTGGACATGATCTCAGCTACTTTCCTCCAGACCTGGAATGGGCACATAAGCATCCAAAATGGGTGTTGGGCATCAACCTCCCCAAAGAGTCAGAGCTGTTCTTGTAACTAGCACAAATTGGAAGCCTTCCTTTAAAGAAGTCATGCAGTTTTGGCTACTAAAACTGAGTCAGAAAACCTCTTAAAGTAGCCACTTCTTTACTTGCCACATGCAGACAGAGCAAGAAACTGTGTTAAACTCTGTTTTGTTGTGTCTATAATTCATTCCCAAACTCTCTCAGGTTTTAAGTGATTTATTTGGCCACGTTGGGTGCCAATCTGTAGTAGGTGGCAGCTTGTTCATTCCCAGCCACCCAGACCAGAAATAATCACTCAGAAACTATATTATGTAAATCACTGCTTGGCCAATCACTTAAGTATATTGGTAGTTAGCTCTTATATCTTGGGTTAGATGATTTCTATATATTTGTGCATCGCCACGTAGCTATGACTTACCTACAAGGTTCCATTTGGCATCTAACTCCTGTAGGGCTTCATGCCTTCTCACTGACTCTACCTTCATTCTTCCAGCATTCAGTTTAGTTTTCCCCTCCTAGCTCTATTCTATCCTATCACAGGCCCAAAATAGCTTCTTTATTAACCAGTGGTTTTCACAGCATATAGAACTGAATCCTGCATCACATTTCCAGATACAACTATTTTCCTGAGAATTTCTAAATTTTATTTTCTTCTATTGTAAAATAATATTACATTGTGTACATGCATCACATTTTCATTATATATTTATTAGCTGATATATATGCTGTTTATCTTCCTGGTATTATGGTTAAACCTGCAATGAACATGGGTGAACATCTCTATAGTAAGATGTACAGTCATGTGGGAATATGCTCAAGAGCACTGCAGGAAACATATTTCTAAATAACAAAGGCTATATAGGAAAATCTCAAATTTGACATCATACTAAATAGAAAAAAAGTAAAGCAATCCCATTAAAAAATCCCCAGTCCTTTTTTTCAAAATTTGCTTCAAGTACTAGCAGGGAAATAATACAAAATAAGTAAATTACAGTGATACAAATAGAAAAGAAGTCAAATTTCCTTATTTGGGGCAGACATGATTTAATACATAAGTGATCCTAAGTTTTTTAAAAGAACATATCTAGATGAGTTCCCGATAGAACATCCCCATTGTCTCAGTGTGTGGGTGCACCCCTCGTGGTCCTGAGTTCCTTGCTCGTGCTCTCTCTCCTTCTGCTCCTGATTTGGACCTTGGGATTTCAGTCTGGTGCTCCAATGTGGGACTCTGTCTCTGTCTCCTTTCATCGCCTGATGAAGGTTAATATCCAGGAGGATGATTATATGTTTTTCTTTGGGTTCACCTTCTTATTTAGCTTCTCTAGGATCACGAATTATGGGTCTGTAAAAGCATGAGATAAAACCGAACTCGCTGAACATAGCGGACAATGAGGACTGCTGAGAAGTCAAGAACAATGGTACTGGGTTTTGATCCTACTGCATGTACTGGCTTTGTGGGAGCCTAGGCTGTTTGGATGCTCACCTTACTAGACCTGGAAGAAGGTGGGTGGTCCTTCGACTTCCCACAGGGCAGGGAACCCTGACTGCTTTTCAGGCTGATGAGGCAGGGGGAGTTGATTGGGGGAGGGGGAGGGAAATGGGAGGTGGTGGCAGGGAGGAGGCAGAAATCTTCAATAAATAAATAAATGAACATATCTAGAAATGATCAAACATTTGAGCAAAGTAGCAGGCCATAATATCAACTTAACAAACATCTGTGTCCTTTCCATATAATAAAAATACTGAGAAGAGATTATAAAAGCAGCTTCCATGCATAAGTTTCAAATACTAAACTAACCAGACTTTAAATCTCTGAATTAAGAGAATGAAGAAGCCACTAGAATACAGAATGACTTCCCAAGCTTATGAATTGGAAAAAAAAACATTGTTGTAAAAATGAACATTTCACTGAAAGCAATTTGTAGGTTTAATTTAACAATATTTAAAATTCTCATGACATTCCTCACAAAAATGATGAAAACAACCATAAAATTTATATGTAACAACATGAGACTCTGGGTATCTGCAACAGTACTTGGTAGGAAGCTAAAAGCAATAATGGAAAGATTTTCATACCATATTTCAAGGTATATTACAGAGCTATGTCAATAAAAACAAAACAATACTAACACAAAATAGACAACTAGATTAATAGAACAAAATAAAATATTCAAGAGTGCATATAACTATAGTAATGTAATAGATCACAAAGATATCAAAACTACATATTGGAGAAAGGCTTACATCATCTACGCATGATATACCTGGTATATGCAGAAAGGGCATTACACAAAATCCAACATTCCTTCAACATAGAAATTCAAGGTCAAAGACCTTTCCTGAATATATTGGATGATTATGGATTTTGATTGTTAAAACCATTTACTTTTTAATACATCTATTGACTTATTTACATTAAAGAATCCCCCACATCTCTGGAGTAAATCCAACTTGATCATCATGAATTCTATTTCATATATTACTGACTTCACTTTGTAGTTTATTGAGGATTTTGTATCACAATTCATCAGAGTTATGGGCAAGTATTTTGTGTTTTTTTTTTTTTGTGTGTGTGTGTGTGTTCTGACAAATGAAACTTGCCTGGAGATCAGAGTGTGGATCTAGTCACTAGTTAATTATAGAAGCTGGGAAGTGAGATGCTCTTACTTTTAATTCCAAAACTAGGGAGCCAGTGATAAGGTGTGGTATACACATGATCTCAGTTTTGCTGACTGAGGAAAGAGAGAGAGAGCAATGGAAGCAAGTTGCAGCTGCTCCTGGTCCATTGATTTTTCCAGGTTTTTACCTCTATATCTGACTCGTGTTTTTTATTGTAATGATTAATTAGGTTTAGCCAGGTGGTCATGGTACATACCTTTAATCCCAGTCCTAAGGAGGCAGAGGCAAGTGAATTTCTGTAAGTTCAAAGTCAGCCTGGTCTACAAGAGCTAGTTCCAAGATAGCTAGGACTGTTACACAGAGAAATCCTGTCTTGAAAAAACCAAAAATAAAAAGTAAAATAATGTAGTGAAGAGGCAAGCAGGTCTGCTTTTCCTCCAACTTGGCTCCTGCTTGGATAGCTTTACACCCAAAATAACAACACACAAATTGTATTTATTTAAACACTGCCTGGCCCATTAGCTCTAGCCTCTTACTGGTTAATTCTCACATCTTGTTTAACCCATTTCTATTAATGTGTATCATCACTTGACTGTGGCTTACAGGCATGAGTCTAACCATCATCCATCTTGGGTAGAAGAAGCATGGTGTCTGTCTGACTCTGCTTTCCCTCTCCCAGAATTCTGTTCTCTCTATACCACCCACCTAAGGGCTGGCCTATCAAAAGGCCAAGGCAGTTTCTTTATTAACCAATGAAAATAACACATAGATAGAAGATCCTCCTACATAAAAAAAGATTAATTAATTTTTCACTTCAATGGTAAATTTTGTTGTATTTTTATTTGTCCTTTTGCATTAGAGTAATACTGGCTTCATAGAGACTTTGGGAATGCTTCTTCTGCTTCTATTTTGTGGAATAACTTTAGGCATATTGCTTGTAGATATTGTTCTACTTACATTGTATTTTTACCTGTCTCGTGTATTAGAGCAATGCTAGCTTTGTAGAATGATTTGTAGAGCTTCTAACAAAACCAAAGTGCTGGGTATAAGAAACCTCTCCTTGAATTGTTAGAGTGCTTAAAGTGACTCCCAAGTATGATAAGATATTTCATTTTCTCTTTGTTGCATCCAAGAACCAGAAATTAAGATCCTAATGCTGAAAATAACCACACTCATTGATCAGGATTCTTGGAGAAATTAAATTGAAACCATAAAAGAATCTTCCTCCTTGAGTAATAATTCTTATAATATCTGAAAGCACAATAAAAGTTGCCTAGGTATAAAAACCATCAATAGTTCCTACCAAGCTGTAAATGCTACAAAACACAAATGTCTGATAGAACAATTTTTAAGAATGCAACAGTGGTACTTATATCCCTTTGGAACAAACAGCTATCTAGCTGTAACTAAGGTCCACTTAATTAAATGAAAATTATAACTGTTCCTATAATGCTATCAAAATACCTGTAACTGGAAAGGTCATGAATACTAGAGGAGATCCACCTCCTGCCACTTTCTCAAGTCAGCATAATTTAAAACTGCATTATAAATTCTTATCCTACACCTACAAAAAATTGAAGCTCTAAGTCCTCATCAAAGAAGTTTACTTTACAGCAGGCAAAGACAACTACAGAAATGTAAAACTAGGCAAAAGAACTAATGCAAAGAACAACTGTCACATGCCCAACACCAGTTAATAGGTCCACACATTAATTCTTTTACCTCAGCTTCAGGGAACATCTCAGAATAGGGGGTGGAACAATAGTTTGAGTCAGAGGACTAGGACTATCTGCTGTGAGAAAGTCTTTTGTATGTGTGACAGGGCGCTACACCCACAAAGTCTCAAAATTTCAATACTTCACAACGACAATAGTACTTGACATGCTAGTGTAGATTCAGCAATAGCACAAGGTCATGACCCTGACTGAAGAGTAATGGGTAATTAATGACTTCTGAAAGAGGAAAATTAGTCTTCTCCAGGGACAAGCTCTATGACAGATGAACAAATTCTGATTGCTCAGCCATAGTGTGTGTGTTTGTGTGTGTGTGTGTGTGTGTGTATTGTGAGTGTGATTCAGAATTCTATATTATATATGCATATTCTCAAATATACAAATATGTATATTAAAAATATTTAGAGAAGAAGAGGTCCTTAATTTTAGAGGAAATGGAAAACACTAGTGGAGTTGCAGGGAAAAGAAGGAAGACTGGAAATGTATGAACAGTACTTATATATGAAAACATAAAAAAGTTAATCTCAAGAAGAAGGAAAACCCAGAACATTTTTATGTACATATATAAATAGAAAAAGGTAAAAGATGTTATTCAGGGACAACTTACCTGATATTTTGGGGTTTTATTCTACTCTGTACTGACCACTGTATACTGAGTTCTGGAACACACTAAGGAAAGAAAGGCTCTTTGTTCATGTAGCACACCCCTTAGCAGAAGGCTTGGCACAGGACAATTGTTTAAAGCATGTGTTTAATGTGAAAGTGAGTAAATATGCTGAGAAAATAGGTTGAATATTGAGTAGAAGAGGACATTTCACTCATTTGTCTGTGAATAAAGCCTTAGCACTAGCTATGAATCTGAATAACAATTGGTCCTTTCCCCACTGAGTCCAAATGTGAATTTGAAGATGAATTCATATCAAAGTAGTATACTATACCATTGTGTGTTTATGGGAAAAAGCACAGAAATGAGTGGCATGGTGACAAGGTCAGTTTGAGTTTGGAAGGAATTTGGATAAACCATCCTTTTCAGAGAAAAAGATAAGCAAAGAAGAAATCATTATTTTTTGAGAAAGGTAGACCTTGGTGCTTTTCCAAAAAGAATAATGGGCTTGGAATTAGTATATCAGAACTTCTATAAAAACAAGAGTCTGGAAATCTAATTTTTGTAAACAGTCTAAAATTCAATGTATGCAACAGATCTTCTCTATGTTACCACATCTAACACAGATACAGGTTACTTGCCCCATTCTTCCCTATCAGAAACTCATAACTCTTTTAGTTATAACTTTTATCACATTACTCTAATTATCTTTCCCCCACTAGATTTTGAGTGTCTCTAAAGGAATAGAATCTGAAGTTCTATTTTAGTTTGTGTCTCAAGGGCCTAACAAGTAACACTGTAAATTGATGAATAATAAGATATCCATCGGTAGGAATTAATTAACCCATCACTAGTCATTTCCAGAGATTAGAAAGTGGCTCAAGGGAGGAAAGTGCACCACTAAGTAGCTTGTGATGGGTGAAAGAGAGGAAATGAGTGGATAATGAAAAGAGCTTTCAACTGTAAAATGGGAGAACTAGTTTCCTGCTTTATCTCTGGCAAATGCCAGCTGTGTGATTTGGTCACCCTAAGTAATATCATGTTTCTAATTTGTTTAATCATTAAATGTGGAGGGGAAATGAAATAATTTCTGGAAAAACCATCTTTCCCAACAGCTAACTTTGTTTTTAAGTTCAAAGGATAAAATTGATATGAGCTTAGAAAAAAGATGATTAGAATTTTAAATTGAGTAAAAGAATATGTAGATTACTCAACTTATAGATTTAAGCTTATAGATGAAGTACGAAATGTTGACAAAATTTGAAGTAAATAATCTTGTTTGACTAGTCAACACCAATCTCCATTTTCAGTTAATCATGTTAAAAATTCATGCTATTATGTTGCATGATAGAGACTAAATGCCTGAGGTATATGAACATGTGGTTTATTTGGTAGGATTTTAACATTGTAATATTTTAGAGGCTCTACTTCTAAACTCTGAGAAAAATTACAATAAATGCTGTTTAAGGATGTGGGGAAATGGAGACTATTTTTTTGGTATTGATAAAACTACGAACTGGCATAGCTACTATGGAAATATGCATGGACTTCCTTTGAAAGCTAGGAAAAAATGTATTGTGTGAATACACTGTACCACTCATAGACATATGGCCAAATGACTCTATAGCCTACTATAGAGATAGTTGTTAATTCATGTTCATTGGAGTTTATTTACAATGCTTAGAGAATAAAAGCAGCATAGATGTGCATCAACTGTTGAGTAGACATTGGAAACATGGCACATATACACACAGATTTTAATTAGCAGTTAAGTAAAACATTCTAGGCAGATCATAGGACATAGTCTGTAATTTGCCATTGTCAATTTGCTAATCATCATGCTATCAAACTGCCTTCTAAATATATATGGTTCAACCCCTAGACCTGGGCAACTCTTGGACTTTGCCAAAGAATTTCCACTTAGAAGTGGGTAGGAAAACAACTGAAAGATGCACAACTGTTCATAGTACTGAGAATATAAACAATATTCAGATCTAAATTGGATAACTTAATTAAGTCCCTACCACCACTACCACCAGCAGCATCAAGGCTCATGGAACATAATAGAAAAGAAAGTAGAATCCAAATGAGTCATTGTTATCAAAGATTCAAATAATTCAAAAAATAAGTGACAACTGGATCAGTGCCCTTTGTGATACGGTATGTATGCATGTGTGTATAAGATTTATCAGTTATTCATTCATGTGTGCAGGCTAAAAGTTGATTTTAGGCACTTTCCTTTATTACTCTCCATTTTATTTTTTACACAAACTCTTCCATTCAACTATACCTTTCTTTTTTCAGGTAGACTGGTAGCTTGTGGGGCCCTAAAATCTTCAAGTCTCCATTTCATTCTTCCAGTGCTGGAGTTATAGAAGTATGCGACCACATAGGCTTGGTGCCACACACGTTTTTATGAAAGGACTGGGAATCTGAACTCAGGTCCTCTTGTTTGCTTAACAGTCAATGAGCCATCTCCCTAGAAGTTTAGACTCTAAGTTAAAACATTATCAGTGTATTGAAGGTGATATTTGTAATAAACTGAGTACTTTATGTGAAAAAAGTTAAAATTAATAGGACATTATAACATAGCTTTGTTTTATATACTTTTAGACCTTTAGTTTAGACTATCAACTAGGAAGATTATTTTTTTTATAATGTTTTCATTGTTTAAAATCTGTTCTCTCGGGCTGAAGAGATGGCACAGTGGTTAAGAGCACTGGCTCCAGAGGTCATGAGTTCAATTCCCAGCAGCCACATGATGGCTCATATCCACCTGTAATGAGATCTGGTGCTCTGTTCTGGTCTGCAGGCCTACATTCAGGCAGAACACTGTATACATGATAAATAAATAAATTTTAAAAAATTTGTTCTCTCAGAGTTTAAGTAATTTGATAAGTTAAAAGGGAAAAAGGAGGCTTCTTAGAGAAGGGTAGGGAGGTAAGTACAGAATACATAGGAGAAGGGTAAAGAATAATAGAAGGATATAATACTGTATCTTGTGGTTTTCCCTACAAGAAGCTAATTTAAAACTGTAGGATCTAATAAGAAAGGGGGGAAAGGGAAAAGAGGGGCACTCTTTAGGGAAGAAAGGATAAATACATGAGAAAGGAAACAGACAAAATTCACAATCACAAAGTCTGAAAAATCCACAAGGAATCATACTATGAACTATTTATCACAAAACTATAATATATATATATTTCCACATATAAATATACATATATATAGTTTTAATTACTTTTTTCTAAGTTGATTGATGATGCTCCCTCCAAGAACCAAATGCCACCTAACCAAAACACCAATACCAGACATAAGAAGCCTGCTTTTTAGTAAATGCTTAGGGATGTCCAAGACATTCAGAAAATATATAACCACTTCTGTTGCCTTTGGTTAAACTTCAGAGATGGACAGTAAGTCCCTGTTACTGATGATACCATACACTACAAAAGCAGGGCACAGAGACACCTGAGCTGGAATTAACTTTATTGTCCCTTCCGAGAAATAGTTTTTATGGTACCTACGGGAGCTATTCAAGCTTCCAAAGGAGGTAGTCATCCAACAGGCCTATATAACTATGACCCTAATTTATACCATTAATGACCAAATTGGCATACATGACAACCCTATGGGTGCATTACTGGTATAACTACCTTGGCAGTAATCAATAGCTCTCTAATTGGCGTTAAAGCTTGTTCAAGGAATGGCATGGCTACTATTGACAATTTAGCTCACTACTCATTGCCAAGGGAATAATGGTTATTAAAGGAGAATCTACAACCACTTAATTATTAAACTACCACAACACCTAAAAGCAAACTATAAACATTTGTACTAATACCTACAGATAAGTGTAGTCTTCACCCCTCATCAAGAAAACTTCTCTTTGCAACAGATGGGGACTGCTACAGAAAAAAAAAAACATTCAAAATGCAGAGTTGTGGAGCCAAGTTCTAATGGATACATCTGTATTAAAATACATTCACACCTAAGGTTCTGTGAATATTGTGAAAAAGAAATATCATAAGACCAGAGAATTAGGGAGTTTTCTGTGAGTTTTTCTCCTGGCAAAATTCTCACCAATGTAAAAGCCCAATGTGATCTAAACAGGGATGATGCCAATGGATGTTCCAATGTGGAAGCGGAAAGCCCACAATGACCCAGCCCTACACACAGTGTCATTGGCAAATGGGAAAAACTCTGAGAAGGTTATGTGATTGATGGAGGAAGGTCATTGGTTAAGTAATAAAGAAACTGCTTGGCCTCATAGGTTAAAACATAGGTGGGAGGAGTAAACAGAACAGAATGCTTGGAGAAAGAGGAAGTGAGCTCAGACTCGACAGCTCTGCTCTCTGGAGCAGAGACACCATGCTCCCCGCTCCCAGGAAGATACATGCAATAAAGCTCTGACCCAGGATGGACGTAGGCTAAAATCTTCCCGATAAGCACACCTAGCTGTGCTACACAGATGATTAGAAATGGGCTAAATTAATATGTAAAAATTAGCCTAGAAGAGGATAGATAGAAATGGGCCAGGCAATGTTTAAAAAAATACAGTTTGTGTGTTGTTTTTTTCGGAGCATAAGCTAGCCAGGCGGCCAAGATGCTGGGGATGCAGCCCCACCGCTCCTAATACTACATGTGATCATCCCCATGGAAGAACACACCAGTTGGGTGCCCAGTGCAAATGATCAACGACTGAATATGTGTATTTGTGTGTATGTAACATTATTTGTACTGAACAATTTATATTTATGAATATATGCATATACATATACATTTATGAATACAATAGAAATTAGTGAGAAAAAAAAGGTTAGAATGAGTTTTATGGGAAGGTTTCAAGTGGGAAAAAGAAGAGAACATTAACTGCACAAGACCTGAAAAATACCAAAGCAGCCAAAATTTTAGCATAGTTGTGGGAGATCATCTCCAGACTTCTTTCAGTACTAAGAAGTTACTAATATTTAATAGCTATTGAGGAAGGAGGGGGAATAATCATTCCTAGTTTATGGTAGGGCCAAAGGCAGGTTTCCTATGTTACAAGGGATGGCTCTTCATGTATGCATATAGGGGCATCAGTAAGTGTATTTAGTGGATTATTAAGAAAAAATATGAAACTGGGAAAGAGGTTTGTTGAAGTGATGTAGAAGGAGGGAGTTAACAGGGAATATTAGAAGTAGATATAATCTCATTTAATAGTATAATAAAAACCTTAAACTTGGAGCCATTACATATATATATATATATATATATATATATATATATATATACAACTTGACTGAATAAAGGATGGTAATGAACATGGTTGAGTGTGTCCTTGGGTATCTGAACAAACTGGTATAACTGGACCTTGAGGTAGACCAATACCCATTTTCCTGAATAATTACCATACAGATTTTCATAATGACTGTACAAGTTTAGACTCACATCTGAAGGCCTTGTTTTCTTGGTATGATAGTTTTAATGTGATTGATTCCCATAAGCTCATAGAGAGTGGCATGATTAGGAGGTTTGGCTTTGCTGGAGTAGGTATGGCCTTGTTGTAGGATGTGGGGATAGGTTTTGAGGTCTTATGTATGCTTAAGATATGCCCAGTGTCTCATACCACTTCCATTTACCTGTGGGTCAATATATATGGACTCTCAGCTCCTTCTCCACCACCATTTTTACCTGAAAGTTGCCTTGCTTTCCCACCATGATAATAATGTACCAAACCTATGAAACTGTAAATGAGCAAACCCAGTCAAATGCTTTCCTTTATAAAAAATGCTATGGTTTTGATGTAGGGTGTCATTCTGTATATGTGTTTCTTTTATGGATAATGAATAAAGTTGATTTGGCTAATGGCTCAGCAGAGCAAAGTCAGGAAGATAATCTGAACAGACTTATAGACAGAAAGTAATCAGACTCCAAAAGACAAAATATAGCTGCCAAAGAAGAAAAAATGCCAGAACCTTACAAGTAGGCCCACAGCCTCATGGTGACACAAAGATTAATAGGAATGGGTTAATTTAAGATTAAAGACTTTGTCAGGAATATGCCTAAGCTATCATCCAAGTAGTGTTGGAATTAATATAGTTTCTCTGTGATACTTTGGACTGGGCAGCCAGGAATAAAGAGTAGTCTCCATCTACAGGTTTTGGTGTCTGTTTACAGCAATAGAAACACTGTAACACTTGATGTCCCCACAGATTTTTGCCTCTTTTATCATAGGTTTCTCTGAGACCCCAGGAGGGGGATTTGATGGAAATATCACATGCAGGGATGAATGTTCCAAAGTCTTTCTCTCACTCTCTGAATCATTTCTGGCTGTGGGTCTTTGTACTTGTTTTCATTTGCCAAGGAGTAATCTCCTTTTACAATGGCTAAGCAAGGTACATATGTATAAATCCAGAATGCCACTAAGAGTCACTTTCTTTTTACATCTTTATTTTCTTGATTTTTGTTAATGTTTGATTGCTCATTTATTATAAAAGTAGTATATGATTTTACCCTAGGACCCTGAGCTATGTTGTCTCAGGTTCTTGATCATCCCTGCAGTGTTGCATATCGGATTTCATCTTGAGGGCTGGTCCTTAGGAAAATCAGATATTAGTTTATTAGTTGGTTACCTCCATAAAGTTTATGCCACTATTGCACTATAATATCTTGTAGATAGGATTACATTGTTGATAAAAGTGTTTGTGGCTAGGTTTGTGTTTACATTTCTCCTTTGATAGTGAAGAGAGCATGCTTCTGTACCAAACATGTTAGGATATAGTGGTAAAAATCTCAATGTAGGTACCAGTTCAAATTCTCCGTATTCATTGAGCTATATAGGTGTTGTCTTCAGAAATAAGGCCTTTCTATAAGTTTGTGGAGATAAAACTGTGCATATGGTTAAAGCCTGGTTTGTTTGAAGGTTCTCATTTAACCCTTTTCCCAAAAATTCAATTAGATATAACACAATACCAAAACTGGAAGTTTCATTTGGTGACAAAAGATATCTAATTGGGATTCTCTCTTTCCCATTATTTGGTGATTTCATTTAGATAACCTTCATATATCTATGTAATTAAGGCATTTAGAAGAATATTTGAGTCAATGGATATATAGTTTAAACCTGGATAAAAAAAAATCAGGTAATATTTGAAGCTGAAAAAATTTTCTATATCAAAATCTATAGTTAGTTACATATAAATCAATATTTATGTATGTTTATAGGTAGGAACTGAAAGGAACTTAATATGCTATTTTGTTTATTGATTTCTGTCCCTTTTATAGACTTCTTCTGAGCATTTGACTTATTGATTTTTTTTTTAGAATGATGGGATTTGTGCCTACAATGTTTGGTATATTTTGACATAAACCTGATGTGAAATAATCCTGTGCTCTGTGAATCTTCGTTGTTCTCATTGTTAATAAAATGCTGATTGACTGATAGCTAGGCAGGATTTTCAGGGCAGAGAGAACTCTGGGAAGAAAATAGGCAGAGACTGAGTAGTCATGAGCAGATGCAGGAAAATACAAGATGAATGTGTCTTGCTGAAAGAAGGTATTGCCATGTGGCAGAGGCTAGATAGAAATCTGGATTAATTGAAAATGTAAAATTTAGCGAGTTACAAGCCTGAGCATTCGCAAATAATAATATGTCTCTAGAAATTTATTTGGGAGTGGCTGCTGAGATACAGGAAAACTCCACTTACTAATGACACCCAAGCATGTGTACCTACTGCCACATAAAACCAGAAGAAAGATTTAAAGCTGTTCTAAATACACAAAAGATGAGTCAAATGTGGCTTTCTAGTCTCTTGTCTCTCATGACAACTACAGTACCAAGACGTGTCTATGAGCAGCTGCCTTCAAGAAGAGCCAGCTTCCAGCTGCCATGCACTGTTATAGGAGGCCACTTGTTTGTTCCCAGCTGCTAAGCTCCCAAATAAACACACAGAAATCATATTATTTGCAATACTGTTAGCCAATAGCTTAAGCATATTTCTGGTTAACTCTTATATTCTAAAATAACCCATCTCCATTATTCTGTGCATCACCACGTGGCTGTGGCTTACTGGCAAAGTTTCAGCATGTCTGACTCTGGTGGCAGCTCCATGACATCTCCCTGACACTGCCACCTTTCTCCCAGCATTCAGTTTAGTTTTCCCCACACAGATCTATTATACCCTATCAGGCCAAGCCAGTTTCTTTATTATCCAATGGTATTCACAGTATTCAGAGGGGGATCCAACATCAATGCACTATTGCCCTATAAGCTAATCTACACTAGTGGTGGCTGAAACAAAAGTTTAAGATTCACCTCATGTGATCAA
This sequence comes from Microtus oregoni, assembly GCF_018167655.1. Classification (NCBI taxonomy): domain Eukaryota; kingdom Metazoa; phylum Chordata; class Mammalia; order Rodentia; family Cricetidae; genus Microtus; species Microtus oregoni. The sequence goes on from NW_024544754.1 coordinate 1,354,614, forward strand.
AAAACAGTACAGATACTCAGGAAAGGCTTTTCCAGGTTGGAAAATAAACCTGTAAATAGGTTAAAGGGTGTTTAAAAATATACATAGGACTTGAAAAGAAAACAGATAAGATAGTGTCAGTCATAGATTACAAAATACATTTAAAATAATAAAGATTTTTTTTAAAATGGAATAGAGTAAAAATATATGTAATAAGCTACATAAAGATGGGAAATACACAGAGAGTCTGGATTCTATATGTTATTATGTTGTCCCTAGATTTTCTCTTTGCTACCAAAGAAGTGGCAGGTGCTAAAACATATTGAATTTGTTGGATTAAACAAAACTATATATTTTAAAAATGTGTTGACATCAAAATGGAAGTCAAAGGACATGTTACTTTGGAGAAGTTGTGTTTTTATTTCCACAAGAAATGAGAGACTGTGGATTAGTTGCATGTTGGTATACATCAGCTTTGATCAGGGACAATTCCCTGAAAATACTGAGTGCAAATATTAAAAAAAAATAGATAAAATATTTTAAAAAATATTTTAAAATATTTAAAAAAAATAGATCTACAAAACAAGTGATGTATATTTTACCTGCTGAAACATAAAAGAAAAAAGTATTTTTGACCTAATTGTGTGTAATATACAGTATATCCTTTTGCTAATATAACTATGTATATTACCTTTAAAAGTTTATGAATATGTATATTACCTTTAAAAGTTTATGAATTTTCAGTGCAAGGGAAACAGGTATCACTAATAACAGATGGCCCATATAATCCAACATCTAAAATATCATCAAGACTGCTGGCTGACATGGTCAAGCCTCATAGAATACTCTAATCAAGACTTAACAATTATCTTGAATTTCTCAAGGATCCTCCAAAGATACCAACACCCAGAGACAAAAGGAAGTAGTCTAGAGAACAACACTGACATCCCCAAGATATACAGTATATCACAAGATATAGGGTATGGGTGCATTTTGGTTATTCAATGAATTATGGATGTTTGTCATTGTTTAGGGGGATTGGTTGTAAGTTGTTATTGTTCATAGTAAAAAGAAGCTAAACAAAAGAGTTAAATTAGAAGACCTCTTTCTAAAGGAAAAAAAAGATAGGTATGGTACAGGAATGATAGGACAAAAGAATAGAATACTGAATCTATTTTAATAAAAAAAACCCACTATTAATCTCAATATATTTTACTTTGGTGTGGATTTTTTGTATGTTTATTCAAAATTAAAGTCAATTTAACTACATTGAATGTATGATTCTACTCTTATTTGGAGTATTCTGTTCATGCAGCTCTTTTAAAAATGTAATATGTAATTAAGAAATAGATTTATAATCACCTATAAAATTAAACTTTTTATAATAGTCAAGCATACAGTCTAGTTAGGTATGCTTTCAGAGTCATAAACAGATGAATTTAGATTGATAGATGGTCTTCAAAGATTTTAAAGATCTACAAAATATGGTATTTAATATTTAATATGTTTGATGAGGTAAGGCTTTTAATGACAGTGAGACAGGCTTGTTCTTGAAAAAAAAAACACTCCAAAAGAAGTTTTACTTTCTTTATGGCAAAATCTAGCCATTTGGGAAAAGAAACTGCCTTGCCTCAATTGCTGACTGTATATTGTCCAAACTGCACCAGCAGGATGCTAAAAAGGAGAGTTGCCAAATTTTACCAATCCAAGGTATAATAGTTCTTCAAAGTTCCCTGATTCTCAAAAATGTCTGTCAGATGAACTAGAGAAGTAGGCCAAAGCTGGATGCCTTAATGTTACAGAAAAACTTTGGGTTTCTATTCAGGGAACCAGATGTCACTTTCATTAGGTAACATTTGTTTTCATCAGAATTTTATTTATTTGTAAGTTTGGGTACCAGAGCTTTGTGTATGATAGGCAAGTAGTATATCAATAGAGCTATAGTCTCAGATAGATAGATTAGATAGATAGATAGATAGATAGAGAAAGAAAGAGAGAGCTCTATGTTTTTCTCTGTTCCCCGTCCTGCCTTTAACCCTCCCCCAAGGTCCCCAAGCTCCAAATTTACTCAGGCAATCCATGTAGATTAGATTTATGTAAGTATCTCTTAACAATCCATGTAGATTAGATTTATGTAAGTCTCTCTTAATGTCCTCATTGTTGTCTAAGTTCTCTGGGATTGTGGTTTGTAGGCTGGTTTTCTTTTCTTTATGTTTAAAAACCAACTATGAGTGAGTTACATGTGATAATTGTCTTTCTTTGCCTTGGTTACCTCACTCAAAATAATGTTTTCTAACTCCATTAATTTTCCTGCAAAATTCAAGATGTTGTTATTTTTTTCTGCTGTGTAGTACTCTATTGTGTAAATGTACCACATTTTTCTTATCCATTTTTTGGTCGAGGGGCATTTAGATTGTTTCCAGGTTCTGGCTATGACAAACAGTGCTGCTTTAAACACAGTTGAGCATGTGTCCTTGTGGTATGATTGAGCATCCTTTGAATATATACCCAAAAGTGGTATTTCAGGGTGTTGAGGAAGGTTGTTTCCTAATTTTCTGAGAAATCACCACACTGACATTCAAAGGGGTTGTACCAGCTTGTATCCCCACCAGCAATGCAGGAGTGTTCTCTTTTCCCCACAACTTCTCCAGCCTAGGTTGTCATCAGTGTTTTTGATCTTGGCCATTCTAACAGGTGTAAGATGGAATCACAGAGTTGTTTTTATTTGCATTTCTGTGATCACTAAGGATGCTGAACATTTCCTTAAATGTCTTTCAGCCATTTTAGATTCCTCTGTTGAGAGTTCTATGTTTAGGTCTGTACCTTATTTTCTAACGGATTATGTGTTCTTTTGATGACCAATTTCTTGAGTTCTTTGTATATTTTGGAGATCAGACCTACCTCTCTGTCTGATGTCGGGTTAGTGAAGATCTCTTCCATTCTGTAGTCTGTCATTTTGCCTTGTTGATTATGTCCTTTGCTTTACAGAAGCTTTTCAGCTTCAGGAGGTCCCATTTATTAATTGTTTCTCTCAATGTCTATGCTGCTGGGGTTATATTTAGGAAGTGGTCTCCTGTGCCAATGTGAAAGTGTACTTCCCACTATCGCTTCTATAAGGTTCAGTGTGGCTGGCTTTATCTTGGCATCTTTGGTCCATTTGGACTTGAGCTTTGTGCATGATGATTGATATGGTTCTATTTTCATTCTTCTGTATGTTTATATCCAGTCATGCCTGCACCATGCTTTCTTTTTTCCATTTCATATGTTTTGCTTCTTTGTCAAAAATCAGGTGTTCAAAGGAGTGTGGATTAATGGCCAGGTCTTATCTTTGGTTCCATTGTTTCTCCTGTCTGTTCTTATGCCAGTACCAGGCTGTTTTCAGTACTGTAGCTCTGTAGTATAGTTTGAAGTTAGAGATTTTGATGCCTCCAGAAGCTCTTTTATTGTACAGGCTTGTTTTGCTATCCTGGGTTTTTTGCTTTTCCATATGAAGTTGAATATTGTTCTTTCGAGGTCTGTGAAAATTTTTTCTGGGATTTTTATGGGCATTGCATTGAATCTGTAGATTGTTTTTGGTAAGATTGTCATTTTTGCTATGTTACTTTTGCCTACCAAAGAGCATGGGAGATCTTTCCACATTCTGGTGTCTTCTTCAATTTCTTTCTTCAAAGATTTAAAGTTCTTTTCATACAAGTGTTCCACTTCTTTGGTTAGAGTAACTGAGATATTTTATGCTATTTTTGGTTATTGTAAAGGGTTATGTTTCTCTGATTTCTTTCCCAGCCCTTTTATCATATGTGTACAAAAAGGCTACTGATTTTTTTAAGTTAATCTTGTATCTATCATTAGGTAACATTTTAATGTGAATCCACCATTATATTACAATAGGTATAATTTAAGTACTCTGTTACCTTTTAGAGTCTATCACAGGATTAAAAGAAGGTCAAAATGTATTACTGTGTAAGTAACCATTACAATATTTTGAATTTGTCTATGTATTTAGTTTTGCTAATAAGTTTTATGTCTTTAAATCTTTAACTTCTCATCAACAATCATCTCACCATAACAGAAAAATTTCACTAATAATTTTCTCTAACATAGGTCGATAATTATATTTTCTCAGTTTCTTAGATTTTGTTAACCATCATTTTGCAACTGTGACCAAACACACAAGAAATACTTAAATGGATAATTGATTAATTTTCCTTATTATTCCAAAGTTATATCTATCTATTATCGTTGGGAGAAAATGACAGGGCAGAGCAGCTAATGTTTCAGCTAAGAACTGGAGAATGAGGAAAAATACTCTAGTGTGTTTACTCATTTTATCTTTTGCTTTATTCATACCTTCTGCATATGGAGCATGACAGGGACATGAAAGTTGGTTCTTCAGCTCTTAGTAATTTATCTATGTAAATGCCTTTATAGATACACTCAGAGGTTTTTCTCTATTCTAACAATTTCTCAGTATAAACAAGTTGCCAACAAATGTTAAGAATCACAGAGATGTTATTGATATTTATTTCTTTGTGGGGGGATATTCTTGATAAATGTGGCAATATTAAACTGAAATTATTTTAAGAGAAATATAAGAATATATCATCATACTCAATTCTAACCTATATGTTTTCCATAGATAAATAAGTTGTGTTATACTGTCCATCTTCATGTACAGTTTCAATTTTGGCAATTTGAGATACTTGCAACAAACCATAGTCCACAATATTAAATGTAAAATTCTATACTTAAAGAATTCATAAGTATGATGACACTGTAAGAATTCTAGTAGTAGCTTAAAGCTATATATAAATGTGGTAATTCCCTTATTTCAATTATTGTATATTTTAATTTTTTTTCACTTGATTGGTAAATTGCTTAAATGAAGTGGGAAAAATATGTTAGCCACTATGTTTCCATACAGTTCCATATCATGCTTAGAATATATAAACCCATTTTATTATCCTATCATATTTTCCTTACATGTGAAATTTGGGGGTAATTGCTACTGCAATGTACTTGGGATCTGTTGTACTTGTACAATAACAATGTTCATTGTATGGGGAATATGCTTCGAATAATCCTTAGCTGATATTTATGATGATAGTATTCCTAGATCACCAAAATCATGTGTGCCTCTATAGTCATCTGAACCTACATAACTAGTCACCATGGCCCCAATGTTAAAGAATAAATGATAATATTTCTCATGGATATTAAAATTAGAGCCTTTTTTCCACAAATCAACAAAGACAAAGATAATCTCAAGATTCAGTGCTACAGTAAGTATTGAGAAGTTCAAAGAAGATCACTCCTATCCCCCTGTGTGGACATGGGATTAGGTAGGTTCATTCTCTCATTCTATACAAATTTATCAGATGTTTACATTTATTGGATCCCTCCTTTGTGTGCTATTTAATCTGTTATCTCTTTGGCATTGGTAAAATCTTTTTGATGTCTCATTCTACCATTCTGCAACTCTGTTCTTTCCCAAATATTTTATTGTAACTACTAAATTTAACCATTTCTTAACAGTCACTGGATGTTTTTCTATATCTGTTTGTTTAGAATTTTCAAAGAAGTAGACCAGAGTTGCATGCTTCTTATAAACTCTCTTGAATCCATTATATATATGACATGTCTTCTAGCAGAGGAAAAGGAAGGATAATAATTGTGCAGTCGGATAAATTTAAAGGGAAGAAAAGACCATATTCACATATTTATTTTGTATATTATATTATCTTTCAAAAACTGTTTTTAGTTTCATGATATGTTTTATGTGTAAAGAAAATTTATGTGGGGTAGGACTATATTGGAAAACAGTATATATAACTTGTTATTTTTCATCATTTCAAGCATTTACGAAAGGTATTAAACTATAGTACCTGACAAATAGGTGGTATACTGTATAGTTTCATGAGAACTCATTTATACTGTTAGTGTCTGTTTGTACACCAAATAATTCTCATTTTCTTTTAAGTTTGGTGTCTTCATTTCGACCTCTGTATTCATATTGGTTGATATCATCTGTGCATCTTGCTTATGGACATTCATTCCTCGTCATGTTTAGGAAGTTTTCAGCCATTATTCTTTATTTTTCTCATTTTAAAGTAGTTATTCATCAAGGACAAGCTATAAAGGACATATACATCTACACAAAAATGGTAATCAATTGATGTGCCTTAACTTTTGATTCTAAGGTTTGATTCTAAATATTAGTTCTACTGCTTTATCAGAACACTGAATTTGTTCTTCGTACATTATCCATCAAAGTGCAAGTTCATGAGACAGGACAACAGATACTGCCTGGCAGCATGCTGAAAATACAGTACTTCAGAGCCTCCTCAAAATCTACCATGATCAAATTATATCTTTAAAATTTCTAGATAATTAACCTATAAGTTATAGGAAAGAAACAGGAAGCACAAAATACAGAGCCCTATAAGGGAATCTTCTAAATTCTTAAAGTATGCTTCATGCAGTCTAGCAATAACAGGTCATTAAGAACGATAATGGTAACTTAAGCATTCATCCCCAAATATGAAGATTTTCATATGTAACATATAGTTCATTTTATTTTCTAAAGAAGAGAACAACATGCTTAAATTGTCATGTTTACTCTAATACAACTTTTATGAAACAGCAGCAATCATAAAGCTTTATGTGTTCCTGTCAATTCTTAGCATCTAGAGCATGCCAGGCTCAGACAGTGTTCTGGAATAGCTCAGATTTATACCCATCCTTCAAACAGCTCCACTTCTTTCATGGCTAAAATGCATGAGTTTCCATTATGTTACAACTCAGAAAGAAGCTGAAAGAAGGATATCCTTCTCACTAGTTGCATACAAAGTCAGAGACCAGAGGATGTGGCTATGAATTAGTCAAAACTATAATTTTTTATCAATGTCCTCAAACCTGACTGTCTCTACTGTTAGAATCCTTTTTGTAGTATTATGAATCAAACCCAGAGCCACACATTTGTTTGTCTACAACTGAGCTATACCTCTGTCTAAATGTTAGCTAGCTGTTGGTACCTTGATTGAAGCATGAGAATAAATATGTTCTTTCTGAAAAAGATTAGAAAAACATTGCTATGTTATCGTTCCTTTCCAGAGAACACCCTGGGTATATGTTCTTGAATATATGGTATTGAGATAAGAGAAACAATTACAATGATTAACTGTCACAAATTTTCCATCCAGGAACTGTAACTGATTACACATATTGCTGTGATTCAAGAGTCCTTTAGCTGAATTCTAAGTTTCTCCCAAAAGAATCTTGTGAATGTGTTATTATTTGACAGTATTAACATACTTAAGAGGAAGGGAGATATGAAATTTTGCTATTACATTTTTTTTCGTTTTTTGATGTTCAACTCATAGCTTTGAACATACTATTTAGATGAATACTCTAGCCTTGAATTAAAACCCAGGAAGTTTTGTTTGTTTTCTTTCTTTTTGTTTGAGAATGGAATTTTCTGTATAGACAAAGCTATACTTAAACTTTAATGAAGCTCCAGGAATTGTTGAAATCATGATCCTTCTATCTCAGCATATGAAATGGTTTGATTAGAGACATTTGGATTTAGATTCCTCTGTGATGTTTTATTTTTGTTTGTTTTTTTTTCTTAAATTTAAACTTACTTTCTTTTGAAAGTATAACATACACATATTTCTGAATTGACATCCAAGAAACCATTTTAGTGCATGGTTCTAATGACAAGAAAAGATTTTTTCCTAATTAGAGAGAAAGAAAGAATAAATACATGCCAATTTGACATTTTCATGTAATTAAAAAGGTCAAAACTGTTACTCTTCCACACTTTGACAGTTTGCAAACAAAGTTAGGTTTTTATTTTGTTAAAACCCTGAATTGTTTCTAAATAAGCATCATAATGTCTCCTTCCTAATTATGGCTGTCCTTTCCTGATCTCATGTTCTTCTTTCTACTTTAGTAACACAACAAGAATAAAATATTCAATATTTTTATTTTAACTCTAAAAGTTTAATATTTAATATTATATAGCTTAGTGATCAAGTTTATAGGCAAGCAGTATGATTTTTCAAATTTGGCAAGAGTATTTGCATTTGGGTGATAAGATCACATGCTCTGATGACATAACATTAATTGTGAAAATGATACAGGTTAATTTACCTAAATATATGAACCATTTCACTGTGTGTCATAAAACACAATGTTCGATACTTTTGATTGCCTTCAGTCTCCACATTGTTGAGATATTTGAGGCTAGGGACCATTTCTATTTAGTTCACCATGAACAACAAAAAAACTGAGACAATATAATTTATCAATAAATGATTACAAATTTATCAGTGAATTATTGTCAATAATGAACAAAAACATTCATGTGCACTTTAACATTTGCTCTATATCTAAAATATGCTATATACAATATTACATGACAGGCAATTTCTAATACGATTTTATGTATATCTATATTTTCCTTTTAAATTAAATATTTTATAGCCAGAACAAAATCCAAGGCAAAAACTATAATACAAGTGAAAGTAGTTACTGTTCCTTTTTTTCAGATTGTTTCTTTTTCTCTTGTTCCATTACTATTGAAGAAAATGCCATATGTTGTAAAGTTTAATGGGATGGCAAAATGACTTGAATACAAATTGGCCTACATTACTTAGAAAGTACATCATTTAGTGATGGAGCATCACTGAAATATCTTTTGGAAAGTGTTTTCTATATTTACTGGAAATACTAATTTAAATTGGACCACATTTCTCACCAGGGTGCAGATATGATTTTCAAGCAGAACAGTTATCAAAGTATATTGTTTCAGGCTATTTATTCAGGAAGATAAAATAAAGGACAATTCTCCAATGGGAGTGAAAAAGTTGCATAATGTTGTCATAAAACATTAACTTAACAGTAGGAAGTAGCATTTATGAACTAGTATAAGTTCAATTCTCTTAGGTTTAATTTTTTTACAATTATAATAAATCCAATAATTTTCACTCATTCAGAAAATGCTTGTTTCTTTTAAAATTAGCAAAATTTGACTAGCATAAACAAATATTCACAAAGATCATACATACCTGAAATATCTGACACATTTTAGAGTAATATACCATGGGAAAATTTCCAATTATGACTTTATTTAGAGACTTTAAATTATACTGTTTCTTCCTCAGATGCCATATTTTGTTGTAACATTCTACAGAAAAGAATGTGAAACACTGCTTTTACATATGGTAAATTTTACTCTCTTATTCATGTGTATAAGAAATGGAAGGGTTCTCTATCTTAAAAGAATGCTTAGTAAAGTGATTTTTAAGTGGAATGAAGGACAACTGGGTTGTCCCTCTATATCTGCATTACACATTGCCACTCAAGATGACAGCACATACTCCCTTTATGCTCAGAATTTTAGTACTAGAATTTAAATCTATAAGACAACTTTCTCAATAAGTTAAGTACCATAAATTTTAAATTATTTTTCATTATATAGTATATCTTATATTCTTAGAATACTTTATTTATATAAATGCACTGCCTAAGACTGTTAAATATTATAATATTATATATTATTCCACAGAAACTCATAATTTTTTGATTTTTCAAGACAGGACTTCCAGCCTTGGAGTCCTAAAACTTGTTCTGTAGACCAGGTTGGCCTCAAATGCATAGAGATTTATCTACCTTTTGAGTACTGGGATTAAAAAGGTATGTGCCACTAATGCCTGGCTAGCTTCATTAATACTTTTTAAAAATTATTTATTTATTTATTTATTTATTTATAACATTCAAAACCTAGTTTCCCCTAACTCTTCTTCTCCCACTCCCCCATCTTTTCCCTACCTCACCCACATCTGCTCCTCAGAGTGGATAAGTTGTCTAACAAACTTTTAAATATACTATTTAATTATCCCTTACACTGCTGAAAAGAAATAAGCTTATTCTACTGTATCTACTCTCATGACTCAAGTTTTGCAAATTCTATATCTATTTTCAGAATCCATTTTATACTATCTCAATATCTTTGAAGATAAAAAAATCATTTTTATGCTGATGAATATAGATTATTTTTAACAAGTGAATATTTTCAATGCTGTAATTGCCTAATATTATCTGATGACATCATTTCTACAGCTAATTCATCATAAGAATACATTTAATTACTGGAAACTAGGTTTTATTGCCCTCCATATAATTTAAGTAGATCTTAATTTAGTCAAGGATCCATTCTTATTATAATGTATTTCTAATAACATCATTAAAAAAGTCTCCATTTCTAGTTCACTTGTACTGAAGAAACTAAGTAGTGAACATGATGCAGCTTCATACTGTGAATCATTATCTGACAAGAAAGGTAACATTATTGTGTTGATAAGTAGATATTCATGACATTTATAAGTATTTATTTATTTTATGTCTTCTTAAAATTAACACAAATATCAATAGAGAACCTTAAGTACATGCTGGTAAAATGACTGAGAAAAATTTCTTAGAGTGTGTATTTATTTATCAACAGTATTGTCATATTTTTGAGAATTCTGCCACTATTGATCTCTTACTTTATTTTGATACCCACACAGTTTGAAACACCATAGTCTTTGATATATGTTGTTCTGTGTAATTGGTTTTTGCAAACAATATTCACCAGTTTGCATGTAAGAATAGGTGTTCTCATTAGAAAAGATGAGAAGTCAAAGTCACATTCACCTAGAAACCCTCACATATTATATAACACATTCAAGTTATGTATGATACCTGGTCTATGAACAAACATCTCTAAATGTTGATCTGATATCACAAGGTACAGGTTTTTTTTTTTTACAGTATGTTTTATTTCTTTATCTAGTTTGTCAAGTACTTACTGATGAATCTCACTAACAAAGCATTATTAAGTTACAAATGTATATTAATTAATATTGAAAAAGAGAAGAGCAAAGGTGTAAAAAGGATTTACATTTCACAAGTACATAAAATATTACAGTATGTCCGATATTAACATGTAATTACTATTTTCAATTAATAATAAAATATATATTTTAATCTTAATTGCATTTTGGATTAGTAGAACCATACCCAGGGAATAAAGCATGTTAGGAAAATACTCTGTCAGTAATATGTATTCAGTACTAATTGAATATTTCCACTTAAAAATAAAAGCAGTCTGTATGGAAGGAATTTCCTATTTTCTAAAAGCTGTCCTCTGAATAAATAGTTTGGCAAGAATATAAAATGTTAATTTTAATTCATTTGCCAGGGTGATAGGAGGGAAATATACAATGATTTGGTAATATACCCTAAATGTATTTTCCAGAGAATACTTTTTTTATTAACAGATTTAGTGTGTGTCTGTGTGTTTGTGTGTGTGTCATGTGTGTGCCTGTGTGTATCTTTGAAATAATGCTGTTAAAAGCAGCTTAAGAGGTTAGTTATTGTATTCATCTATTAGACATTACTGTCTCTGTCTCTGCTTTTTGAAGAGAATAGTGATTGATCATAGGAACAGGTTCATATTAAGTACACCTACTTTCACTTATATCTCCATTTCTTCTTGTTACTTTTGGTTGAAAACTTGTCCATTCATATTAAGAATGATTGTTTATAGATAAATCATGTGGTATTTTCTTTACTATTTCCTGTTTCCTTAAGTATATAATTTATTCATTTATTTTTCTGATGTTTCTCTGTGACTAATATAGTTGCACAGTTTGTATACTTTGGTGTTAATTGTATATTTTGATTCCTTACATTTTATTCTTTTCAATTGGTAAGAATTGTGTTTTATTGTAACCACCAAGTAAATACAAATGCTTATAGTTTTACCATGGTTTTTGAGCGTAAGAAAATCTTACATTGAATGTATAACTAAATTATTTTGAATTTATCAATTTTTGTCACTTAATGTTTTATTCATTTCAGTGAATCGTCCTCTGTTCATTCTTGAAAATTTCTAAACTGTTTATAGGATGGTATGCCTACATGAGAAAATGACAGACTGTACAAAGAAAACTTTTAAGACACTGATGGAATACTTTAAAAAGGACATCAATACAGAAAATGTTTCCATGATCAGCTTGGAAGAATAAATACTACAAAAATGGTCAGCATACCAAAATTAATCTACAGATTTAAATAAATTCCAATCAAAATACTAGGACCTCTTCAGAAACACAGAAAGTAACAAGCAAAAACAAAACAATCTCAGCATGAATAGAGACAAAAAAAGATTAAGGATGCCCTAAACAATCCTGAACAGAAAACTACTGTGGATGCAGAAAGGAGCTGCGGGCTGTGTTCCTGTTGCCCGGCTCCTGGCTGCCTGGCTAGCTTATGCCCTGAAACAACAACACACAAATTGTATTCATTTAAACACTGCTTGGCCCATTAGCTCTAGTCTCTTACTGGCTAACTCTCATATCTTGCTTTAACCCACATCTAATAATCTGTGTAGCACCATGAGATGGTGTCTTACCAGGAAGATTCTAGTGTACATCCATCTTGGGCTAGAGCTTCATCGCGTCTGATCCAGAGAGGAGAGGCATGGCGATTGCCTCACTTCCTCCCAGCATTCTGTTCTGTCTACTCCACCCACCTAAGGGCTGGCCTATCAAATGGGCCAAGGCAGTTTCTTTATTAATCAATGAAAGTAACTCCTCCATCAGTGGAAGGCATCACCATACCTGATTTCAAATTATACTAAAGAAACAAACAATAAGACACATAGATCAGTTAAATATAAGATCCCATTATAATCTGAGCCATGTCCAGCTATCTGATCTTTGCCAAATGTTAAAATCAATTGGTGTGAGGAGCAGATATTGTTGATAGAATAATAGCCATGTCAAGGAGAAAGATCATAGGGTTGAGAATAACTAAAGGTTTAGGCGTTTGGGCATATTTGGTAGCAGAAAAGGAATGTATGAATAGGGTAAAACAAAGCACATGTAAACTAAAACAAATGAAATCAATGTGAGAAATTTTCTTAATAACTTAATTGAGGTAGAAAGACAAGTCCACCATAGTTAATATAATCCCATAGGAAAGAAATCCTGAATTTTATGAGTCAAAAAATTAGTCCTCTTAACTAAACTCCTATTACTTCAAGTTTGCATAACATCTAAAATAACTCCATAGGACCAAAATCATTCAGGGAAGTTTCATTACACTTTAAATACCAGGTGTTTAGTAAACAATTTGCAGAAACTAGCAAGTTATACTTATCATCTATCAATATCTCTTATTGATATTATTATTGAATATTCTCAACAAATTGATAGATTATTGACATCCTTGTCAAAGGTAATATGAAAAATTGAAATGGTTACTATGTAATATGTAAATATCTCTACCATGTTAATCATATATATGTATTAAAATATCATATTTTATGTCATGAATGTAAAATTAATCATTATACTTTGCATAAAAATGAGATGTTAATCTAAGTTAATCAGTAGAGTAGTCAGAATTTCTCTATTCCACCAGCTGCTTCCCCAATAATCACAAAGGGACATACTATTAATTATAAATGTTCATCTGATAATTTAGGCTTGTTACTAACCAAGTCTAATACTTAAATTAACTTATATTTCTTATCTACACTCTACTACATGGCAGTACCTTTTCCAGCATCGCATTTTTATTATGCCTCTCATGGCATCTCCCTGTGACTCCACTCTCAACCCTGCATTCTCTAACCCTAGCTCTCCCACCTAACCTCTTCCTACCTAGTATTGGCCAGTTAGCTCTTTTTTTAAACCAATTTGAAACAACATATCTTCAAAGTGTACTAAAAGATTATTCCACAAAAAGTAGAACATTTACCTTATTAATATGACCATGCATATTATGAAATACTATGACAATAGTAAATCAAAGTGATAGAATGAGAATAGTGATATGAGCACCATATATATTAAATGCTTGAAATATGATTATTACTATGAATAGCTTTTGTCATCTGATTTTCATGATATTCATGGAAGACAATTTATATTGTATTTATTAGAAGTATTTCAAAAAAACAATGACTTAAGTGAATTTATTGAGAGTTATCTGAAAGAACATCCTCTTTTTAATCAAAACTAAAAATTTTCTCAGTGAAGCTAAGCCATTATTTGGAAGTCAAAATAGTATTTCTTCAAAAAAACACACAGAATACTGTCAAATTACTATAAAAATAGTGGTTTGATGATAAGATAATGTTTATTTCTTACACTTCAAATGTCTTAGGTAGCATAAAAGTAATGGGGTATTTTATAAAATTTTTATAAATGTTTACATACTTTCACATCTTTAATCCCATGGCAATTCTCCTTAATTATTCCTTCCCCAATCTGAGTGTTTCTTTTTCTTATTTTGTATAGTTCCCATTTCTTCTTTCATAGTGTACCTTTTTTTCACATTGCTTGATTTAAGAATTTATTTTTATACCTTTACAAATTCTGATGCTTTGAGTATTTTATCAAGATATTATTGCTCTGAATTATATTTAAATAAAATTTTAATCACTATGCACCAAAAGATTGGAATGATATTTTGATTCCATTTAAAAGTCCTAGATTGACCTCTGCCAGAGCAGGCCTTTGCAAGCAACCTCTGCAGGAGCAGGTACAAGGAAGTGGCCAGTGAGGGAGCAGGCCCAAGCCAGAGACCTCTGTGGTACAAGATGCAAGTCAGGAACCTTGGAAGAAAGAGGCCCAAGCTAGCAAGCTCTGCTGGAGGAGGTCCTTGCAAACTAACTCCGTAAGAGCACTTAAAAGGGAGCAACTGCCAAGAGAGCAGGCATGAGCCAGTGACGTCTGAGGGAAGGGGTCAAAGAAAGGGACTACTGTGGGAGCAGGCTCAAGCCAGGGAAATCTGCAGGAAAAGCCCTGAGCCACAGACATCCACCAGAGCAAGCCTGAGCCAGCAACCTCCACCTGAGCAGGCCCAAGGCAGCAATCTCCACAAGAGAGTGACTGCTGAGGGAGCAGGCCCGAGTCAGAGACTTCTGAGGGACTGGGCTTATGTCAGGGAACATGGAGGGAACAGGCCCAATCCAGAGAACTCTGCTGAAACAGGCCCTTACAAGTAGGAGCAAGCCCAAGTCAGAGTCTTCTGCAGGACTGGAACTGTGCCAGGGGCCTCCACAAAAACAGGCCTGAAAAGGTGACTTCCTTCAGTGGGAACAGGCCCAAACAACTTTCAGAATTGCAGAGTGACCCCTGGGGAGTGGTGAGTGACATCCAGGAACACCAAGTGACATCTGGTGTAACTGGAAGCCTTGCCTTGAAAGCACCATGAGGAGCAACCGTCTAAGCCTTGGGTCCATTGGAACCTGGAAGATTGACTACTAGAGAAAAAGCCCCAACTATACCAATCAGAGGAAAATATGGGTAGATAAAGTAAGAACACATTCAAAACCACAAAGAGCAACATGGCATCAGCAAAAACTAGTAGGTCTACAACAGCAAAACTTTACTACCTCAATTCCAATAAAAATGAAACAGAAGAAAATAAGCCAAAAATAATTTTATGAGAATGTTTGAGGCCCTTAAAGAGGAAATAAAAAGTACCCCCAAAATGGAGTAAAAGACAAATAAAAAATTGGAAGAATCAACAAACCCCTTAAAGAAAACAACAACAACAAAAGCAATCAAACAGAGGAAAGAAACAATTTAAGACTTGAAAACTGAAATAGAGGCAATAAAGAAAACACAAACCAAAGGAATTCTGGAAATGGAAATTATGAGAAAATGATCAGGAACCACAAATGCAAGAATAAATAGCAGAATGCAATAGATGAAAGAGAGAATCTCAAGGGCTGAAGATACAATAGATAAAATAGACTCATCATTCAAATAAAACATTAAAACTAAAAAGAAAGCTTAAAACATAATATTCAGGAAATATGGAGCACCATAAAATGACCAAACCAAAGAATAATAGGGATAGAAGGAGAAAACCAAATCAAAAGCACAGGGAATACATTCAACAAAATCATAGAAGTAAACTTTCTCAACTTAAAGAAAGATATGCCTAGGAAGATACAAGCTTACAGAACACCAAATAGACTGGATCAAAATAAAAAGTCCCCTTTCCACATAATAATCAAAACACAAAATATACTGAGTAAAGAAAGAGCATTAAGAGCTGCAAAGGAAAAAGGCCATGTAACATACAAAGGCAGACCTATCACAATAATACCTTACTTCTCAATGGAATCAATGAAAGCCAGAAGGTCCTGGTCAAGTGTTATACAGATATTAGGAGACCGTGGATGCCAGCCTGAACTAGCATACTCTGTAGTAGGAGGCTGCTAGTTCATTTCCCAAAATAATCATACAGAAACCATATTATTTACAATACTGTTTGGCCAATAGCTTAAGCATATTTCTGGCTAACTCTTATATACGAAATTGACCCACCTCAATTAATCTGTGTATCTCCAGGAAGCTGTAGCCTACTGGCAAAGTTTCAACATGTCTGTCTCTGGTGGTGGCTCCATGGCTTCTCTATGATTCAGACTTCTTTCTTCTAGCATTCAGTTTAGTTTTCCCTATCTAGCTCTACTCTTCCTTATCACAGGCCTAAGACAGTTTCTTTATTAAATCATGGTATTCACTGCATACAGAGGGGAATTTCACATCATCTCCTCTTTTCCATTTAAATAAAAAGGAAGGTTTTAACATTAACATAGTAAAATTACAAATAACAAAACAGGTATCAAGTAAGGCTTATAGTTACAATATTTACATCTATTTTATATTTTATCATAGCTAAGAAAAACTATAAATACATATTCTTCAACGCCACCAAAGACTCCAGAGTATATATTACATAAGATAACAGGAAGTGTATTGTAAACGACTTCCAAAACTCTAGACTTGACAGAGACATCTCATTCCATGGACAGTCATCCAAAACTTTTCTGTACTGTTGAGGCATCCATCTTCAAGCTACAGATCCATAGTGTACAGCAGACTTTTCCACAAAGCAGGAAATTTCAAAGACAGTTCCGCTGATGTTGGCAGTTTGTCATTTGCTTTCTTCTGTGTCATGCAGAATGTCTGGAAGACTCTTTCATGAAGTAAAAACCCTGAAGGATAACCTCACCTTTAGGCAAGTTCAGAAATCATTTCTCTGTGGGCCCTGCATGTTCAGTTCATACAGCATAGCATCAAACAGTTCAACTAAGAACAGTTTCTTACCCAAATGGCTAACCAATGCCATAAGGAGCCTCTTCAATGCCCATCTTCCTCTTGAAGTAACTTGGTGGCTCCAGGAGCAGATGTGGCTCACTGTCATGAAAACTCCTAAGTTCTTAAAACATTTTAAATGCCATATTCTGTAGTCTTTGAAAGGTTTAAAGAATGCCTTTCCATCTCAGTTCTTTTGTTGGGTTGTGTCTTATACCTTTACGCCTGAAGGGTCTGTGTACTTTATCTTCCTTCCAGGATTAGGTTGTTAAAGCTCACCATTGACCTTATTGCAGGTCCTGGTAGCACCAATATATGCCTGAAAGGATCCCATGCACTACAGACAGAGCTTTCTTTTCTCCATTGAGGAGAAATAATCCATTTTCCTCTTGGCAATTGCCCTCCAAACACTGTTATTCCTTTCTTAGCCATTTGACCTGAGGGTATAAGACACCAAAGTGGCTAGGTTAATCTGAGTTTATAATTCAGTGGAATCTTTGCTGTGTCTCTTGACAGTGTATCTTTCCCCATCAGTAACCAAAATGTCTATGTCAGGAAAACTTGAGATCTTGGGAACAGGAAGCAAAAACTTTCCTAATGGCTAGCTCAGGTGATATTGAGTGGGCCTATTCCCTTTTCCATACCTTGATTTCTGAACTGATTGATTCTGGTCATGGGAAAACCTATACCATAAATGGAATGCATTTTCAAAGCATACACTGCATTCTGGAGGTCTTTGTCCTTGTCCCTCCCCACACCAGGCTATTGCCACCTAGTTGAAGCTGTTATTGTGCTGTCAACAGGTCACTCCATCTTTCTATCTGGTCACCTGCTTCAGGATGGTGGAGATCATAGTAAATAAAGCTCATGGATTCCACAATCGTGCAATCACTGTCACACTCATCAGTCTCTCAGTGAGATCCTTGGTCAGAAGTAATATTAAATAAATATATAAGTATTAAATAAATATATAAATAAAAAAGTAATATTAAAAAAGTATATTAAAAACATGGACAAGTACCCAGAAAAAAAGAAATTTCCTGGACCAATAGTTGCATAACATGAACCAACAGATGAGTTAATATGCTTAATTAGGGACACAAAATCTGGTACAGTAGCTGCAATAATAGTCATTACTTGATTGATTTTTTAATAGTCTGTTGTCATTCTACACAATCCCCCTGTGTTTGGTACTGGCCAAATAAGAGAATCAAGGGGAGATCTGTTGGAAACTGCCATTCCTGTATCATTCAAGGCTTTTATTATAGGACTAATTTCTGCAATCACTTCAGAGATGTGATACTATTTTCATTCACTATTTTCCTTTGCAGAGGCAACTATAAAGGCTTCCATTTAACCTGTCTAGCCATAGTAGCCCTCACTGCATAGGTCAGGATATCTAGCCCAATTTTACATTCTGTGATTAAGAAAATAACAACAGGATGAGTTCAGGGAACCACTGGACATACTATAAGCTGAACTTGAGCCCAAACTCCTTTAATCAGCTTGTCTCCATAAGCCCCTAGTTTTCTGGGAAAACTGAAATCGATACCAATTCAGAACCAGTATCCAAAAGACCCTGGAAAATTTGGTTGTTTCTTTCCCCCAAAGTATAGTCACCTTTGTAAAAGTCCATCAGTTCCTCAGTTGTAGGACTGGAAAACTGTAACAGTGAAACTTAGGTGATTTATTAATGCCCTCCTCCAGAAGAACTTGACCATTCCATCACTGAAGGGTTCATGTGTCCGCAAAAATGTTTAACTCTGGAAATTGATTCACAGGCCAAGATTCCCTTTTGTTGTTATCCAAAATATAGCCTTTCATTTGTTTGGAAATTTTTCCATTTATGAAATCAAACAGAAATAGTATAGACTTATCTATTTTGTGCCTGGAAATACCATGTTTGATTAACCAATTTCAAAATCCAAGAAAGGCATACAACAATAACATTGAATTTGCCTGTGCTGACGATTATGGGTCAGGCCATTATAGACATTATGTATTTATGCTGCCCATACATTTATGATGACCTTTCTTTAGCAATTCAGTGCTGTCACCTAGGCCCAGCTGCTTCAGAGAATGAATAGATCCATTGCATTTAATCCATCCAACTGAGTAGCAGCATTTCCAACCCTAATGTCTTTCACAAGGAGAAGGGTGACAAGAAAGTTTTCAAATGTGCTTGTGTACCTCTTATCTTTCTACATTTTATAAAGTTAGTGACAGTCTTGTCTTCTGGGTCTTTCCGTTGAGGAAGCTAAGGCTTTACACTGCATACCCACTTCAGCATTCCAATTTCCATGAGCCTTAAAATCTCTTCATCAACATTAAGCCCAGAAAAATCAGACATGTCCAACTTATTTTCAGGAGTCCAACTTTGACAAATGCTTCAGCCAACCATTCAAATAAACTCTTTGGCATTTCTTTTGTAAACTGAGACTGCCTGGTACATGCAGAGTTCAAAAGAGGATATCAGATCCCATAGATGTTTGGAAGTGAACCCATGTCTTCTGCAAATGTAATAAGTGTTGTTAATCACTGAGCCATTTCTCCCTCCTCTAAAATAGTGGTTCTTAGCATTTTTAATGCTGCAATCCATTAATATAGATCCTCGTGTTTGGTGAACCCCAGCCATAAATTGTTTTGTTCTTACTACATAACTATAGATTCACTACAGTTATAAATTATAATGTAAGTATTTAATAGGCAGGGTATCTGAAATGCAACCCCAAAAGTGGTTGAAACTCACAAACTGAGAACCACTACTTTACAGTAACATTTAATTAGATACACCATCACACACACACACACACACACACACACACACACGCACACACACACACAACAAATACACAATATGGAGATTTAAATAATTTTTTCTCTTCTTATGAGGCCCCAATGACAAAGAGAAGTAAAATTCCACCAAAGTTATCACCAGTGAACCAATGAGCTTATTCTGCTTAGCTACAAAATATAGGTAATGGATTGCATATAGAAATGGGGATAATTTCAAAGCACCAAACTTTACATATTTACCTTGAATGGGAATTGGCTTCCTGCTATTTTCATAAAGAGTTTTGGACCTGTTTTATCTTGCATAGAAATAGCTTCCTTTTAGTTGCATAAATAGTGCTCTCTTAGCCCTTGTGTATTCTTCCCCAGCCTATATACTTTAGTACCTTGGGAGTCAATCCCTTCAAACCACAGAAAATAGAATTCCATACAAATAACTTTGTGATACAGAAAAGAATATACTACATTCCATGTGAAAGTCAATGACACTCCCAGTCCCATTCTTCTCACAGGGAATTTCAAAATAAGGCCTGTTTATGATGGTTACTTGCCAGCAGGCTTTGCTGATTTGATGACAATGGCTGCTTTTTTTTCTTGACAACAAGGTTATACAACAGGTGTGAATTACTTTTGTTTATAGTAGCAGATGTATTCTACATAATCGTGCACTGCAGAAATTATTGTTACAATATTAAAGTAATGTACATGTTAACAACTTCAGCATTGTGCTTCAATTTCAGCTCTACTTTATTTAGAATTCTGTGTTCCAAATCATTTTTAGTTTTGGTTCTAGAAATCATTGTATACCACACAGATATCACAACTGCCAAGTATTGCCAAATTTTGAATTAAAAGTTTTGCCTGCATTTTAAATATGTGCTGTAAATGAAGATAATGATATATATTTACCTTTGGACAGAGAGTAAAACTATTGATGCAAAATTCAGTAATAATACATACCAGGTAATTAATTTTTATTCAAGAGTAATAAATATGCTTCAATTTCAGGATAAATCTCTCTCATAAAGTGCTTGTAATTACATATTATTTGAAAAAAGTAAACTGCTTTCTTTTTAAAGGCAAATTGCCTAAATTGTTAAATTAAACTGGCATTTGTAATTACATTATTTTTCTATTGATTTTTTGTTAATCTATTTCATATTTTATCATATTATTTATAGCTCACTAACCAACTTACACAGCTTTATTGCATTATTTGGTAAAAATTATAACAGACTAGAGAACTAGAGCAATAAAGTTAATGTGATTTAGGCAATAAACAAGTCTGTGGAATTTAATTAAATTATGGAAATTTATGCTATAAAGGCGTTAAAATAGGTCTCTACAGTGTGGGTCCAAATTTATACATATTTTATACATATTTAGAAACAAAACTCTGAAAGTAAAAATAATCTAAATTATATATTTTATTTTAGTAGCCCCTTCACCAAAAGAAGACAATATTGATAAAATGTAGAGACTTCACATTTTCCATGAGTAATATTCAGTCATAAATAGCTGATAGAACAAATGTTAAGAAGCTTTAAATCAGGTTTCAAAATGTTTAACTCTAATTCTGAAACTATTTATTTTGTTTTAAAATTTTGTTTTTTTTATTAATTGGTTAATGCGTATGTGTGTGTATATGTGTATGTCTGTGCCATGGAATGAATGTGGAGGGTCAGAAATCAATTTTGGGGACTGTTCACCCATTGTTTTCCATTGTTGAAGTAGCATATTTCCTGGTTCATACTTTGCATAATCCTTGCTATCAGACCTGCAAATATTGATTTAATCTTTCTGTCTCCTCCAATCTCATTAGAAATCATTTAGAAAGGGTTTAATAATAGCATTAGTTTTTTTCAATGTGAGCTCTGGGTGTTAATTTCAAATCATCAAGTTTGCAGAACAAGTACATTCACCTGCTTATCCTTCTGCACAGGATCTATAAATTTTGTTTTTAAATTAGAGAAAAAAAGCCTAATAGTATGACATACTGTACTAGAGTATATGCTTGTGGTAGAGTTCTTCCCTGGAATGGTCCTGTATTCTACTCCCAATATTAATAAATTATGTGTGTTGGGGGGTACTGAAATAATGCTCAGCATACATCAATAGTGTTATATATTTATATGGAATAAGCAATGGAATGCAAAAATCTCAAAAACTCATTTGTTTATAAGGAAATCTTTTAAAATACATCCGCCTAGGTCTTTGGGAATCTTAAGCATACTGATGTGGGAGTCCCCTTTATTAATGAATAAAGAAACTGTCTTGGCCTGTTCATAAGGCAGAACTTAGGTAGGCAGGGAAAACAGAAGTGAATGCTGGGAGAAAGAAAGGCTGTGTCAGAGAGATGCCTTGGATCCACCGGAGACAGACGCTGGGAAATTTACCCTATAAGCCACTGCCACATGGTGATATACAAATTGATAAAAATGTGTTAAAGTAAGATGTAAAGGTTAGCCAATAAAAAGTTAGAGCTAATGGGCCAAGCAGTGATTTAATTAATAGAATTTCTGTGTGGTTATTTCGGTTCAGGGCAGCCGGGACAAGCAAGCGGGTCCTCCTCTTACAGCATATAATTTTTATCTTTTGGGCCCATAATATATATCAAATATGTACATTAATTGGTCAATCATTATTTTCCCCAATAACCACTAATGTGTTAGTCCATGGATGCCACCTTTTACATTCTTCAATTCTATAAGATTAACATGTTCAAGATTTAACATGTGAGTGAGATAAAACAGAAATTGTTTTCCTTCATTATCTTTTGTTTAGACTAGCTATTGTGATATTTTAGACCACTTTTAAAATTCATCATTATTTTCATTATTCTCACAAAGTAAAGAAGTATTTAAATTTAGAAAAATATTTTTCATTTGAGTACAAGATTAACAATAGTTCACAGTTTCTAAATCTTCACACATTGGAAAAACTATAGAAATACCTTAACCTTGTTAAAATGATTAGGTATTTGATATTAATGATAAATTCATTGATCTGTGGTTTTTATCAAAATTATCATTTTTAATATTCTTATAATAATACAGGATGTCTGTTTAATAAATATTAAACAACATAATTAATTAGTTGTATCTAATCGGTGAAATACCTTTTTTGAGTATCCACTACTAACAATGACAATTGACAAATACCCAGCATCTGCAATGTGCTTGATACTAAACATACAAGCAATAAATGAAATATCGCACTTTTTTTCTTCATTTGAAAAATGAACAAAACAGGTCTTGAAACAATAATTACTTATTAATGTAGAAAATATACTAGGTTGTGAAGTTTCCTGTATCAGTATGCACTAGGCATAAATTCTAATCATATGGTTTTAATAGTGTGTGTTGTCATATAACAAAATGGAAATGTTAGATATTCAGGAATATGTGAAGATTTTATTTTCAGTTTTCTGTATGTTATTTTCATTCTCAATCACATTAGGAAAAAAATTAAAGTTTCTCATAATCATTCTTTAGATAGGAAAATTCAGAAGAAAGTGATTAATTTTTGTCTCATTTATTTATTTGTTATAAAGTATTTCATCAAGTTATTTAGAGGACTTAACTAACATGACATTGGTCATATGCATATTCTTATTCCAATCACTGGTAGGAAGACTACAATTACCATGAATGAATTAAACTAAATATCTACCATCTGGCAGTTGGAATCAGGTCAACTTCCCCTTAAACATGCAATCATATGCTATAGGATAGATAAATGAAGAAATCAGTATTCTCTAGAAGACTGAATCATTTTGAGAAGATGTACAGCTTTGTTTATTTTAATCAATTTAAACAACTTGTAAGAACATCAAAAGAATGCTTTGAAACATAACATTTAATTTATATATAGAAAAAATCAATTGCAAGATGTAAAATTCTATATTCTACTTCTAATACTCAGAATTTCAATTGCTTCCTTTGAAATTTTTAAAGAGACTTCAAGCTCATTATTTTAGTTTTATAAGGATGCTATAATTGCTTATCATTTTCCATATGAAAATGATAGAAAATAAAGTGTCTAATATAAAATTTCATTCACATAAGAATTCTACATTATTTTATGAGATTATATTAAGTCATTTTAAAAATGAGATTTAATTTTTCATGTGGTAATTAGTACACTTCATTCTATTAAAATAAAGAGTTCAAATATATCACAATTATATATTAAATTTGACAGTTTTCTTTTTGTTATATTAAAACATGAATGAATCAAAAATAATAAACTCAAGCTTTTTTATTATTACTATTTCTTGTAGATGGTTGTGGGTATATTTGATGAGTTGGCATACATGAGGTATATTTAAGCACTAGCAACTATGAGTTGATATAAGGCTTAGAGTAACATAAATGACAATGTGTCAGTGATGACTGAAATGACAAATGACAACATGCATATTAATAAGTATTAGATGACATTCAATCACTGTCCAATATTCTTAGTCATGTTGAAGGACAATACAGTCTACAAATATAGTACCCAAAGGAGAGGTGTGACAATCACAAAACAATGTATACACCTTAGAAAGTCAGCAGAAAACTGGCAAGGTTATGCCTACCTTCATGGACAGGTGAATAATACCTGCATAATTTTTGAATACATGTTAAAGACCAACAACATTAATCCCAAATTTATTGTATAGAGCTCATATTTACTCATAACATCAGTTCTTGTTTCTGATTAGAATTTAGAAATGAATGAAATAAAATTCTCTACTGCATTCACATTGTCTTTCACTTTTCTTTTGTTCACTATTAATATCTTCTTCCTTTATGTCCATCTTACACAGCTACTTGTCTGAATTGCTGCTCAGCTGATCAATCGGTTCCAGAAATGCAGAAAATCCAAATGAAATTCATGTGAATGATACGAGAGTTAGGAATCTAGTTATATGAAGTATTATGTATATAATATACAAAGAATTTTTTATATTTCAAATGTATAGGGCTTTTAAAAGAGTCAAGATCTTTATATTTTACACACACACACACACACACACACACCCGAGAGGGAAAG
This sequence comes from Microtus oregoni, assembly GCF_018167655.1. NCBI lineage: Eukaryota > Metazoa > Chordata > Mammalia > Rodentia > Cricetidae > Microtus > Microtus oregoni. The sequence goes on from NW_024544754.1 coordinate 1,379,591, forward strand.
GAGGGAAAGAGAGAATCATTAGGATGATTATTGTCAACGAATGATAAAATCAAATAACTGCTTTACTTGACATATTTGTCAACTCTGTAATGGAAACCAAAAGTAAACAATCAACCCTAAGAATTTATTTTTAAATGGAGCACATCTACAGTTAATAGGAATAGAAGTAAATAACCTCATTCCTAAGCAAAATATTTTCAGAAAATTTCTCTAAACTAAAGAAGAATTATCTATCAAAGTTTAAGAAGCATACAGAACACAAAACAGACTAGATCAGAGAAGAAACTACCCACAATATGAAATAATCAAATCACTAAATGTACAAAAAATGAAATATTATTAAAAGTTACAAAGGAAAAGAAAACTAAACAAAATATAAAAGCAGAACTATTAGAATAACACATGGCTTTTAAAGAAGACGATATAAGCCAGAAAGGGCTGGCTGGATGTTCTACAAAGACCATAGAAGTCAGTTCAGACTATTATACCAAGAAGAATTTTCATTCATAATACGTGGAGAAAAAAAGACATTCCATGATAAAAGGCCAAATGAAGCAGAATCTGCCAAAAATTTCAAACCTACAGAAATCACTATAAAGAAACCATCAATATGTACAGATTAGTGATATAAAAATAAGAAATAAATAATTTCAGACCAGCAAGTTAAAACATGCGTAAAATTGAAAAAGAAATCAGGAAAAACGTAGCTTTCACAACAGCCTCAAAAATATTTTGGAGTAACGCTAACAAAGCAAGTGAAGACTTTTATGTGTAAAAACTTCAAATCTTTGAAGAAAGAAGCTAAATAAAATATCAGAAGATGGAAAGGTTCCTCTTGTTCATGGATGAGAATGATTAATATAGTAATCATTTTCATCCATCCAAAATCCATCTACAGACACGTTGAAACTCCATGAAACTTCCAACAAAATTTTTCCCAGAACTTGAAAGGACAAGTTTGAGGTTTGAACAAAAACAAAAATATACAGGATGGCTAAAACAATTCTGTATAATTGAAGAAATTCTGAAGGTGTCGTCATTCCTGATATTGCACTATGGACATATAGTAAAAACAAACAAACAAAAAAGCAAAACCCAAATGGTGTTGATAAAGTACAGATATGCTACTCAATAGAATTCTTTGAAGATCCAGACATATATCCACATACGTATGGGCATATTGCTTTTGATAAAGAAGCAAGAAACAATGAAAAAAAGAAAACATCATCAAGAACTGTTGCTAGTATACCTGGATATCTGCATGTAGAAGAGTGCACATATATCCATATCTATTTCCAATCACAAATTTCAAGTCCAAATAGATCAAAGACCTCAAAATAAAACCAGACACACTGAATCTGATTAAAGAAAGTGTTGGGGATAGCTTTGAATGTGTTGGCAAAGGAGAAGACTTTCTGCACATTACATCAATAACACCGGAACTAAGATCAAGAACTAATAAATGGCATATGATGAAACTGAAAAGTTGTTAAAAGACAAAGGACACCAGCAATTAGATGAAGTAGCAGCCTACAGAATGAGAAAATATTTTTACAAACTCTACATCTAATAGAGCACTAATATCCTAAGTATATAAAGAACTCAAAAAAGTAGATATTAACAAATCAAATAATCCAATTAAAAAATGGGGTACCAATCTAAAAAGAGAATTCTCAAATGATGAAACAAATAATTGAGAAAACCTTGAAGAAATATGCAATATTCTTACCCGTTAGGGAAATTCAAATGACAGCTACTTTGAGATTTTGTTTTTACCAATCAGAATGGCTTAAATAAACAAAACAAATGACAGCTCAAGTTGGCAAGGAAGTGAAGTAAGGGGAACACTCCTTTGTTTCTGGTGGGATTGTTGGCTTTATAGCCACAATGGAAATCCGTGTGGCAGTTCCTTAGGAAGATAGAAATCAACATTCTTCAAGATCCATCATATCACTTTCAGATACGCATCCAAAGGATGCTTCACCTTATCAGAGAGGCATTTTCTCGACCCTGTTCATTGCATCTCTGTTCATAATATCGAGTAATTAAAAGCAGCCTAGATGCCGGTTAATAGGCAAATGGATAAAGAAAATATAGAACATTAACAAAATAAAGATTCTTCACATAATGAAATGGAATCATGAAATTTACAAGTAAATGGAAAGATATAAAATATAACCATCTTGAGTGAGGTAATTAGAACAGAAAGACAAATACAGAATGTTTCATTTCTACATGGATATTAGTTGTTAAGTTGAATATAACCAAGGTACCATCTACCAAACCACAGAGGTTAGATATATACGAATGGACTAGGGCAGGGATGTATCTCCCTAGGAAAGTGAAATATAAATTATAGTTATGCAGGGATCATGGTTTGTTTAGAGAGAAATGAGAACTGACAGAGCAGATATAGAAAAGGACAACGAGAACTAAGGATCATTTGGGTAGTTATATGGAAACCTAACACAATAGAAGTCTCCTAAAATATGTAAACACACAGAGGACATCTAAATAAAATTACCAGCTAATGGATAAACAAAGTCCCAAATGGACAACTATTGTTACCAAAGAAAGTTTCTGCTATGGGAAATTTGCTACAACTAATCAAGTCGTGGGTGGAAGAAACTCCATGGAAAGCCTTAAACAACTCAGGATATTGTTAAGGCTATTTATTTGTCTCCATAAACTTATGGTAAGTCACTTCCTGAAGAAAACATCTACACAACTCTTTGAAACTTAATACTTCTGTTCTAATAAAAAAATGGTAGCAATAAAATGATGCCTAATGACATTCAGCTATATTAATAGACTAGTGCTTTGCTCAACAATATTAGAGAAGCTTCCTCGTGTAGTAGATGGGAAGAAATATAGTGACCCACAACTGAATATCTTCATCCACTTCCTCCCTTCAGGACTCAAAGAACTCTGAGGAGGAGTAGATAGAAAGTTTGTCAGAGCCAAAGGGGGTGGAGGACACAAAAGAATTAATGCATTCTATACAAAACAGGCAGACACATATATGAACTCACAGAAACTGTGGCACCATATACAGGGGCTGCACAGGTTCAGACCAGATGAGGTACCACGCATGCAGATGGGGAAGTTGGCACAAGTCCTCATTCCTAAGCCAGAAGCTATCTCTTATCGATAACGACTCACAAATTAACAACTAGTTTTCTTCACGGGAGTTTCATTGTGGGTACAATCCACTCTTAATGGCAGATTCCATGCTCTTAATCAGATGGCTAAACCAAAATGAACTCAATGGCATCTTTGTTGGGATCTCTGTCGCATAATTTTAACAGGGATTTTTTTTTTTTTTTGCGTTTTACAAGTCCTCTAGCTATTTATTATGCCTTCCAGTTTTATGTTTTCTTGTGATTCCTTGTTTGTGGATATGTGGGTCTCTGTGTGTATTATGTTTCTTTTACTTTATCATTTACCCTTCTTCTTCAGTTAGTTTTATCTTATTCTAGTTTGTTTGATTTATTTGATTTTATTATTATTGTTTAGATGCTGGTTTGTTTTCTGAAAAGAGTCAGAAAGGGTGTGAATTCAAATTGGAAGGTAAACAGAGAGGATCTTTGAGGAGTTGAGGGAGGAAAAAATCCTAATTATAATATATTATATGAAAAAATATTTTAAGTAAGTAAATAGATATCTTTGTTACATTTGTTTGTTTGTTTGTTTTCTTTTGAGTCAATCCAGGACTTTAAGGAGACCATGCTAAACTTTGTAATATAGAGGAAATTTTGCAAGGTTTTAAATACATATTTGAAGTATTATTGCCAAATAATATTAAATAAATAAGACAAATATTTTTTTATTCAGTGTTTAACTGATTATAATATATGTAAATCACTTACATTGTACTGATACATAGGATATATATGTATATGTATATATATAAATACTTTTCTGGTACAATAAAGTAAAGTATGAAAAAATGGTGAGATAAGGAAGTATGTGTTTAGACAGAAAAAGAGAATGGTGAATAATGTGAAAATTATTGAGAGGGGGCTAGAAAGACAGCCATATGAATGGATACAATACACATATATTATGACATATTGTAAAATACATTAATAAAAATTTCTTTAAGAAAGAGAAAGGAAGAGGTTTGCCAGAAGTAAATTAGGAGATAGAATCATAAAAGAAGCAAATCTGTGGTACAGTAAATGTATTCACTTGGTAGAGATGTTTTCACCAAGATACATGGTTGATTGCTACAAATTGTCCTTTGAAACCTCTTGTTTATAACCACCACCACACAAATAAATAATTTTATCCTGATATTTTTAAAAAAAGAATTGAAATGCAAATGAGACTGAAATAAGAAGCAGGATGAGACTAGAATGAGCTAAGAGTAAAGGCACTGGTTTGTGAACAAGCATGAAATAACAGAGGAGCTACACAAGCACATTAAATTTGTTTCTCTGATCCAAGAAGAGACCGGTATGTAACTCTCTAAAACTGAATGATTTATAATCTTCAATAAGCTCAGAAATGTTAACAAACAATACTCTTTAAAAGTATTTTTTGGGGGAAGTGGTGGTTTGAGACAAGTTTTTTCTGTGTTGTTTTGGAGCCTAACCAGTCCTGGAACTAGCTCTTATAGACCAGGCTGGCCCCAAAACCAGAAAGATTTGCCTGTCTCTGCCTCCTAAATGCTGGGATTAATCGTGTGTGCCATCATTGCCTGGCAGATTTTAAGGTTTCTTTTTTTTTTTTTTTACATAAACACCACATTTAGGTTTTACTCAAAATTATTCAGGCAAGATAAATTTATAAGATTTGAGACAACCTATGTGTATATTCATATAAATAAAATTTTGGTATCTTTGTATAAAATTGGACATCAACTAAAAGCAAGCATTGAAAAAAATTTTGCAACTTTGAACAAAAATTGTTACATATATTTCTTTTATTGTTTTGGCCATGTCTATATACTAGATAGCTAGATTTGAATGTTTTGTATGTTATTTTTCCATACTTTCTTTTCTGATCCTTAGATTATTTGACATAGTAACAAATTAGAAGGAGTAAGATTTGTTTAATGGTAATTGCACTATGGAAAATTATCTCATCAAAATTGAGAAATATTATTTTCCACTCCTTGAGGGTATTTGGATTTTGGCACAGGGAGAGATCAAGTTAGTTACAAGATGGTGGACCCAAGCTGGGTGGTGGTGGCACCCACCTTTAGTCCCAGAACTGGGGAGGCAGAGGCAGGCGGATCTCTGAGTTCAAAGCCAGCCTGGTCTACAAGATCTAATTCCAGGATAAGCACCAAAGCTACAGAGCAACCTTGTATCAAAAAAAAGGTGGACCCTTGAATTTAAACTACAACACACAAAAGATTTGATCTAGACATTGTTTGTATCAACACTAAGGCACTGTCAAGAAGAAAATAAGCGACTTAGTAGAAAAGGCTTGTAAAAGGATAGATGGATTGACTATGTTCAGACACATCTGAAATTCTCCAAGACATCTAGAATATAAGGAAAACTTCAAATTTGCATACTATATTTTATTTGTAAAATATCTAAAACCTATGTTTTTCCTCACAATTATAAACTAGACTTCAAAACTTTATTACAACTATTCTTAAGTGAAAACATTTTCCTATTGCTTGTATGTACTTTCCATGTCCATAGTTATTGAAAAAAATATATTTGCTTGAAACAATGTCATATATGTGCCTATTATTTATCGAAGAAGCTGGAACTATTGATGTAGATGGTCAAATTGAATAAATTATAGTATAGAAATGTTTAAACTTTGCTTTCATAGGGAAAAATGTAAAAAAACACATTGTAAATTTAATTATGATTTTATAATGTTGGCTATTGACATAAACTTATGAAAAGCTCCAGAATTTGTATTATTTGGTATAGTACTGAGTATTAAGAATATTTTTTAATTCACACATAATTACTGAGGTAACTTATTTATCCTTTAATGTATTACGTTCAAGTTAGTTCCCTAGAATAGAAAGTATTAAAATAACATGTTATCAATAGGATAATCAATTAGTGGCCTGATATATAGCTTATTTTATCTCTGGTTGGGTATCTGCAATTTTTTCAAATCCTGTATTGGTTTTTATTCATGCTTCTTCAGTTTCCATTTGTAAATTTTCCATTTTTCAGTTTATCCTAATTTCTCTGTGCGTAAGATGTCGTTAGTTAGACTCTATTATTTGATTTATAATTTCTTGTCACATTTATATTTAATCTACCACATGACACATGGACCAAATACATGAAAATTATGGTGGTTAATTTTATTTGTAGTCATGATAATCTAAAACAACTTGAAAAGAAAGTCTCAATGGGATTGTGTAGATCAAGTTTGCCTGTGGGCATTTTGGTATTGCATTGTCTTTATTGTGTTAATTGATACATAAAAATTTAGCCCACTGTACACAACAGCATTTCATGGGTTTGATACTTTTACCTTAGGGAAGAAAAAAAAGATGAATTGAGTTGAAAGCATGCATATATTCACTTTTCTCTTGGCTGTGGGTTTGATGGAACAATTTCTTTTAAGTTCCTCTTTTCTTAACTTCCCTAATACAGTGTACTGCACCCTGGAACTGTGAGGTGAAATAAACTCTTTCTCACTTATATTTATTTCCATCAGGGTATTTTATCACAGAAAAGAAATCAGGAAATGAAAGATTCAGAAAACAACATTTGCTACTGTTTCTCAACAATTACATGTTAATACAAAGAATCACTAAAAAACACAGTGTTAGGTACCTTTAAAATGTAACTTCATGAATGACACATAGTTTTTTTTTTTAAGTGAAAAACTTTGAAATGCTGTATAGTAGGAACAGTACAGACACAATTATGGTGTTCTATACATATAAAAAAAACCTACAGAATTCATGTGAAGGGAAGGAATTTCCTGTTATATAAGGGAAACTGATTGATAAGATATAGGATATTAACCTTGAACTATTTTGAAATCCACAAGTATCTAATTCTGTACTTATGGACAATAAGTTGTTCTTTTGTATCTTCCCTTAGAGTTCCGTGGGAATAGAATGTCTTACTGAATGTGTGACTGTCTATAGTAAAGACCATGCTTCCAGCATTCCTAGTATTTTATTTGGGCCTGGTGAAAACTTACGAATAATGTAATAAAAGATAACTGCTTTGTGGTACCTTTCCATGCTGTTGTCTAGGACACTGAAGAAAAATATGAAGAACCATGGTAGCTATCTTTGAGCAATTTTGAAGTTGATATCTCTTAATTAAGTGGACCAATAAATTCAAAGAATCAGAGGTATCATAAATAATCCTAGAATCTGTGTTCCTAGACTTCTAATAAGCAAATACATTTTACATAATTATTTTTATTATAATGGGATTCATTGGGAAAATTTCATACATGTTTATCTTTGTACTTTGCTCTTATGCCCCCTTAAAACTTTGCTTTGACTTCTGTAATGTCCTATTTTTCCTCTTAATCCCATGAAATAGTTCCCTTCTACTGCCATGTAATGTAATATTTTAAAGGAAGAATATAATTCCAATTTGTTTTATATAATTTTATTCAAATTCAGTCATGATTCCTATCTAGTTCTGATATCAGAACTTGATACAGTCTTATATTTTTGAAGTTGTAATTGATGTTGTTGTGGTATAAAAGTTATTGATAATATTAGGTTTCTTTTCCCCATATTCAAAACAGCAGTGGATTCTACTCAGTTTTTCCTACAGAGAATTGTAAAGCTGTACTCACAATATATCTGGTCTGTATTACTCAGAAATCTTATAAGTAATATAACAGACATCACAGCATTTTTAACTAAACCTTGGCTTTTTCTTCACTTTGGAGAAAATTCATCAAGTTTTACAAAGGTCTCATTTTCTGTTATAGTGTAACTATACTTCAGTCCTATGTTTTCACACTAGACCTACTAAATTTATTTCTAGGAGTTTTGCAACCCTGTCTCCCTTACTGCTTCTTCAGAAAAGACTAACATGACTCTAAAATTTTCTACTTTTATGATTATTTTATAGTATCACATACTCAGTAACACATCATTTTCTTTTTTTTCAGAAATAATTTACTATTTTCATAAGAACTTTAAACATTTTAAGTTGTGCACAGTACAGTTGTGGATATACAAATTATAATTTCTTGTGACTAAATGTAATACTGAAAGGATGTAATACTTAAATAACTTCCCAAATAAGTGATCTGAGCAATACTACTTTTGTATTTTTCTATTGCTGGAATGATACAAGGATTAGGGTAATTTATGAAAGAGTATTTTGGCCTTGACAGGTTCTGAGAATTAGCATTCATGACCATCATAGAAGAATCATGACAACATGTAAATAGATATGTCACTAGATTAGTAGCTGAGAGATTAAATCCCTCTGCACAAGAACAAGAAGGAGAGGGTTAGCTGGAAGTGGTACAGGTTTTTGAATACTCAAAGTCCACCATCAGTGACATGCCTCCTTCAATGTGGCAACATTTTCTAATCCTTCATACATAGTTCTAAAAACTAGAGATCAAGCATTCAAATATATAATCCTATGGGCCTGTCTCTTTTAAACCACCACACCTATGTAAAATGACTTTTTACATACTTATGTGGAAGAGCTTTATAGCTAAGAGCATCTTGATTATTTAGAATTTCGTTATTTTCTTCAGAGTGCTGTGGTTAATCTAAGTTATTTATACGCACAAATTGCAAAAAAAAATCCAATAGTAAGAAAAACATAACTTTTCATTTTATTGTTTAGATATTATGTTATTTTTTTTTATTTGCTGATGGAGGAGGGACATCTGTCTATGTGTTACTCTCATTGGTTAATAAAGAAACTGCATTGGCTTTTTGATAGGGCAGGATTTAGATAGGTGGAGTAGACAGAACAGAATGCTGGGAGAAAGAAAGCATAGATGGGCAGACATCATGGAGCCAGTCGCAGGTCAACATGCTGAATCTTTCCCGGTAAGCCACCACCTCATGGTGTTACACAGATTACTAAATATGAGTTAAAGCAAGATGTGAAAATTAGCCAAAAAGAGGCTGAAACTAATAGGCCAGACAGTGTTTAAAAGAATACAGTTTCCATGTAATTATTTCAGGTAAAGCTAGCCAGTGGCCGGGAGCCAGGCAGCAGGAAGCAGACCACTGCTCCTTCTACAAATTGCCTTTATTTTATTTTATTTTTTCTTTGAGAAAAGGAAAAAAAAACCCGTTTCCGCCACCTCCCAGCCTCCCATTTCCCTCCCCCTCCTCCCACCCTTCTCCCTGTCCTCCCACCCTTCTCCCCCTCCTCCCCACTTCTCTCCCCCTCCCTATCCAGTCCAAAGAGCAGTCAGGGTTCCCTGCCCTGTGGTAAGTCCTAGGTCTTCCCCACTCTGTCCATATCTAAGAAGGTGAACATCCAAACTGGCTAGGCTTGCACAAAGCCAGCACATTAAGTAGGATCAAAACCCTGTGCCATTGTCCTTGGATTCTCATCAGCCCTCATTGTTCACCATGTTCAGAGAGTCCAGCCCTATACTAAGATTTTTCAGTCACAGTCTAGCTGGCCTTGGTAAGCTCCCAATAGATCAGCTCCACTGTCTCAGTAGGTGGGTGCACCCCTCACAGACCTGACTTCTCTGCTCATGTTCTCCCTCCTTCTGCTCCTCATTGGGACCTTGGGAGCTCAGTCCAGTGCTCCAGTGTGGGTCTCTGTTTCTATCTCCATCCATCACCAGATGAAGGTTCTATGGTGATATGCAAGATATTCGTCAGTATTGCTATAGGATAGGGTCATTTCAGGTTCCCTATCCTCAGCTGCCCAAGGAACTAACTGGGGACATGGCCTTGGGATCCTGGGAGCCACTCAAGGTTCAAGTCTCTTGCCAACTCCAGGGTGGCTCCCTTAACTAAGAATTGGGCTTCCGTGCTCCCCTATCCAACCTTCCTTTATCCCAATCATCCTTTTTCCCCAATTTCCCCCCATCCGCCCCTTCTCCCTTTTCTCTCCCCTTCTCCCCTTACCCCCATCCAACAGCACCCCCAAGATCCCAATTTTACCACCGAGTAGTACTCTAATGTGTATATATTCCACACTTTCTTCATCCATTCTTCCATTGAAGGGCATCTAGGTTGTTTCCAGGTTCTGGCTATTACAAATAATACTGCTATGAACATAGTTGAACAAATGCTCTTGTCATATGATAGGGCATCTCTTGGGTATATTCCCAGGAGTGGTATTGCTGGGTCCAGGGGTAGGGTGATTCCTAATTTCCTGAGAAACCGAAACACTGATTTCCAAAGTGGTTGCACAAGATTGCATTCACACCAACAATGGATGACGGTACCCCTTCCTCCACAGCCTCTCCAGCAAAGGCTATCATTGGTGTTTTTGTTTTTGGCCATTCTGACAGGTGTAAGATGGTATCTCAAAGTTGTTTTAATTTGCATTTCCCTGATCACCAAGGAGGATGAGCATGACCTTAAGTGTCTTTTGGTCATTTGAATTTCTTCTGTTGAAAATTCTCTGTTCAGTTCAGTGCCCCATTTTTTAATTTGGTTAATTAGCATGTTAAAGTCTAGTTTCTTGAGTTCTTTATATATTTTGGAGATCAGACCTTTGTCTGTTGCGGGGTTGGTGAAGATCTTCTCCCATTCAGTAGGTTGCGTTTTTCTGTTAGTGACAGTGTCCTTTGCTTTACAGAAGCTTCTCAGTTTCAGGAGGTCCCATTTATTCAATGTTGTCCTTAATGACTGTGCTGCTGCGGATATGCATAGGAGGTAATCTCCTGCGCCCATATATTGTAGAGTACTTTCCACTTTCTCTTCTATCAGGTTCAGTGTGTTCAGCCTGATATTGAGGTCTTTAATCCATTTGGACTTGAGTTTTGTGCATGGCGATAGATATGGATCTATTTTCATTCTTCTACAGGTTGACAACCAGTTCTGCCAGCACCATTTGTTGAAGATGCTTTCTTTCTTCCATTGTATACTTTTAGCTCCTTTATCAAAAATCAGGTGTTCATAGGTTTGTGGGATAAAATATGGGTTTCTACTCTATTCCATTGATCAACTTCTCTGTTTTTATGCCAATACCAAGCTGTTTTCAATACTGAAGCTCTGTAATAGAGTTTGAAGTCAGAGATGGCAATGCCTCCATAAGTTCCTTTATTGTATAGGATTGTTTTGGCTATTCTGGGTTTTTTTGTTTTTCCATATAAAGTTGATAATTGTCATCTCAAGATCTGTGAAGAATTTTGATGGGACCTTGATGGGGATTGCATTGAATCTATAAGTTGCCTTTGGTAGAATTGCCATTTTTACTATGCTGATCCTCCCAATCCAAGAGCAAGGGAGGTCCTTCCATTTTCTGGTATCCTCCTCAATTTCTTTCTTCAATGCCTTAAAATTCTTGTCAAATAGATCTTTTACTTCCTTGGTTAGAGTTACCCCAATATATTTTATGCTGTTTTTTGCTATCCTGAAAGGAGAAGCATCTCTGATTTCCCTCTCTGCTTCCATATCCTTTGTGTATAATAGGGCAACTGATTTTTTGGAATTGATCTTGTATCCTGCCACATTACTAAAGGTGTTTATCAGCTGTAAAAGTTCTTTGGTGGAGTTTTGAGGGTCGCTTATGTACACTAACATATCATCTGCAAATAACGAAAGTTTCACTTCTTCCTTTCCAATTAGAATCCCCTTGATCCCCTTATGTTGTCTTATTGCTATTGCTAGAACTTCAAGCACTATATTGAAGAGGTATGTCGAGAGTGGACAGCCTTGTCGTGTTCCTGTGTTTAGTGGGATGGCTTTGAGTTTCTCTTCGTTTAATTTGATGTTAGCTGTCGGCTTGCTGTATATAGCTTTTATTATATTTAGGTATGGCCCTTGTATCCCTATTATCTCCAATACTTTTACCATAAAGGGACATTGAATTTTGTCAAATGCTTTTTCAGCATCTAATGAAATGATCATATGTTTTTTTCTTTCAGTTTATTTATATGACGGATTACATTGATAGATTTTCGTATGTTGAACCAGCCCTGCATCCCTGGGATGAAGCCTACTTGATCATAATGGATAATTTTTCTAATGTGTTCCTGGATTCGGTTTGCCAGTATTTTGTTGAGGATTTTTGGGTCGATGTTCATGAGTGAGATTGGCCTATAATTCTCTTTCTTGGTTGAGTCTTTGTGCGGTTTTGGTATCAGAGTAACTGTAGCTTCATAAAAGGAATTTGGCAATGCCTCTTCTGTTTCTATATTGTGAAATACATTAAGGAGTATAGGTATTAGGTCTTCTTGGAAGTTCTGGTAGAATTCCGCATTGAAACCATCTGGTCCTGGGCTTTTTTTTGTAGGGAGGTTTTTGATAACCGCTTCTAATTCTTTGCAAATAACAGGTCTATTTAGATTGTTCACCTATTCCTGGTTTAACTTTGGTATATGGTATTTATCTAAAAAAGTGACCATTTCCTTTACATTTTCCAAGTTTGTGGCATATAGGCTTTTGTAGTAAGATCTAATGTTTCTATGAATTCCCTCTGTGTCTGTGGTTATGGCCCCCTTTTCATTTCTGATCTTTTTAATTTACAAATTCTCTCTCTGCTGTTTGATTAGTTTGGATAGTGGTTTGTCAATCTTGTTGATTTTCTCCAGGAACCAGCTTTTTGTTTCATTGATTCTTTGTATTGTTTTCTGTGTTTCTATTTTGTTGATTTCAGCCCTCAGTTTGATTATTTCCAGTCTTCTACTACTCCTAGGTGAGTCTCCTTCTTTTTTTTTTTCTAGTGCTTTCAGGTAGGCTGTTAAGGCTCCAATGTGAGCTTTCTCTGTTTTCTTTAAGTGGGCACTTAGTGCTATGAACTTTCCTCTTAGTACTGATTTCATAGTTTCCCATAAGTTTGAGTATGTTACTTCTTTATTTTCATTGAATTCCTGGAAGACTCTAATTTCTTTCTTTATTTCTTCCTTGATCCAGGTATGGTTCCCTAGTTGACGGTTTAGTTTCCATGAGTTTGTAGGCTTTCTGGGGGTTGCATTGTTATTGAATTCTAACTTTAATCCATGGTGATCTGATAAGACACAGGTGGTTACTAATATTTTTTTGTAACTGTGGATTTTTGCTTTGCCACTGAGCATGCGGTCGATTTTCGAGAAGGTTCCATGAGCTGCAGAGAAGAAGGTATATTCTTTCCTATTTGGGTGGAATGTTCTATAGATGTCTGTTAAGTCCATTTGCTTCATTACCTCCAGTAGTTCTCTTACTTCTCTATTAGGTTTCTGTCTGATTGACCTGTCCATTGATGAGAGAGAAGTGTTGAAGTCTCCTACTATTAGTGTGTGCGGTTTGATGGCTCCCTTGAGTTTTAGCAATGTTTCTTTTATGTACGTAGGTGCTTTTATATTAGGGGCATAGATGTTCAGGATTGAGACTTCATTCTGATGAACTGTTCCTGTTATGAGTATAAAATGCCCCTCTCCATCTCTTCTGATTAATTTAAGTTTGAAGTCAACTTTGTTAGAAATTAGTATGGCCACACCTGCTTGTTTCTTAGGTCCATTTGCTTGATAACCCTTTCCCAGCCCTTTACTCTGAGTAGATGCCTGTCTTTGTGGTTGAGGTGTGTTTCCTGTAAATGGCAGAATGTTGGATCCTGTTTTCTTATGCAAGCTCTGTGTCTGTGCCTTTTTATTGGTGAGTTGACATTAAGTGATATTAATGACCAGTGGTTGTTTACTCCCGTTACTTTTTTTTTTTTAATAATTTTTTTTATTAAGAAAAGAAGAAAAAAAACATAAACAAAAAACAAGTTTCCACCTCCTCCCAGCCTCCCATCTCCCTCCCCCTCCTCCCACCCTTCTCCCCCTCCTCCCACCCTTTTACCCCTCCCCTCACTCCTCTCCCCCTCCCTCTCCAGTCCACAGAGCAGTCCAGGTTCCCTGCCCTGTGGCAAGTCCTAGGTCCTCCCCCCTCCGTCCATATCTAGGAAGGTGAACATCCAAACTGGCTAGGCTTCCACAAAGCCAGCACATTAAGTAGGATCAAAACCCCGTGCCATTGTCCTTGGCGTCTCATCAGCCCTCATTGTTCGCCATGTTCAGAGAGTCTGGCTTTATCCCATACTTTTTCAGTCACAGTCCAACTGGCCTTGGTGAGCTCCCAGTAGATCAGCTCCACTGTCTCAGTGGGTGGGTGCACGCCTCGTGGTCCCGACTTCTTTGCTCATGTTCTCCCTCCTTCTGCTCCTCATTGGGACCTTGGGAGCTCAGTCCAGTGCTCCAGTGTGGGTCTCTGTCTCTGTCTCCATCCATCACCAGATGAAGGTTCTATGATGATATGCAAGATATTCGTCAGTATTGCTCTCGGATAGGGTCATTTCAGGTTCCCAATCCTCAGCTACCCAAGGAACTAACTGGGAACCTCATGTTGGGCACTTGGGAGCCCCTCTAGGGTCAAATCTCTTGCTCACCCTAAAGTGGTTCCCTTAACTAAGAATTGTGGTTCCGTGCTCCCCTATCCACCTTTCCTTTATCCCAATTCTCCTGATTCCCCAAGTCCCCCCTCCTTCCCTTCTACCTTTTCTCTCCCCATCTCCCCTTACCCCCATCCCACCCCACCCCCAAAATCCTAATTTTCTCCCTGGCAATTGGGTCTACTTCCCTTAGCCAAGAGGATAACTATATGTTTTTCCTTGGGTTCACCTTCTTACTGAGCTTCTTTAGGTTCACCTATTGTAGACTCCGTGGCCCTAATTTATGGCTAGAAACCAATTATGAGCGAGTACATCCCATGTTCATCTTTTTGGGTCTGGGACACCTCACTCAGGATAGTGTTTTCTATTTCCATCCATTTGCCTGCAAAATTCGAGAAGTCATTGTTTTTTACCGCAGCGTAGTACTCTAGCGTGTATATATTCCATACTTTCTTCATCCATTCTTCCATTGAAGGGCATCTAGGTTGTTTCCAGGTTCTGGCTATTACAAATAATACTGCTATGAACATAGTTGAACAAATGCTTTTGTCATATGATAGAGCATCTCTTGGGTATATTCCCAGGAGTGGTATTGCTGGGTCCAGGGGTAAGTTGATCCCGAATTTCCTGAGAAACCGAAACACTGACTTCCACAGTGGTTGCACAAGATGGCATTCCCACCAGCAATGGATGAGGGTACCCGTTCCTCCACAGCCTCTCCAGCAAAGGTTATCCTTGGTGTTTTTGACTTTAGCCATTCTGACAGGTGTAAGATGATATCTCAAAGTTGTTTTGATTTGCATTTCCCTGATTGCTAAGGAAGTTGAGCACGACTTTAAGTGTCTTTTGGCCATTTGAACTTCCTCTGCTGAGAATTCTCTGTTCAGTTCAGTGCCCCATTTTTTAATTGGGTTAATTAGCATTTTAAAGTCTAGTTTCTTGAGTTCTCTATATATTTTGGAGATCAGACCTTTGTCTGTTGTGGGGTTGGTGAAGATCTTCTCCCAATCAGTAGGTTGCCTTTGTGTCTTATTGACTATGTCCTTTGCTTTACAGAAGCTTCTCAGTTTAAGTAGGTCCCATTTATTCAATGTTGCCCTTAATGTCTGTGCTTCTGGGGTTATACATAGGAAGCGATCTCCTGTGCCCAGCTCCTGTAGGGTACTTCCCACTTTCTCTTCTATCAGGTTCAGTGTGTTCGGGCTGATATTGAGGTCTTTAATCCATTTGGACTTGAGTTTTGTGCACGGTGATAGATAAGGGTCTATTTTCATTCTTCTACAAGATGACATCCAGTTGTGCCAGCACCATTTGTTGAAGATGCTTTCTTTCTTCCATTTTATACTTTTAGCTCCTTTATCGAAAATCAGGTGTTCATAGGTTTGTGGGATAAAATCCGGGTCTTCTATACGATTCCATTGGTCGACTTCTCTGTTTTTATGCCAGTACCACACTGTTTTCATTACTGTAGCTCTGTAATAGAGTTTGAAGTCAGGGATGGTAATGCCTCCAGAAGATCCTTTATTGTATAGGATTGTTTTGGCTATCCTGGGTTTTTTGTTTTTCCATATAAAGTTGATTATTGTCCTCTCCAGATCTGTGAAGAATTTTGATGGGATCTTGATGGGGATTGCATTGAATCTATACATAGCCTTTGGTAGAATTGCCATTTTTACTATGTTGATCCTCCCAATCCAAGAGCAAGGGAGGTCCATCCATTTTTTGGTATCCTCTTCAATTTCTTTCTTCAATGCCTTAAAGTTCTTGTCAAATAGATCTTTCACTTCCTTGGTTAGATGTACCCCAAGATATTTTATGCTGTTTTTGGCTATTGTGAATGGTGAAGCTTCTCTGATTTCCCTCTCTGCTTCCATATCCTTTGTGTATAAGAGGGCGACTGATTTTTTGGAGTTGATCTTGTATCCTGCCACATTACTAAAGGTGTTTATCAGCTGTAGGAGTTCTTTGGTGGAGTTTTTGGGGTCGCTTATGTACACTATCATATCATCTGCAAATAACGAAAGTTTAACTTCTTCCTTTCCAATTCGAATCCCCTTGATTCCATTATGTTGTCTTATTGCTATTGCTAGAACTTCAAGCACTATATTGAAGAGGTATGGGGAGAGTGGACAGCCTTGTCGTGTTCCTGAGTTAAGTGGGATGGCTTTGAGTTTCTCTCCGTTTAATTTGATGTTAGCTGTCGGCTTGCTGTATATAGCTTTTATTATATTTAGGTATGACCCTTGTATCCCTAATCTCTCCAAGACTTTTAACATAAATGGATGTTGAATTTTGTCAAATGCTTTTTCAGCATCTAATGAAATGATCATATGTTTTTTTCTTTCAGTTTATTTATATGCTGGATTACATTGATAGATTTTCGTATGTTGAACCAGCCCTGCATCTCAGGAATGAAGCCTACTTGATCATAATGGATAATTTTTCGGATGTGTTCTTGGATTCGATTTGCCAGTATTTTGTTGAGGATTTTTGCGTCGATATTCATGAGTGAGATTGGCCTGTAGTTCTCTTTCCTGGTTGAGTCTTTGAGTGGTTTTGGTATCAGAGTAATTGTGGCTTCATAAAAGGAGTTTGGTAATGACCCTTCTGTTTCTATCTTGTGGAATACATTAAGGAGTATAGGTATTAGATCTTCTTGGAAGATCTGGTAGAATTCCGCATTGAAACCATCTGGTCCTGGGCTTTTTTTGGTAGGGAGGTTTTTGATAACCTCTTCTAATTCTTCGCGACTAACAGGTCTATTTAGATTGTTCACCAGGTCGTGATTTAACTTTGGTATATGATATTTATCTAAAAAAGTATCCATTTCCTTTACATTTTCCAATTTTGTGGCATATAGGCTTTTGTAGTAAGATCTAATGATTCTCTGAATTTCCTCTGTGTCTGTGGTTATGTCCCCCTTTTCATTTCTGATCTTATTAATTTGCAAATTCTCTCTCTGCCGTTTGATTAGCTTGGATAGTGGTTTGTCAATCTTGTTGATTTTCTCCAGGAACCAGCTTTTTGTTTCATTGATTTTTTGTATTGTTTTCTGTGTTTCTATTTTGTTGATTTCAGCCCTCATTTTGATTATTTCCAGTCTTCTACTCCTCCTAGGTGAGTCTGCTTCTTTTTTTTCTAGAGCTTTCAGGTGGGCTGTTAAGTCTCCAATGTGAGCTTTCTCTGTTTTCTTTAAGTGGGCGCTTAGTGCTATGAACTTTCCTCTTAGGACTGCTTTCATAGTGTCCCATAAGTTTGAGTATGTTGTTTCTTTATTTTCATTGAATTCCAGGAAGACTTTAATTTCTTTCTTTATTTCTTCCTTAATCCAGCTATGGTTCAATAGTTGACTGTTCAGTTTCCATGACTTTGTATGCTTTCTGGGGGTAGCATTATTGTTGAATTCTAACTTTAATCCATGGTGATCTGATAAGACACAGGTGGTTACTAATATTTTTTTGTAACTGTGGATGTTTGCTTTGTTACCGACTATGTGGTCGATTTTCGAGAAGGTTCCATGAGCTGCAGAGAAGAAGGTATATTCTTTCCTATTTGGATGGAATGTTCTATAGATGTCTGTTAAGTCCATTTGATTCATTACCTCCACTAATTCTCTTATTTCTCTGTTAGGTTCCTGTCTGATTGACCTGTCCATTGGTGAGAGAGGAGTGTTGAAGTCTCCTACTATTAGTGTGTGCGGTTTGATGGCTGCCTTGAATTTTAGCAATGTTTCTTTTATATACGTGGGTGCTTTTATATTAGGGGCATAGATGTTCAGGATTGAGACTTCATCCTGATGAACTGTTCCTGTTATGAGTATAAAATGCCCCTCTCCATCTCTTCTGATTGATTTAAGTTTAAAGTCAACTTTGTTAGAGATTAGTATGGCCACACCTGCCTGTTTCTTAGGACCATTTGCTTGATAGGCCTTTTCCCAGCCCTTTACTCTGAGTAGGTGCCTGTCTTTGTGGTTGAGGTGTGTTTCTTGTAAACAGCAGAATGTTGGATCCTGTTTTCTTATCCAATCTCTTAGCCTGTGCCTTTTTATAGGTGAGTTGAGTCCATTGACATTAAGTGATATTAATGACCAGTGGTTGTTAACTCCGGTCATTTTTTTTTAGTCGTAGAGTTTGTGTGTTTCCCTTCTTTGTTTTGTGTTGGTGAAGGGTATCTAGATGTCTGAGGTATTGTGGTCATTGTTGGACTCCTTGGTTAGTGATTTTCCTTCTATTACTTTTTGTAAGGCTGGATTTGTTGCTGTGTATTGTTTCAATTTGTTTTTATCCTGGAAAATTTTATTTTCTCCATTTATAGTGAAGAAAGCTTGGCTGGGTATAGTAGTCTGGACTTGCATCCATGTTCTCTCAGTTTCTGCAGTACATCTATGCAGGACCTTCTGGCTTTCATGGTTTCCATAGAGAAGTCAGGTGTAAGTCTGATAGTTTTACCTTTATAAGTGACTTGGCCTTTTTCTTTTGCAGCTCTTAAAATTCTTTCCTTATTCTGTATGCTTTGTGTTTTGATTATTATATGGCGAGGGGATTTTTTTTTTTTTGATACAGCCTATTCGGTGTTCTGTATGCTTCTTGAACCTTCAAAGGTATATCTTTCTTTAGGTTGGAAAAGTTTTCTTCTATAATTTTATTAAATATATTTTCTGGACCATTGACCTGTACTTCTTCTCCTTCTTCTACTCCAACTATTCTTAGGTTTGTTCTTTTTATTGTGCCCCATATTTTCTGAATGTTTTGTGCTGAGAGTTTGTTGGACTTGCTGTTTTCTTTGATCAGTGTGTTTATTTTCTCTATGATATCTTCTGTATCTGAGATTCTTTCTTCTAACTCTTGTATTCTGTTGGTTATGCTTGTTTCTGTAGATTCTGTTTGTTTACTTAAATTTTCCATGTCCAGCCGGCCCTCTGTTTGTGTTTTCTTCTTTGCCTCCATTTCAGTTTTCATGTCTTGAACTTTTTCCATTATCTGTTTGATTGTTTTTCCTTGGATTTCTAGGGTATCATTCACTGATTTATTCAATTCTTCAAACTTTCTGTTATATTTCTCATCCATTTCTATAAGGGCATTTTTTACATGCTGTTTAAGGGCGTCAATCACTTTCATGAAATCAATCTTTTCTACTTCTTCTTGATTATGGTGTTCATGTCCTCCCCTTGTGATATCGCTGGTTTCTGGTGGCTTCATATTGCTTTTCAGCTTGTTGGGTGAATTCTTGCATTGGCATCTGCCCATCTCTTCTTCCAAATGCTCCCTTATGGATCTACTTTTACAGGATCAGTTCTCCTTGCCTATTGATGTACATTCCCAGTGATGGCTCTCCTGGTGCCGCAATCAGATCTCCGTGCCCAATGATGGCTCTCCCCAATGTTGGCTCTCCTGATGCCGAGAGATCAGGTCTCCTTGCTGGTTGGGCAGCCCGCAAACAAATTGCCTACCTTGCTTGGTGCAGGCAGGCTATAGAAACAAAGGAACTCCATCCCGCTTCTGTGCCCCGAGGACTCCGACCCAGTGCCCAGACAGGCTGGGCTGAGTGATGTTATGTGTCAAAAGAGGGCAGTGGGGCTGAAGTGGGGAGGGCTCTGGATGCAAGCTGGGTCGGACAGGAAGAAAGAGGCAGTATGCAGGGGGCAGAGGCCCTGCAGAGAGCCCAAGAAATATAGGGGGTCGAGGAACCTCTGAGTTCCACGTCCAGGGCTGGCACCCCGGGGTCAGAAACTCACCCCAACGTTGGCTCTCCTGGCGCCGAGAGATCAGGTCTCCGTGCTGGTTGGGTAGCTCCTAAACAAAGCGCCTACCTTGCTTGGTGCAGGCAGGCTATAGAAACAAAGGAACTCCCGCCCGCTTGGGTGCCCTGAGGATTCCAACCCAGCGCCAGACACGCTGGGCTAGGTGATGTTATGTGTCGAAAGAGGACAGTGGGGCCTAAGCGAGGAGGGTTCTGGACGCAAGCTGAGTGGGATAGGAAGAAAGAGGCAGCATGCAGGGAGGAGAGGCCCTGAAGAGAGCCCAAGAAGGATAGGGGTTCGAGGAACCTCTGAGTTCTCGTCCCAGGCTGACACTGCAATGTCAGAAACTCACCCCAACGTTGTCTCTCCTGGCGCCGAGAGATCTTGCCTTTATTTTTTGATAGCTTTGTGAAACAGTACTACATCTACATCACTCCTGCTCCTCATTCCCTCAACTCTATCCTCTCCTATGTTTCTCCTCTTTATCTGAAATCCACAGTATCTTCTTTAATTATTATTGTTACATATATCCACACATAGTGAATACACAACCTTGTGATCTCATTTAGCACTGATCATATGTAACCATGCTCTTGGCTGAACATTTGATATTGGGTAACCTATCATTGACTTGGCTATAGATAAAATTAAGTCTCCCTTTCTCATGAGCCATTGACAACCACAGAACTTCATCTTGGGTTTATACAGTGTTGGGAGTCTAATTTCAAATGTTTACAATGATCTGGGATGTATGTGTGAAGTTAGCACAGCATGGAAACTATGACCACCTGTTTCAAACATGTAGCCTTAGCCTGGGTCATTTTAATTTATACACTTTCAGTGGTTTGCATGAACAGTTTTACAATCAAATTTGTTTCTTTTTGTATCTAATAATTTTTACAATAATTGCCAGTTTATTCATTTACTTCATTCTCCTTCAATTCCTCTACTTTCCCACAAGTAACCATTACCTACTTGACTCATAGCTCTAATGTTAAAAGCATAAGCAATGTTGCAAGTAAGAAAGAAAGGTTTTCTACCTAGGCACACCTACAGGTAGAATAGTGGGCCCAGATGGTGGCATTTGTGATTACAGCATCATACAAAATAGAAGAGAATTTTGCCTCTAGTGGTTAATGAAATCTAAATTCTCACATTCTTCATTGTGTATTACTTTATCTCTTATGGGGAATATGCCAGGTTTTATCCTATCATCCTGTAGACTATATATCTTAAATGCTTACTCTTAATAGTTAGTACTGTTTTTCTCACGTTCTCATGCCCCCTTTCTTTCAACTTCCCACAATATTGGCACAAATTTTAGAAATACAGGCCCTGTGAAATGCTGATTCTGCTCCATTCCCTGTTCCTAGACTGTTCCCACTAACTCTTGATACCATCTATTTATTAGCATTTCTCGTAGACTCTTGTGGTTAAAATCATTCTGCCAAGAACTGTTATGCAAATATTATGAACTACTATAACTCTTTCTGGCTAGTCACAGGGTATGTTGGAAAGGCAACATCCTGTTTTTGAGAATCTTGAATTCATGGTCACACTTTAGCTGAATAAGGTCCATTTATATTTTTTATGTGATAGCCATTTTATTTGTAGCTCTAAAAAAGTGAAAATAGAGGCAGCCAGCAGTACGATACGTATAAAGAAAGCAAGGAGAGCAGGTAGCACATATGTTCCTGGGGCCATGCCCAGAATTATGCAGTGAACTATCGATCAGTCTTGCCAAAATTAGGTCAAATTCTCTAGGACCTTGACACAAGGAAAATTTGTCTGTGCTATTCTCAGGTTTTATTCAGAAAAGAAGTTATATGAACTCAGGAGGACAGGGATGCCATAAAGAAAACAGCAGTTGACATGATTTATGTTTTATTAAGGATATACATAATAATAAATGCTATTTTAAAAAATATTTATTACAATTTTCAAAAGCAAAATGCTTAGTTAAATTGATTTATTGCACTGAAGAGATATTTACATGGAGGGAAACACTGATTAAATCCCATTTCCACCTATCTTAAACATTTCTCAGTCTGAAGAAATAAGTAACTTATTTATATTTTATTGTTCAAATAGTGAAAGAGAGCATGACACATTTGTCTTTATGTATCTGGCTAATTATAATCAAACCTATGCCCATTTTCATTCATGTAAGCAAAAATCATAGAAATTCATTATATATGGTAAAAAATATTCCATTTTGTGTGTGTGTTATGTCTGTGTGTGTGTGTGTGTATCTTATTCTACAGGACATCTCTTCACTCTACAGACTACTTTTCCATACACAGACACACACACACACACACACACACACACATATATATATATGACACATTTATTTTTACCCACTCATCTGTTGATGTATCCCAAGATGAACTCCATATTGTAGCTATTGTGAACAGTGCTGCAGAATATGTCGGTACGTAGGTTTATCTGGTATGCTGATTTGATTTATATTGGATAATGATCTAGAAGTAAAGTAGCTGAATCATATGGTACATCAAAGTAGAGCTTTCATTGGACTCTTGCTAGTATTTTAAATAATGGGAGTATCAATTTATGCTCCTGTGGATAGTGCAAGAGTTCTTTCTTTTCTATTTCCTTACTGGCATTTGTTGCTTTAAATATATGCATTTTAACTTGTAAACAACATATCTAGTAAGAAGAATGAAGTTGATATTTTAATAGTGATTGCACTGAATCTGCATATTAATTTAGATATTATGAAATTAAAGTTCTTTTTTGTTTTGATATTGACTATTTAATTAATTTGATTAGTTATGAGTCTCTGTGTGAGTATACATACATAAATGCAGGCACCAAAAGATGTGGCAGGTGCCTGGTCACTGAAAAACTAGAGTTTCAGGTGGTTGTGAGTTGCCTGATGTGTGTTCTTGAAAACAAACTCTGTTCCTCTGCACGTACATAGAATTTCAAATATTCAAGACCCAAAAAGAAAATCTCAATGACATATTTTATTTAAAAACCTCAAAAAGAAAGAACACAGACATTTAAAAGGAGAAAAACTCATCAGAATTACAGTTGCTGTTTTGGTGGAAACATTGAAAGACAGAATAATCTGAAATGATGCATTTCATTTCTTAAAGACCATCATGGCTAACTTCAACTAATACACTCATCAGAAGCTTCCAGACATTTTTGAAAAAAAAAAAAACCTTTCAGTTATGTAAACATTCTAAAACAATAATATTCAACAATCCAAACCCCCAAATAGTATAGAATGTAATATTAGGTCTGGAGAGAGGAATGAACATAGCCAAGAGACTGTAGAAAAAAAAAAGCCATAATTGCTACAACACAAAGTACTGCTAAGAATATAAACAGCATCATCAAAAATCAGCAACACAGTGATTGCAATCAACACCCCATTTCAATAATTACTTAAATATTAATGCCCTCAATTCTCAAATAGAGAGACACATGCTGACTGAATGAATGAAAGAAGAAAATCTATTGATCTGTTGTCCATAAGAAACAACTCTTAAATTTAAAAGAAGCACTGTCTTTGAGTGAAAGGATGTAAAAATATTCCAATCAAAGAGAATCAGTAAGCAAATAGGTACCACTATTCCAATATTTGACAGCATAGATTTAAACTAAAACTAGTCTGAAGTGATGGAAAGGACACTTAATTCTATGTATGAGAACACATTTCTACTATCTCAAGCATATATACATTCAAGAACAACTCTGGATTTTATTAAAAAATATACCATAAATAAATAAAACACAGGTTAATATCAGTCCACGAATACAAGGTGATTGTGATATCCCAATTCCTCCAATAGACAGATAATTTAGACAAAAATAAGAAGAAAAACAATATAAGAATTTAGTGACATCACACATCAAATGGTTTGAAATGCTATCTACATAATATTCAACCCACACATCAAAGAATATACATTTTTTCAATAGAACTTGGAAGCCTCTGTAAGTTAGACCATGTTCTAAATTACAAGTAAAATATTCACAAATTTAGAAATATTGAAATTTTTCTGTGCATTTTTTCTGATAATAATTCAACACAATATAATTAATAATAAACAAAGTCTAGTAAATTCACAAATTTACAAAGGTCAAACAACTCATTAATAAATGATGAAGTGGTCAAAGAAGATATCAGTCAAAAAATAAAAATTTCCCGGAAATAAAGGGAAGTAGAAACACAAACCTCTGGGACCCGTTGAAAAATAGAACCTCTGAGATGTATTGAAGTTAATCTACTAAAATTTTGCAACTCTAAGTGCTTACATTAAAAAAAATCAGAAAAAGCACAATCAATGACCTAATTTTGCAATTCAAAAATTTGGAAAAACAAGAACGGCAAAATTAAAACCCTATTAATGACAAGAAATAATAAGAATCAGAGCAGAAATCAGTGAGCTAAAGGCAGAGGAAACAACACAAAGAATCAACTAATCTAAGAGCTGTTTCTTTGAGAAGATAAGACTGACTTGGTACAAATAATAAAAAGAAAGAAAGAGAAAAATCAATTATGTGAATCATAAATGAACAAGGAAATATTAAAATAGTCAACAAATTAATTAGAATATTACAAGTGAATACTTTAAAAACCTGTACTTCATTTATTTGGAATACCTACAAAGGAATACAATTATAGAGAAGCCAAAGCAACAAAGGTAAAACAAGAAGAGATCAACGACCCAAAGTCCTCCCAAACAAAACTACAAAAATCCAAATATAGATGGATTCACAGAAGAGTTATACAAAAGGGTTGCATAGAGAAAAATCTACTATTAATCCTTAAACTTAAAATATAAAAAGAAGGAACACTCCTTGTTTTCTTTTATTAGTCTAGCAGCATAATAGAACAAAAAAACTTATAAAGTTACAACAAAATTAGAAACCTAGAGGCCAATTCCCTATGAACCTTGATGTCAAAATCCTATAAAATACATCCAAATGGAACATAGACATACATCAAGATTACACACTGTGTCATAGTTGGCTTTGCCTTGAAATGCAAGAATGGTTCAATACATGGAAGGCAGTAAATGTACTAAACCATTTAAATGGTGATAAAGACAAAAAAAATCACATGATCATCTTGAACTCTTATTACATGACTTCTTTGCCATATCATTTGACTATAACTGTTGCCTACAACTTGAAAATATAAAGAAATCTAAAATAAATTTAGTAGAAATATATAATTAAAAGTAATAACTATTGTAAAAATGTAAGAAAGATAGAGGAATACAGCATTGGGAAATTTGGTGAACCTAGATGAAATAGTGTAAAATTTTATGGCCTTGTCTTCCTAGATTATGGATATAAAAGTCATTATATACTTCAAGAAGTTTTCTAATTTTTCTATGAAAATGATGACTAATTTCTTATAATAAAAGAATATAAGTATATTCTCACAGTATAATTATATTCTGCTGCATTTTAAAGTTCTTCATTATCAATGTTTAGAACACACAGTTCTAATGACTATGTCATCATCATGATATTGGTTACATAAAAATTCACTTGGCTCGGTGATAAATCTGTCACAACTGGTTCCCTATTTGTATATGCCAGAGAAAACTCAAGGTCTTGCCTCCTGACAAGCAAATGATATAACCCTGTCCTATATCCAGTGTCAGACAACTAAATCATTTAGAGATTAAAGTTCTGATGCATGTTACTTATCTTAGTTAGTTTTCTATTTCGGTAAAGAAATACCATTACGTCTAGAAACCAAATATGAGTGAGTACATCCCATGTTCCTCTTTTTGGGTCTGGCTTACCTCACTCAGGATAGTGTTTTCTATTTCCAACCATTTGTATGCAAAATTCAAGAAGTCATTGTTTTTTTTTACTGCTGAGTAGTACTCTAATATGTATGTATATATTCCATACTTTCTTCATCCATTCTTCCATTGAAGGGCATCTAGGTTGTTTCCGGGTTCTGGCTATTACAAACAATGCTGCTATGAACATAGTTGAGCATATACTTTTGCTGTATGATAGGGCCTCTCTTGGGTATCTTCCCAAGAGTGGTATTGCTGGGTTAGGGATAGGTTGATCCCTAATTTCCTGAGAAACCACCACATTGATTTCCAGAGTGGTTGCACAAGTTTGCATTCGCACCAGCAATGGGTGAGTGTACACCTTTCTCCACAACCTCTCCAGCAAAGGCTATCATTGGTGTTTTTTATTTTAGCCATTCTGACAGGTATAAATAAAGGACATTGAGCCTATAATTCGCGATCCTAGAGAAGCTAAATAAGAAGGTGAATCCAAAGACAAACATACGCATCCTCCTGAATATTAACCTTCATCAGGTGATGAAAGGAGACAGAGACAGAGACCCACATTGGAGCACCGGACTGAAATCTCAAGGTCCAAATCAGGAGCAGAAGGAGAGAGGGCACGAGCAAGGAACTCAGGACCGCGAGGGGTGCACCCACACACTGAGACAATGGGGATGTTCTATCGGGAACCCACTAAGACCAGATGGCCTGGGTCTGAAAAAGCATGGGATAAAACCGGACTTGCTGAACATAGTGGACAATGAGGACTACTGAGAACTCAAGAACAATGGCAATGGGTTTTTGATCCTACTGCACGTACTGGCTTTGTGGGAGCCTAGGCAGTTTGGATGCTCACCTTACTAGACCTGGATGGAGGTGGGTGGTCCTTGGACTTCCCACAGGTCAGGGAACCCTGATTGCTCTTTGAGCCAATGAGGGAAGGGGACTTGATCAGGGGAGGGGGAGGAAAATGGGAGGCGGTGGCGGGGAGGAGGCAGAAATCTTTAATAAATAAATTAATTATTTTAAAAAATAAATACCATTACCAATACAGCTTATAAAAGATTGCAATTTTGAGGGCTTTGCGTACAGTATCAGAAGCAAGGAACATGGCAGCAGACTGGCAAGCATAGCAATGGAGTAGTAGCTGAAAGTTTACAACTTATTCACAGGTATATGCTCCTGGGGTGGTCTTTGGAAATCTCAAAGACAAGTCCCTGTGAAATAACTTAACAAGACCATACCTTCTAATTATTTCTAAACTGTCTGCAAATGGGACTTTCAAATTATATGAATCTATGAAAATAGTTCTCATTCAAACTAATACATTCCACATCCTGATAGGCTTATAGCCATAATAATTCAAAATTAATACAATCCTATTTCAAAAATCCCCATACTCTAACAGCCTCATTATTATTAAAATATCCAAAATCCAAAATCTCTTCTGAGATTCAAGGCAAACTGTTAATTGTAACCCCCTGAACAATCAACAAACAAAAAACAAAAATGAAGCAAGCAGACAAACAAACCCCAAACAAATCAAACTATAGCTCCAACATATAATGGCACAGGAGCAACTTTATGATTCTAAAGAGGAGGCAAGGTGATTTAATTAGAAATACTGGATCAAACCAAGACTGTGACTAACTAGGGAAAACTTCAATATCAGTAATTCAATGTGTGATGACAAAGAGTTTAAAGACCCTGTGGATCTCTCGCTACTTCCTGTTTTGCCCAATCCAACATCCTACTCCCTTGGGCTGGTTCTACATCCTGCCTGCTGCTGTCTTTGGCAAATATTTCACAGGTCTAGCACCTCCAACAGGATACTTTTCAGCTTACAACAAGCTTCTTCCTGGGACTCTTTACAAGTTCATTCTCATTCAAAGCACCTCCATGATCACCAGTTTCACCCATAAGAACCACATAGAATTTTTTACACAGTTATAAATGCAGTATTGTTAGCTTCTCTACACAAATACAATGCATAATTCTTAAGCTTTCTTAATTTATTGCAATGTATTTTAGTTCTATCTAAGGAAAAACATAAAGATACAATTTTATTTACCAAAGTGTATATGAGGGAAAATATAAATAAAGATCAGTTTTTTAATTAATTAAGCCTACATTATATTATTTGAATTAATTAAGAATAAACCAAAAAAAAAAAAAAGCCGGGCGATGGTGGCGCACGCCTTTAATCCCAGCACTCGGGAGGCAGAGGCAGGCGGATCTCTGTGAGTTCGAGACCAGCCTGGTCTACAGAGCTAGTTCCAGGACAGGCTCCAAAGCCACAGAGAAACCCTGTCTCGAAAAACCAAAAAAAACCAAAAAAAAAAAGAATAAAATGATATGTATTTATTAAAATAATATTCTATCCATAATATAGGTAAATTGATTATCTTTTAATACAATAAAATAATTGTACTTTAACTATTGTGAGATTAAGAATACTGAATATCATTGAAAATACAATATATTCAGAGTGGTTAATTGCATCTTAGTATTTTAAAGACTAAGAGGCTTTGAGCATGAGTTAATATAACACCAATGTTATTTGGGCTGTCAGGTGATTTATTGCAGAAAAAAATTTTGTGCCAGTTTCTGTAATATTAACACATAAAAGAAAGATCAAAACATTCCTCAGAACACATGCAATTGGATAATTAAAAGGAAATAAATCCTGAAAGTAAACTATATTGCAAAACAGGTTGTTTCAAAGTGATTTCCTCTCAAAATTGTCACACAGGAAGGAAATTCCACAGTTTTTAAGTCTAAAAGCATAATCATCTATAATTTCATAATTACTTTTTATGACATATAACTATTTCAAGTTTCCATTTTATTTTAAAGTTCATACTGCAAATGTGTAGTATTTATCGAAAAATATGACAATTCATTTGAAACTAAAAATATGAGGACACACATAAAAAGTCAATGAAAAACAAGAATTTTGTAGAAGCATGGTCAAACTGACACTTTTAAATGTGTCTCATAATGTTCATTTTATATATAGTGTATATAATAAGAATGTATCAATAATTTAGAATCTTCAATAGATTTGAGTATTTTTGCCTAGATGTCCATCACATGATTAATGAATCATAAAAATGTACTGCAAATACACAATCTATTACATAGGTATAAAGAAAAGGGGAAGTACAAAATTTGCAGGCCAATGCTTTGTTGGTGCCAGAATCTCAGACCCAGAAATATAAATGTCACATTTTTCTTTTATTTGTGGATGCTTTGAATCTTGGATGAGTGTGCTTGAACTGGCATTCCCATAGATTTCAGAAAACAAGCAAGGGGGCATGGAAGGCATTTTAAGAGAAAGAGTGGAAAACACAGGTGTTATAAAGGGGGGGGCAGAGTAATAGACCAATAAAGTTTAAATAGGGAGAGAACTGAGAAGGCAATGTACAAGGGGAAGTAACTAAAACCAAAACCCATTGTTGACAAAGCCATATGTAAACTACTACTATATAAGTGTCTCTGTGTGTATGAAATTGTGATAGACAGAGAGAGACAAATGCAAAGAGAGAGTGAGAGAAATGAGTGTTATGGAGGAAATCAGTCATGCGTGGTCTCAATTCATTATCAAGTGTGCCAAAATTCAATTGCAGACTAGGTCATATGCTGTGAAGATAGCATGCTGCTATTATACTGCTAGGTGAAGATAGTAATAAACCATCCTATATGTTCTTACAATCACATTCATCAATTAATTCAGTTCTCAGTCTTCATCAGAGAATCTTTATGAAGTAGATGGCAATTAACACATAGAGGCTGAAGACATTGATATGAAAGGAGTAAGAGACTGTAGAGTGCTTTTCTCTAGATCAGACAATGATATTATATTTTATAATACCTTATATTTCATTTGTATTTTAATAAATAACATTTGTCTTAAATTTAGAGAGTATAACAATCACATTGATTCACCTTACAGACACAGATCAGGCAGTGAAGACACAAATCTTTGATTCCAGTACCCATAATAGTTTGCCATATTAACTGGGCTCTAGTGGTACACACCTTTAATCCCAGCACTAGAGAGGAATATATGATGGAAGGAGACAGTTCTCACACACAATCTCATTCTGAGGTTCCTGGAGGCAGGATAAACATTTCAAAATGAGGTAGAGGTAGAAGTCAGTGGTTGACTATTTTGTTTCTCTGACCTTCAGGTTGAATGTTAATTTCTGTCTCTGTGATTTTATTAATTGTGCTACAACATCTCTGAGCCCAAGGTTCAGCAATCATGGCCATGACTTCTGTAATGAAATAGTATTTGCTAGACATGGAACATCGCACACATGAACTCACATCAGCTGGTACTGCATCAGAAAACCAGCAAAAGATCAATTATAATAAAGTTTCAGCATGAATTCATGAGAGGTTTATAAAGTATCACCCCTACATTGGGGACGTTCAGTAATATACACAAAGCAGTAAGAGTATTCAGTGTATTAAAAACAAAGATCACATGAAGTAGAGATGGGAAAATAGTGGGGGGTTATAGAAGAAACTGAAGGTGAATTTGATCAAACATGTGAATGTAATTATAAAATGATCAAACAAAAGTAATTATGAATGATATTCTGGACACAAGAACAACATCTATATGCATTTTTAGAGTTTCCATTGACTATTCCTCTTAGTGGAATGGTTTAAAATAAAGTATATTTATTATTTTTTAATCTCCTTGGGGAATATAGTTTTCTAATTATCAGAATATTGTTTTAATTTATGGAAAATTTAAATATTTAGTATAAAATTTATGGAACAATGCTCAATATTGATGTTTTGCTGTGATGTTTTGTTATAATTATTCATATTGTGGTTGCTCCCTACCATAAAATTATTTCCATTATACTTCTTAATTGTAATTTTGCTACTCTTATGAATGGTAATATAATTAACTGTGTTTGCTGATGGTTCTAAGAAATACCTGTGAAAGAATTAATCAACCCCTAAGAACTGTGGCCCACAGGTTGAGAACTTCTGCCCTAGAAGGAACTTAATATGAGAGATATTTGTGCCAATTTTCCTCAGTAGGGAAATATAGAAAGAAAAGAGTGAAAGAAAGAATTGGTAGAGGGAGAAGATAAAATATTTGGATTTGGGGGATCCTGGCTAAAGTACTAAAGTAGTGTTGCAATAGATACAGATAAACATCAGACAGAATAATTTCTTCGTTCCTGATGAATCTTTAAAATCACTAAACAAAGCCTGTACCACTTATGTTGTTAATGTATTAAGAAATGTTGCCGTTGATCTGGAAATATAGCTCACTGGTAGAGTACTTGTTTAGCATTCAACATACCAAACAATTCCTAGCACTGAAACATAAACATATACCCACAAACACTTTTAGAATAGAGCAGTTACTACTTTGAACTGAGAAATAAATAGTATATTTGAAGTGATGGCAAAGCAATACTGATTAAATTAAATTCAGATATAAAGTAGTTGTTTTAATTTCCTCTTCTCTGTAAATGGTATTATTATTTTGTATGAACTTCAAACACTATTTTCTACGTACACATAAATATTGAATTTTTCTAGCTAATTCTATGATATAAATAATAATCTCCTAAAAATTTGAATCAATGAGAAAAATATACAACATTAATATTTAAGAGTATTTACACTTGATATTCCATTAATTTTTTTACTGCTTTGAACTGATAGAAAAATTGTTTAGCTTAATTATGACAATAAACAAAAATAATTGCATAGTACTATCAGTGGGCAATAGAGTCATAAAAATGTCTAGCTCTGTAATATTGGTTGTTTCTTTCTATTTTTAACACAGGACAGAGAAATAGAATATTAATAATCAATTGGCATATAGGAAATACATACTTTAAACCATATTCAAAAGTTAACAAGCAATAAAAGTCAACGAGTCAATATTTAAGCAAGTGCTAAGATGCATGTTATTCAGAGAGCTAGAAATTTATTTTTCCTTCTTTTTTTTTTTTTAATAATTTTTTATTAAGAAAAGAAGAAAAAAAACATAAACAAAAAACAAGATTCCACCTCCTCCCATCCTCCCATTTCCCTCCCCCTCCTCCCACCCTTCTCCCCCTCCTCCCACCCTTCTACCCCTCCCCCCACTCCTCTCCCCCTCCCTCTCCAGTCCACAGAGCAGTCCAGGTTCCCTGCCCTGTGGTAAGTCCTAGGTCCTCCCCCCTCCGTCCATATCTAGGAAGGTGAACATCCAAACTGGCTAGGCTTCCACAAAGCCAGCACATTAAGTAGGATCAAAACCCCGTGCCATTGTCCTTGGCGTCTCATCAGCCCTCATTGTTCGCCATGTTCAGAGAGTCCGGTTTTATCCCATGCTTTTTCGGTCACAGTCCAGCTGGCCTTGGTGAGCTCCCAGTAGATCAGCTCCACTATCTCAGTGGGTGGGTGCACGCCTCGTGGTCCCGACTTCTTTGCTCATGTTCTCCCTCCTTCTGCTCCTCATTGGGACCTTGGGAGCTCAGTCCAGTGCTCCAGTGTGGGTCTCTGTCTCTGTCTCCATCCATCACCAGATGAAGGTTCTATGATGATATGCAAGATATTCGTCAGTATTGCTCTCGGATAGGGTCATTTCAGGTTCCCAATCCTCAGCTACCCAAGGAACTAACTGGGAACCTCATGTTGGGCACTTGGGAGCCCCTCT
Organism: Microtus oregoni; assembly: GCF_018167655.1. NCBI lineage: Eukaryota > Metazoa > Chordata > Mammalia > Rodentia > Cricetidae > Microtus > Microtus oregoni. The sequence goes on from NW_024544754.1 coordinate 1,412,294, forward strand.
AGGGTCAAATCTCTTGCTCACCCTAAAGTGGTTCCCTTAACTAAGAATTGTGGTTCCGTGCTCCCCTATCCACCTTTCCTTTATCCCAATTCTCCTGATTCCCCAAGTCCCCCCCTCCTTCCCTTCTACCTTTTCTCTCCCCATCTCCCCTTACCCCCATCCCACCCCACCCCCAAGATCCTAATTTTCTCCCCGGCAATTGGGTCTACTTCCCTTAGCCAAGAGGATAACTATATGTTTTTCCTTGGGTTCACCTTCTTACTGAGCTTCTTTAGGTTCACCTATTGTAGACTCCGTGGCCCTAATTTATGGCTAGAAACCAATTATGAACGAGTACATCCCATGTTCATCTTTTTGGGTCTGGGACACCTCACTCAGGATAGTGTTTTCTATTTCCATCCATTTGCCTGCAAAATTCGAGAAGTCATTGTTTTTTACCGCAGCGTAGTACTCTAGCGTGTATATATTCCATACTTTCTTCATCCATTCTTCCATTGAAGGGCATCTAGGTTGTTTCCAGGTTCTGGCTATTACAAATAATACTGCTATGAACATAGTTGAACAAATGCTTTTGTCATATGATAGAGCATCTCTTGGGTATATTCCCAGGAGTGGTATTGCTGGGTCCAGGGGTAAGTTGATCCCGAATTTCCTGAGAAACCGAAACACTGACTTCCACAGTGGTTGCACAAGATGGCATTCCCACCAGCAATGGATGAGGGTACCCGTTCCTCCACAGCCTCTCCAGCAAAGGTTATCCTTGGTGTTTTTGACTTTAGCCATTCTGACAGGTGTAAGATGATATCTCAAAGTTGTTTTGATTTGCATTTCCCTGATTGCTAAGGAAGTTGAGCACGACTTTAAGTGTCTTTTGGCCATTTGAACTTCCTCTGCTGAGAATTCTCTGTTCAGTTCAGTGCCCCATTTTTTAATTGGGTTAATTAGCATTTTAACGTCTAGTTTCTTGAGTTCTCTATATATTTTGGAGATCAGACCTTTGTCTGTTGTGGGGTTGGTGAAGATCTTCTCCCAATCAGTAGGTTGCCTTTGTGTCTTATTGACTATGTCCTTTGCTTTACAGAAGCTTCTCAGTTTAAGTAGGTCCCATTTATTCAATGTTGCCCTTAATGTCTGTGCTTCTGGGGTTATACATAGGAAGCGATCTCCTGTGCCCAGCTCCTGTAGGGTACTTCCCACTTTCTCTTCTATCAGGTTCAGTGTGTTCGGGCTGATATTGAGGTCTTTAATCCATTTGGACTTGAGTTTTGTGCACGGTGATAGATAAGGGTCTATTTTCATTCTTCTACAAGATGACATCCAGTTGTGCCAGCACCATTTGTTGAAGATGCTTTCTTTCTTCCATTTTATACTTTTAGCTCCTTTATCGAAAATCAGGTGTTCATAGGTTTGTGGGATAAAATCCGGGTCTTCTATACGATTCCATTGGTCGACTTCTCTGTTTTTATGCCAGTACCACACTGTTTTCATTACTGTAGCTCTGTAATAGAGTTTGAAGTCAGGGATGGTAATGCCTCCAGAAGATCCTTTATTGTATAGGATTGTTTTGGCTATCCTGGGTTTTTTGTTTTTCCATATAAAGTTGATTATTGTCCTCTCCAGATCTGTGAAGAATTTTGATGGGATCTTGATGGGGATTGCATTGAATCTATACATAGCCTTTGGTAGAATTGCCATTTTTACTATGTTGATCCTCCCAATCCAAGAGCAAGGGAGGTCCATCCATTTTTTGGTATCCTCTTCAATTTCTTTCTTCAATGCCTTAAAGTTCTTGTCAAATAGATCTTTCACTTCCTTGGTTAGATGTACCCCAAGATATTTTATGCTGTTTTTGGCTATTGTGAATGGTGAAGCTTCTCTGATTTCCCTCTCTGCTTCCATATCCTTTGTGTATAAGAGGGCGACTGATTTTTTGGAGTTGATCTTGTATCCTGCCACATTACTAAAGGTGTTTATCAGCTGTAGGAGTTCTTTGGTGGAGTTTTTGGGGTCGCTTATGTACACTATCATATCATCTGCAAATAACGAAAGTTTAACTTCTTCCTTTCCAATTCGAATCCCCTTGATTCCATTATGTTGTCTTATTGCTATTGCTAGAACTTCAAGCACTATATTGAAGAGGTATGGGGAGAGTGGACAGCCTTGTCGTGTTCCTGAGTTAAGTGGGATGGCTTTGAGTTTCTCTCCGTTTAATTTGATGTTAGCTGTCGGCTTGCTGTATATAGCTTTTATTATATTTAGGTATGACCCTTGTATCCCTAATCTCTCCAAGACTTTTAACATAAATGGATGTTGAATTTTGTCAAATGCTTTTTCAGCATCTAATGAAATGATCATATGGTTTTTTTCTTTCAGTTTATTTATATGCTGGATTACATTGATAGATTTTCGTATGTTGAACCAGCCCTGCATCTCAGGAATGAAGCCTACTTGATCATAATGGATAATTTTTCGGATGTGTTCTTGGATTCGATTTGCCAGTATTTTGTTGAGGATTTTTGCGTCGATATTCATGAGTGAGATTGGCCTGTAGTTCTCTTTCCTGGTTGAGTCTTTGAGTGGTTTTGGTATCAGAGTAATTGTGGCTTCATAAAAGGAGTTTGGTAATGACCCTTCTGTTTCTATCTTGTGGAATACATTAAGGAGTATAGGTATTAGATCTTCTTGGAAGATCTGGTAGAATTCCGCATTGAAACCATCTGGTCCTGGGCTTTTTTTGGTAGGGAGGTTTTTGATAACCTCTTCTAATTCTTCGCGACTAACAGGTCTATTTAGATTGTTCACCAGGTCGTGATTTAACTTTGGTATATGATATTTATCTAAAAAAGTATCCATTTCCTTTACATTTTCCAATTTTGTGGCATATAGGCTTTTGTAGTAAGATCTAATGATTCTCTGAATTTCCTCTGTGTCTGTGGTTATGTCCCCCTTTTCATTTCTGATCTTATTAATTTGCAAATTCTCTCTCTGCCGTTTGATTAGCTTGGATAGTGGTTTGTCAATCTTGTTGATTTTCTCCAGGAACCAGCTTTTTGTTTCATTGATTTTTTGTATTGTTTTCTGTGTTTCTATTTTGTTGATTTCAGCCCTCATTTTGATTATTTCCAGTCTTCTACTCCTCCTAGGTGAGTCTGCTTCTTTTTTTTCTAGAGCTTTCAGGTGGGCTGTTAAGTCTCCAATGTGAGCTTTCTCTGTTTTCTTTAAGTGGGCACTTAGTGCTATGAACTTTCCTCTTAGGACTGCTTTCATAGTGTCCCATAAGTTTGAGTATGTTGTTTCTTTATTTTCATTGAATTCCAGGAAGACTTTAATTTCTTTCTTTATTTCTTCCTTAATCCAGCTATGGTTCAATAGTTGACTGTTCAGTTTCCATGACTTTGTATGCTTTCTGGGGGTAGCATTATTGTTGAATTCTAACTTTAATCCATGGTGATCTGATAAGACACAGGTGGTTACTAATATTTTTTTGTAACTGTGGATGTTTGCTTTGTTACCGACTATGTGGTCGATTTTCGAGAAGGTTCCATGAGCTGCAGAGAAGAAGGTATATTCTTTCCTATTTGGATGGAATGTTCTATAGATGTCTGTTAAGTCCATTTGATTCATTACCTCCACTAATTCTCTTATTTCTCTGTTAGGTTCCTGTCTGATTGACCTGTCAATTGGTGAGAGAGGAGTGTTGAAGTCTCCTACTATTAGTGTGTGCGGTTTGATGGCTGCCTTGAATTTTAGCAATGTTTCTTTTATGTACGTGGGTGCTTTTATATTAGGGGCATAGATGTTCAGGATTGAGACTTCATCCTGATGAACTGTTCCTGTTATGAGTATAAAATGCCCCTCTCCATCTCTTCTGATTGATTTAAGTTTAAAGTCAACTTTGTTAGAGATTAGTATGGCCACACCTGCCTGTTTCTTAGGTCCATTTGCTTGATAGACCTTTTCCCAGCCCTTTACTCTGAGTAGGTGCCTGTCTTTGTGGTTGAGGTGTGTTTCTTGTAAACAGCAGAATGTTGGATCCTGTTTTCTTATCCAATCTCTTAGCCTGTGCCTTTTTATAGGTGAGTTGAGTCCATTGACATTAAGTGATATTAATGACCAGTGGTTGTTAACTCCGGTCATTTTTTTTTAGTCGTAGAGTTTGTGTGTTTCCCTTCTTTGTTTTGTGTTGGTGAAGGGTATCTAGATGTCTGAGGTATTGTGGTCATTGTTGGACTCCTTGGTTAGTGATTTTCCTTCAATTACTTTCTGTAAGGCTGGATTTGTGGCTGCGTATTGTTTAAATTTGTTTTTATCCTGGAAAATTTTATTTTCTCCATTTATAGTGAATGATAGATTGGCTGGGTATAGTAATCTGGGCTTGCACCCATGGTCTCTCAGTTTCTGCAGTACATCTAACCAGGACCTTCTGGCTTTCATGGTTTCCATGGAGAAGTCAGGTGTAAGTCTGATAGGTTTACCTTTATAAGTAATTTGGCCTTTTTCCTTTGCAGCTCTTAATATTCTTTCCTTATTTTGTATGCTTTGTGTTTTGATAATTATATGGCGAGGGGATGTTTTTTTTTGATCCAGCCTATTCGGTGTTCTGTATGCTTCTTGCACCTTCATAGGAAAATCTTTCCTTAGGTTGGGAAAGTTTTCTTCTATAATTTTATTAAATAGATTTTCTGGACCATTGAGCTGCCCTTCTTCTCCTTCTTCTACTCCTATTATTCTTAGGTTTGGTCTTTTTATTGTGTCCCATATTTCCTGAATGTTTTGTGATGAGAGTTTGTTGGACTTGCTGTTTTCTTTGATCAGTGTGTTTATTTTCTCTATGGTATCTTCAGAATCCGAGAGTCTTTCTTCTATCTCTTGTATTCTGCTGGTTATGCTTGTTTCTGTAGTCTCTATTCGTTTACCTAGATTTTCCATGTCCAGACGGCCCTCTGTTTGTGTTTTCTTCTTTGCCTCCATTTCAGTTTTCAGGTCTTGAACTGTTTCCATTATCTGTTTGATTGTTTTTCCTTGGTTTTCTAGGGTATCATTCACTGATTTATTCAATTCTTCAAACTTTCTGTTATATTTCTCATCCATTTCTATAAGGGCGTTTTTTACATGCTGTTTAAGGGTGTCAATCACTTTCATGAAGTCAATCTTTTCTCCTTCCTCTTGATTAAGGGGTTCTTGTCCTCCCGTTGTGAGGTCGCTTGTTTCTGGTAGCTTCATGTTGCTTTTCAGCTTGTTGGGCGAATTCTTGCCTTGACGTCGGCCCATCTCTTCTTCCAAATGCTCCCTACGGATCTTCTTTTACCGGATTAGGTCTCCTTGCCTACCAAACGCTGTCTCTCCCCAATGTTGGCTCTCCCAATGCTGGGTCTCCTGGCGCCGAAAGATCAGGCCTCCGTGCTGGTTGGGCAGCTCGCAGACAAAGCGCCTACCCCGCTTGGTGCAGGCAGGCCACAGAAACAAAGGAACTGCTGCCCGCCCGGGAGCCCCGGATACTCGGACCCTGCGCCCAGATAGGCTGGGCTGGGCGATGCCACGCGCCTAAAGAGGGCAGTGGGGGCGAAGTGGGGAGGGCTCTGTATGGAAGCTGGGTGGGCCAGGAAGAAAGAGGCAGCACCCGGGGAGTAGAGGCCCTGCAGAGAGCCCAAGCAGGACAGGGGGGCCAATAAACCCCCAAGCTCCCCGTCCCAGGCTGGCGCCGTGGGCCAGAAACTCACCCCAATGCTGGGTCTCCTGGCGCCGAAAGATCAGGCCTCCGTGCTGGTTGGGCAGCCCGCAGACAAAGCGCCTACCCCGCTTGGTGCAGGCAGGCCACAGAAACAAAGGAACTGCTGCCCCCCCGGGAGCCCCGGCTACTCGGACTCAGCGCCCAGATAGGCTGGACTGGGCGATGCCACGCGCCAAAAGAGGGCAGTGGGGGCGAAGTGGGGAGGGCTCTGGACGGAAGCTGGGTGGGCCAGGAAGAAAGAGGCAGCACCCGGGGAGTAGAGGCCCTGCAGAGAGCCCAAGCAGGACAGGGGGCCAAGAAACCCCCGAGCTCCCCGTCCCAGGCTGGCGCCGTGGGCCAGAAACTCACCCCAATGCTGGGTCTCCTGGCGCTGAAAGATCAGGCCTCCGTGCTGGTTGGGCAGTCCGCAGACAAAGCGCCTACCCCGCTTGGTGCAGGCAGGCCACAGAAACAAAGGAACTGCTGCCCGCCCGGGAGCCCCAGGTACTCGGACCCAGCGCCCAGATAGGCTGCGCTGGGCCTATTTTTCCTTCTGAAAAGTTTTTTTTTTTTTTTTTTTTTTTTTTTTGATTTTTCGAGACAGGGTTTCTCCGTAGCTTTTGGTTCCTGTCCTGGAACTAGCTCTTGTAGACCAGGCTGGCCTCGAACTCACAGAGATCCGCCTGCCTCTGCCTCCCGAGTGCTGGGATTAAAGGAGTGCGCCACCACCGCCCGGCTGAAAAGTTTTTATTAACAACAAAGACCACGTGCATACTCATGGTATAATACAGTTACTGACATTCTAAAATGAGTAAAATAATGTATGTGCTTTTTTAAAATTTAATCTAAACATCACCTCAGAGTTGTCCAGGTAATCCAAGCATACTACTTTGTGTGAAAGAGCCCAATCTCAACTTTTGTATTGTTTTTTCCTTTTATAACTAAATTAAGGAGTTTTTCAATGCTAGAGGCTAATATTTTTCTCAGGATACAATTTATGTTTTAAAATAATTTAATATATTTTCATACAAAACAGCATTTACTGTGATCATTCACAAGAATAGGTAAGGAATACAAATATAATAAATATAAAAAGATACAGGCAGCAGTGCTGTGAAATGTTGCCCTCTGTACATGACATGGCAGTTGCATGCATGAACTTTCATCAGTTCTGTTTATCTATAAAAACAGTCACAAGATCAATCCAATTAATAAGTATAGGAATCAGTGAGAAACGGCTCTAAATATCACATCCCTAGGCAAGGTGCTACTTATACATGCCACTGAAGAAGGATCACTTTTCTTTTGGATTTGGTCATCAATAGATTACCAACATCCCAATGGATGATCCCATATTTAGGCACATAGGACTAACACTAATTGATCTGTGGGTTATTTTTTAAATGAAGTTGTAAGTTTAGTAAAGATGCGTTTGATGATATTTAAGGAGAGATGGGTGGAGAGCAATGGAATATGATTAAGATACAGGCTATATATATATGAATGTTTAGAAGGACTATATGTACATTGTGTAAATATAAATTAAATATACTAAAGAGCATATATAACATATGTTACGTAAACTAACAGACTGTGGCTCTAGGTACTTTCAGTATCATTCAGGAAAAATAATTTGTTTATAAATCATAAAAAATGTTATTTTTAGAGTTTTGGTGCATTTCATTTATCAACTCTTGTTCTGTTCCTAATATATAGAAATAAAACAAAAAGACAGCAATACTGTTCAATAAACTCCATCAAAAGCATCACCAGTAATTTAACAATTAATCCTGCTAAAACACATATTGTGTTTTATTAATTTTTTTATGAAGCAACAATTAGTGAAAACTGTTTTAATTATTAAAAGCATTATTAAAATCTTTATAATAGACAAATGCAACATGAAATGTACATTTCTTCTTTAGTACAAGAACATTAACAATACTCTCTATGTCTTGGCATATTCACTTTATATAATTTTGCAGCAAATTCACTGTAATCCAAAACTTCTAAAAGCAAAAGCACATGTAATTATTACAATGAAGCAAATATGATTCTTAGACTCTATATCTGTATATATTATGCATAAGCCATTTAAATTTTTGAGTACGTTTAACCAGGTACCAGAATGTGACAGCAGTATGCAAAAAATCCAGATGTGAACTTTTAAAATTAGAACAGGCAATGTTAAATTACGATGACTATAATAAAGTTCCTTCAAATATATTCAGAAATACACTTCACACACACACACACACACACACACACACACACACATATATATATATCACACATGAATAAGTAGAAGATTTAGCAGTACTCAACACAGAAAGTTGTAAACATTAAAGAGAAATGTATGCAGTGCTAGATAAATAACAGATATACAATCTTTACAAAATTGAACTCTAAAAATTTCCATCTAAGATCATTTAAATAACTATATGTATATTTCATATGAGAGTTTTAAAATTTCTCTTCTCTAAAAATACTTGTAACCATTTACTGTGCACTCATTCTCTTCTCCCAGCCTTTGTAAATTATGGACGTTCTGAACTAGAAATATCCGTAGTCAGTCTTAAGCTACACATTACTGCAGTTTAAAAACTGAATTAAAATAGGTAGGTAAGAGCTATTAGGGCAAGGGTCAAAGAAGATAATACTGAATCTCCTAAACTTTTTGGAAAAATTTCAATCAACTCTTTCATATCTTATATGTCATCAAAACCTGTATTGATATAATTGGCGGAAAACATTGTCTCATAAACAAAATTAAAGTTCTACTTTGTAATGTTATTGTTCTTAGTCTGGGTCATCATAGTGTCTGTTTGAGTAGCAGCCAAAAATCTCATCCACATCTTTCTGTAAATGAAATTTTATTTGAATGCAGCCACATATCCTCTGGACTGTACATTTTCTTTGTCAGTTTGATAACACAAAACAAAGTTGATTATTAAAAATTACTGACCTTATGCCTAGCAAGGTAAATATTTAGGGATTTATCTTTTATAGAAAATACTGGCTCACTCCTTGAGAAGCTTATTACTGTTTCACTATAAGATTAAACATTAACTTGAATTAATTAATAGGCCTTATTTTATTCTGTTTTCAATAACATTTATGTATTTACTTATACAATCTATTTTAGCTTTAAAAAGAATTTGCCACATTATAATTTATGTCCAACTTCAGCTGGACCATGGAACCAGACATGGCCCTTGGCAGCAGCTTAGGCCTGGATGACATTCTGGCTCTGGGTGGTAGTAATGTCCACTTAGGTGTGAATGGTTCTGGCAGCCATCATCCTGCCCTCAGGTTGTAGCATAAATACTTGGCCCATATATGAACAATGGTGGAAATGCAAGACCCAGACTTCAAGTAAGATTCTCAGTCGCAGGATGACCATGGACCCTAACATGGTCCTCAGAAACAGCTCAGTCTAGATGTCACCACTTCCCCAGCAGCGGTATAATTCTGAGACACTAATTTGACCCTTGATCTTGGGTGTCTGTGTTACGGCGTAAAAGAATGGCAGACAGAATTTATTATAAAATATTCAGCTTTAATAAGGGGAGGACTTACAAACCCAGGTTCCCACGGAGAACAGGAAAACAGAAGGGGATGAGATGAGCATGCCCGCAGTTTTTATAAGTAAAAAATAACCTCAGGGGATCCCGCCCTTCAAGCAAGGTGATTGGCTGGGCTTCCCCTACATGTCTGCAATGACAACAGGAACATCAGACATCAGTATGGACCCTGGCTGCAGTGGGGCTATGGGCCCAGACTTGTCCATCAGTTCAGGCCCAGACGTTGCCATGTCCTTGCATAGTACTGCAGGCCACTCAGATATGGAATGCATCTTGGTTGTTGGTCACCAACCTGGGCTCAGGTGGCTGATTTGATCCTGGGCTTCTTCATAGTGCTCTTTGGCAATCAGGAATCACCGCTGTTCATTCGGGAACCTGGCAGATACAGGGCTATGGACCCAGACATGCCCTCGGTGGCAGCCTGTGCCCATATGACACCCTGGCCCCAGGTTGTAGCACAGTCCACACACATCCGTATGGCCACTGCTTAAGCATGCCTCTCCTGACTCCATCCAAGCCGAAGTCTCCAATTCAATCGCAGGCCTCTGTATGGGCCCTAGTGAACAATTGTGCCAGAGTTCGATAGAGACCCTAGCTTTAGTAGCTCAGTCTGGTTGACGTCCATGTTCTGAGTAGTAGCTCTGAGCACTCAGATCGGGATGGTTCTGATGGAAGCATGTCTTTGGGACACCAACAATACCTCAGAATGTTGCCCAGACCCTAGACTTCTTGTAGTCTTCGGTGGTACTATGGGGACAGGGTGTGATAGGACCACAGTCATGAACATGGTCCTCATAAGCAACATAGGCCTGGCTGTCAACATGTCCCTAGGTGACAACAAAAGCCGCCCACATAAGTACAGCCCCTGTGGTTGCATGGCTCTTGGGTCAGAACTGGGCCCCAGAAAGAATCCCAGATCACTGGAGTGAGCAGGTCACTTGACAGCAACAGGAGCTGTTGACATCAACACAGTCTAGCTACTATAGTACCAGAGACCCTCTCATGAACCTAGGAAGCAGGCTAATCCAGACATTGCCATGGTCTCAGGTGGCAAGCAGACCTCTCTCTTTTCTCTACTACTCAAGACCATCACTATGGACACAGCTGGCATGCTGACCTCCAACATCTCCCCAAACCTTTCCATCTATATTTCTTCCTTTATTTGTCTTCTATAGTATAGTAACCACTCTGCTTCTCTAATTTTCAAATTTCTCCATCCCATACATCGTTGAAATTAAGGGGCCCACATGTCCTGTGCTGTTAGACACTGGGCAGGCCTAGGCTTTCTTGTGGCCAGTCTAGGCCAAGGACCCAATCTGGATTTCTTCTCAGCTGTTGGGTAGGCCCAAGCAAGACAAGCCCCATCTCAGCAAACCTGCATCAAGTGGGTGTGGCTGTCCCCCAAAAGCCTGAGCCCAAGTATCTGGGCAGCCTCTGTTCTCAAAATATAAGCTATTTGTTTTAATTTTTAATATTTATACATTTGACGCCTGACCAAGGGCCTCTTCTTCTGCTTCTAGGCTGAACAAGGCATGTCCTTTAGGAAATGGGCTCCAAAAAGTCATTTTATGTACTAGGAATAAATCTTGGACCCACTGCCAGTGGCCTCATAAACTGCCAAATCCCTACACTGTCACGTGCATTTAGGAGATCTAGTTCAGTCCTATGCAGGTTCTACCAATGTCTATCAGGAGTCAGTGAGTTCTCACTAGATCGAGACAGTATTTTTTGTTGTTTCCCCATCATGTTCTTGACCCCTTTGCTTATATTATCGCTTCTCCCTCTCTTTGACAGGACTTCTGGGTTTTGGCCAAGTGACTAGTTGTAGATCACTCCATCTGCTTCCAACAGTTACTCGATGAATATGTGGAAATTATGGTAGTCTTCAGCCTGATTACAGGAAAAGACCAGTTCAGTCCCTTTCTCCACTATTGCTTAGAATTATAACTAAGGTCATTCCTCGAAATTTCCCATGTTTCCCTCTATCAAGTTATAACTATCCTTGCTTTCCCTTTCTGTCCTTCCCCCAAATTGAACTTACTGAACTCCTTCATGTTCTCCTCCCCTTTTCCCTTCCCTCCTCTACACTCCCCTTCTACCACCATCTTCCCTCCCACACTCCCAATTTCCTCAAGAGATCTTGTCTATTTCCCTTTCGTGGGAGGATCCATCTATGTTTCTTTTATGGTCCTCTTTGTTACCTAGCTTTTCTAGAGTTGTGGATTTCAATCTGTTTCTTCTTTGCTTTATATCTAATACCTTGCTTTAAGTCAGTACATATCATATTTTCCTTTCTGGGTCTGGGTTACCTCACTCAATGTTTTTTTTTTCTATTTCTGTCCATTTGTCTGCAAATTTCAAGATGTCATTGTTTTTGCCTTTTTTTTCTTTTTTTAAATTTATTTATTTATTAAAGATTTCTGTCTCTTCCTCGCCACCGCCTCCCATTTCCCTCCCCCTCCCCCAATTAAGTCCCCCCCCTCAGCCCGAAAAGCAATCAGTCTCTGAGTAGTACTCCATTTTTGTAAGTGTACCACTTTTTTTTTTATTATTATTCCTTTCTTTGTTGAGATGCATTTAAATTGTTTCCAGGTTCTGTCTATAATGGATAATACTAAGGTAAAAATAGTTGAGCAAATGTTCTTGGGGTATGAGTGTGTATCCTTTGGGTAAAAGTCCAATAGCTGTACTGCTGAGTCTTGAGGTAGATTGATTCCCAATTTTCTGAGAAACCACAACACTGATTATCACACTCCCACCAATAATGGAAGAGCATTCCCCTAACTCCACATCCTGTACAGTATAGGCTATCATCAGTGTTTTTGATCTTAGCACTTTTGACTGGTGTATGATGGTATCTCAGAGTTGGTTTGATTTGAATTTCCCCGATTGTTAAGAATATTCACATTTGAATTTCTTCTTCTGAGAATTCTCTATGTAGATCTGTACCTCAATTTTTAATTGAATTATTTGGTATTCTATGTGCATTTTCTTGAGTTATTTGTATATTTTGGCAACCAGCCCTGTATCAGTTGTGGGGTGTGTGAATATCTTTAACTTCTGTAGGCTGTAGGTTGTTATGTAGTCTTATTGATAGTGACCTTTGCCTTACAGAAGCTACTCAGTTTCAGGAATCCCCCTTTGTTGATTATTGTTCTCAGTGTGTGTGTGTGTGTGTGTGTGTGTGAAACAGGTGTTGTATTTAAGAAGTGCTCTCCTATGCCAATACGTTCAAGGCTACTTCCCACTTTCTCTTCTATGAGGTTCAGTTTGGTTATATGTATGTTGTGGTGTTTGATCCAATTGGACTTGAGTTTTCTGCATGGTAACAGATATGGATCTATTTGCACTCTTCTACATGTTGACATCCTGTTATGCCAGCACCATTTTCTAAAGATGCTTTCTTTTTTTCCACTGCATATTTTTAGCTTCTTTTTCAAAATATCCTGTATTTATAGATGTGTGTTTCATTTTCAGGGACTTAGATTAAATACCATTGGTCCATACTGTCTGGTTTTATGCAAATACCAAGCTGTGTTCATTGCTGCAGCTCTATAATATAACTTGAAGTCATGGATACTGATGCCTCCCAAAGTGTCATTTTGTTCAGATATTTTTTAGCTACCCTGGATATTTTATTTTTATATATAAGGGTGAATACTTTTCTTTCATGGTTTGTAGAGAATAGTGCTGATATTTTGATGGTAACTGCATTGATTCTGTAATTGCTTTTGGTAAGATTGTGATTTTCACTATGTTAATCCTACCTATCTTAGAGCATGGGAGATATTTCTATTTTCTGATATCTTTTTTAATTTCATTCTTCAAGGACTTAAAGTTCTTGTCAAACAAGTCTTCCACTTGTTTGGTTAGAGTTAACCCAAAATACTTTGTGTTGTTTGTGGCTATTTGGTATAGGAGGTTCTTCTGTTCAGGTGTTGCTTTCATTGGTTAATGAATACAGAAACTGCTTTGAGGCTGATAGGGCAGAAATTAGGTAGGTGAAGAAGACAGAATTGAATGCTGGGAAGAAGGGCAGAGTGAGAGACACCATGGATCTTCTGCCTGACATGGACGGTTGGTTAGAATCTTGCCAGTAAGCCACAGTCACGTGGCGATACACAGATTAATGGAGATGGGTTAAACTAATATGTAAGAGTTAGCCAATAAAATGTTAGAGCTAATGGCCAAGCAGAGTTTTTAATTAATACAGTTTCTGTGAGGTAATTTTGGGTGTAAGCTAGCTGGGCAGGTGGGATGAACAAGCAGGCTCTCTCTCATTACAACAATTTGGTGCCAATGTGATGGACTAAATCCACTTAAAAACCTGAGAGAGCTTAATTTCAAGCACAAAAAATACAGAGTTTAACACAGCTTTTTGTTGTTTGCTGGTGGCATACCACATAGAGGTTTTCCTGACTCTGCAGCTGGTGAAGGAAAAAAGTGGCAGTTTTGAAATACCAGCTTTTTGGGCTGAGCCACCAACGTGACCTCAGACTCTTTTGGGAAATTAAGTATTTGGATGGGATTTGTGAGCAGATTGCTCCAGCTTGCTTGATAGCAACTTGAACCAGTTGTGTGCCTGGAAGGTGAGCAGTGTACTTTGTGCTGAGAGGCGTGAGTGGCTTTGCCATACTAGACTGGGTGCAGCAAGCCCACAGTACCTGTATTTGACCTAGAAATGTCACAGCTTAGATTCTTAAGTGCTTAGCATTTTAAAAGCACAAAGTAAAAGTATTCCTGTACAGTAGAGAATTACAGACAATGCAATAAGGGCAGATTCAGACATAAAAGACCTAAAAATGGGTCACAGTGTTGGATAAATGTATGAAGGCTTGAGAGAGAAAACATAAAAAGAGTATAGAGTCATAAAATAAAGTTAATGCTTTAAAAAATGGTAAAGTCTTTAAAGAGACAGAGTACAAATAATCATAAAGGACACATAAAAATGCAAAATTTACAGAGAGTCTGGATTCTTTATATTATTTTGTTTTCTTTGAATTTTTACTGGGAAGAAGCTAAGTACAGAGAGACATTTTATTGCTTGGGCTACTCAGCTAAACCAGCATGTAAGTTATAAAGGTATCTTGACTTCAGAATTTGGGTCTAAGGATATGCTACTTTGGAAAAGAGGTTCTTCTTTTATTTTCACAGAAGATGAGGACCTGTGAATTGCTTCTACACCAATGTGGTTTCATGAACCAAGGCCTTCTGGAAGGTTGCCGTGAACACCCAAGAAAAATTATTTCATTCAACTGCTGATTGAGATGAACCTAGCACATAGGATACAGTACTCCCATACCACAGGAAGCAGTTTAGAGAGAAAATACTATGCCCATATTCCTAAATATTGTTTCTAAATGTTCTTTTACATTTAAAGGAGGATATGATATAGACATGGATAATTTGCATTGGTATGGATCTTGCTCTATTGATACAAATTTAAGGTCAATTTTGTTATCTGTACATGTATTTCTGATCTTGATTAAGGTATTCTGATTGTGTAACTCATTTAAAATGTATAATTAAAAATATAGGTTAATAGATAATCATCTATAACAGTTGTCAACTTGAAGAGATTTCAAATCACCATGTAAAGTAACTTCAAGGCATGTTTGTGAAAGATTATCTATAATGAGGAAATGGAGTAAGAAAAATGTACTATGAATTTAAGCAGGTCCATTTTGTATGTAGAGTTGTAAAAGGTAGAAAAATATAGAAAATATCTTGAGCATAAATATTCATTACTCATTATTTCCTGACAGTAGACAAAATGTGTGCCGGTACTTCATGTTCTTGCTGATTAAACATTCCCACAATGGTGTACTATACTCTGAAACTGTATGAAAAATTAACTGTTCCTTAAGTCACATTTTTCAAGAGTTTTGTCATTAAACCAATGAAAGTTACTAACATAGCAGCCAAGGATGACCTCAAACTTCCTTATCATCCTGCCACTATCTTCCAAGTGCTAAAATAAGAGGTATGTCCCACTCTGGCTAGTTTATGTGGTACCAGAGAGGAAGCGCACAGTTTTGTGCAAGATAAGGAATCACTTTATAAGTTGAGCTAAATCTTTAGCCCCTGTATATCTCTTTATTCACAAAACTATTATGAAAGATCACTAATTAATGGGCATTTCCTTAGTTATGATATCAAGACTTTATGGTTATCTTTCATACCTGATTTTGTTTTCTCAAATTTAAATTACCTATGCATTAGGTATTATCATAAAATTTTAAATAAGCAGTGACAAAAATATATTATATCAAAATATTTAAATTAACAGTTACTCTATCCAGTGCAATGAAATATGATGTTGTCCAATTCCATTATAAGAAAGATATGAAAAAAAATATTTTGATTATCCAGATTTTATATACTGCCCAAAACTCTAATGACTTTTTATGTCATCAATCACATTTAATGCCTTAATACCTTGGTTATTATGATCTGATAACTCTCAGTTTGATTAATATTCAGCTGAAAGAGAAACCATTTATTCTTGAAAATGTTACAATTGATTTGTTTATTTTTTCAATAATAACTCACTGTGTCTAATTTATGAATGTATTGTTTAGTAAATGTGTAGAAAAATATATATTTAACTATGTATTACTTTAAGTTTTATACAGCTTTTGGGAATATTAGAACATATTGCCAAATATAAGAATGAATATAATGTTTTACAAAATATAGAATTTAAGAAACCAAACAAATGGAGACATACATAGAATAATTGCTGCTAAATATCTAATGTTTAAAACATTTCCTTCCAGCTTCTGCATACATATTTACTTTATTGAAAACATCATGTTTTTCTACACTTTGACTTTTTAATCTACCATTAAATTTGATATTTTATTAATATTTCTTATTTGCCATAATATTTCTTGAAGTCATAATATCCAAAGAAGTCAGAAGTCCTTAATTAATGTCCTTTAATATTCTTCAGAATTATATTCTTTTTAAAAAGATTCTTGAAGACAGCTTCTATGTTCATATGAACTGAATAATTTCTTCTCCATCCTCAAAGGATAATTTCCAAGAGATACAACTCTATATGGAAAAACAGATTTTCATTTATTACCTAAAAATTCTTGTCTCTCTTCTGTCAAGCTTTATGAATTAAAATCATCTGCTGTTTTAACTAAAGATGCTTTTTATGTCACATATTTTTTTCTATCTAGAGTTTTTCTTTGCCTTTAAATTTTTAGTTTTATCATAATATACTTCAATGGGAAATCCTTTGTTTTCTTCTCCTTGGAGTTTAGTTTGAATTTAACTGATTTGTATTTTAAATTTTTACAATCACATTTAAGATAGCACATCAACTTTTAATTCAAATATTCCTTCCACTCTAATCCCTTTTTCTCTTTATTTCTGACTACATGCATAGTTGTTACATGCCTTCACTATTACTGCAAAAGTTTAAAAAATGTCTTAGTTTGTACTTCTAAGTTGAACATAAATTTTGAGTCATCTATAAATGAGATATTAAGATACCCTCATGTCTTCTGAGAATCTGTATCACCTTTATCTGGATGGTCAAATTATTTTTTTCAAAATTATTTCATAGGTTTCTATATTGTTATCTCCTCAAATATATCATTTACTACCATTTTCTTTAATAAAGTTATGATAGTCTATTTTTGTGCTACTTGTTTTCTAGTATTTTAAAATTCAGTGACTAAACTTTTACTAGTTACACTCTCAAAAATACCTTATAGAGAAGTTTTAACACCAAAGAAAGTTCTACATTGCCATTCCTAAAATTGTTTGCCATTGTTGAAGAACTCTCTGCTTAATATATTTGCCCATCAATTGATTGGCAGGATTATTATTTTTAGTGTTTAATATTTTCAGTTCTTCCTAATCCCTTATCTGATATATAACTAAAAACAAAGATTTTCTTTCATTCTGAACTGTTTCCAGCCAGCTGATAATTTCATTTCCCATGTAGAATTTTTTATGCTCAATTTTATCAATTTAGGAAAATATTTCCTGTACTCTTGTGGTTCTATTTTAAAAGCTTCTATTTTTACCCATGTCTTAAACTAAGCTTCTTATTTTTTCTCTGTCATTATTAGGTTATAAATAAAAGTCTCTCTTAAGATTTGTGAAATAAATATTTTCTAACTTAAAATTTTATAGATTTTTGTCCTATAATAGTTTGGAATAAGGTGCATGACTATTATGAATTTTAATCCTGGAATTTTTACTCTCTTCTAACTTTGCTTTCCTTTCTTTCTTAATATTTATTAACAAATAAGTTTGTCAAGAAATTTATAGTAATATAAAATTTCATTATCAACAAGTAAGCAGAATTGGTAAATGAATTAGTCACACTAAATTATATATGATAAACTGTAAGCTTAAAAATAATGGAAGAATATAGGTTCTAAAACGAATTACAGGGACTATTTTAAAATACTGGTAATATAAATAATAATACATGAGATAATTATTTAAGTATTCATTCTGTGATTACTAGTAAAATAACAAGTTTTATTAGTCACTGTCTATTGCTGTGATAAAACAGAATGACCAAAAGTAGTTTGGGAAAGGAAAGGATTATTTAAGCTTACACTTCATGGTTCATCATGAGGAAAGACAGGACAGGGAGTCAAGGAGGATGGAGAAAGGAACTAAAGGAGAGACCAAGGAGGAAATGGATTAGTAGCTTGCTCACCAGTTTGATATACCTGCTTTCTTAATTGTCCCAGTACTAACAACCCAGGGATGATCAAACACACAGTGAACTGGACACTCCCATGTCTCTCATAGGCTTGCTTGTCGTTCATCTGGGACCATCTCAGTTGAGTTGTTTTTTTCCCAGCTTGTGTCAGGTTGACAAAATCCTAAGTAGTCCACAAAGGAAAATACCAAATTTAAGGATATTGAAGGTTTTCTTAAATATGACATTTGAACTACAGTATGAATATCTTATAGGTATGCATTTTTATACAGAAAATGAAACTTGCATTATAATCATGCTGAAAGCAGTTTCATATTGTTACCACCAACTTTTACAATTTATTTTTCCTCCTAGACAAGTAAATTCATTGCATTTCTGATAAGAGATTTGAGGTTTGACATTTAAAATAAACAATGGAAGGGACTAGATTTCTATTAAAAATATATAACCTTTAGAGAAATAGAAATTTAAGTAACAAGGAACTATTAAACTCAGAGAGATGGTGTAACAATAAGTTTCTATTGTTGTGAAACAGAATTTTTTTCTTCAAAATGAACATTACTAGGACGATAAGTATAGGGGTCATGAATGGGGCTTGAGGTGATTGAGAATTAAGAAGGATATCTTTAAGTGGGGAGAGGAAGAGAAATATGCAACACATAATTTAAATGACAAAAAAATGTTAGTGAGGGGGAGATAGAGATAGATATTTAGAAATTGAGAAATTGTGCCATGATGTCTCAGAGTGAAAAAAGGAGCTATAGGGCTATATTCTTACATAATATTCTAACATAAAACTCTGAATACTAACAAGTATATTATAGATCTTTAATTATTTCATTTATAATAAAAATATATTACTTACATTATATCATGACTTGTAACTATTATCTTTCTATCAGTTATTTCTGCAGGGTATGTATTATTATTCTTTTAGAATAATATCTAATGCCAGATATTTTTCATTTGGAGGTACTACAAATCTTCTGAGAGCTGGTTCTATGTTAATGTGTGTGCTTTAATATGGTTTTATTTTATAAAATCAGTTTACTAATGGGCTATCTAAAAAAAGCAACTCAGCCACACCTAAAATTTAGGTTGTGTTTTTGTTATGATGTACATATTGGTTAGAAAACAAAATTAAAATTGATATTACACTATATTATTTCTAATTAAAAAGTTACACATTTTAAAAGACATACTCATTTTTTTCTAAAAGACTCCTAAAAGTTGATTTAGTAACTAGTGAGTATTATACTTAGTCAATTACTTTTAAGTTACTTTTTCTGTATTATGAAAGCTGAGCATGGAAATTTTTACTCACAACCTCTACGAACTAGAAAAAAATATAGTAGGTACCAACGGGAATCTTTGTGTAAGAAGCTGATTTTTTAACCATGTCAAACTTTATACCCATCAATGCACACTTCTACTTGCAAAGAAGAATTTTAGATATCTAAAGTTTCAAACAAAATGATGAAGATGAAGGTAAAGTTAATTACTTCATTTTTGATAACACTATTTTTATTTCTACTTCTTATAATATATCATGTTTTTTGGTCCAAATAGTCCCCCTTCAAACTCCAAACCCTACCCATTCAGAAAGCATTCTTGACTGTGTCTGTGCCTTCCTCCCCTAAAAGCTGTCAACTGCCTTTGTCTTGACCTAAACATTACGTTTTTGACCATATTTGGGCACACAGCCAGCTTTTGGTGGGCATGTCATTATCCTGTCTCTACAATCCATAAAATCTCCCACTTCCTTTTGCAGGTGCTACTCCCTTGGCCCTAATCTCATGGTCCAGGGGACCCACCTAGGAGTTATTCTCAATATAGGTATATTGTTATATTTTAATTTGAATTGATTTGACTTACTGCATTAGTAAAAAAAAAAAACTTTTATATGTTAAAACAACCTATTAATGTTTCTCCTCATCTTAGAGACTAAGGAATGCATGTGATTTTTTCTGAAGTTCCCTTACATAACTAACAACATTCTTTGTTTCTCACTAAGTTAATAATTTCTAAAATATAATAGTAGAAATTAGGTCAACAGTGAACAGCAACAAAAATATAAACTACAAAAAATTATTCCTACTTACTTTATAAATAATTTCTTCCTAATTGAATTTTAAGACTGTTCTTAATTCTCTTTTAATTTTTGTTAAAAATAGATTCTTCTCTCATACAATACATTTGGACCACAGTTTCACTTTCATTTACTCCTTCTAGTTTTTTGTCCCATCGTCCCTCCTTACCCAGATACAATCCCCATCCATTTTGTCTTCAGAAGGAAACACGGCTCCAAAAGAAAAGAACCAAACAGAACAAAAGAAGATACAGTAAGAGAAGCCAAAATCTCTCATATCAAGGTTGGACAAGGCAAACCTACAGATAGGAAAATGTACTAAAATCAGGAAAAAGAGTCAGAGATATAGCTGCTCCCTCTGTTAGAATTCGCATACAAACACCAAGATTGCAGCCATAATATATATATATATATATATATATATATATATATATATAATATATATATATATATGCCTGCTGCTTCAGTTTCAATGAACCAATATGAGCCCTGCTTAGTTGACTGCAAGGCTCATGTTCTCCTGGTGTCCATCATCCTTTCTGGCCCCTGCAACCTTATTACTTAGTGTCCTCAAAGAAGGTTCCAGCAATAACTGCTATGTAAAATTGTTCATAATTCAAACATTTATTCCACTGGAAATTTTCCGTTTTCCATTGGTTGTCATCACTTTAAAAATGAGATAAAATCATTTTACAATGTCTATGTTATAATATCATGTAGTTATCTCAAATAATGCATTTTAATAATTTATCTAAAACATTCCATTTCCCAAGTAACTGTATATGTATGATTTTATATTTAGTTAATACACGTATGCTTAATTTTTATATTTATCTATCATCATACATATTATTTATTTATAATACCTAACTTTACTCTCTATTAACATGGGTTGGAAAAAATATATCACTTCTAGCTTCACCCCTATACTGAAATTAATTTTTCTTTGAATTATGAAGATATATAGTATGGAGATTAAGATAACTTGAAGTTCCCAGAATGGAAAATCTAATAAAAATTATTCATTTCTGGGAAAATTACTTAATATGTTTGAAAAACTTGAGATGATATATAGATATTAATATTTCTTAGGTCAAAGTTCAGTACATTGATATACATCCTCTGGTTACATCAATTGAGCTATTGATCTGCTTTTCATAATAATCAGTGACACCAGCTTATAAAATAAAAATGTATGCCTTGACAGTCCAAGTTTATTTAAAAAGTATTTGTTTTTGTCCAATATTTATCTTCATATTTCACAATAATTAAAAGTACCAGACTGGGGCTATTTATCCAGGTATTCAATAACCATATATAAAAGCAATATCAATGTGGTGTTATAGAAGAAAGGTGAGAATAATATTCTTTTGTTCCCCACTCCAAGGTCAACGATGTACTAGGAGATTGTGGGATATAATTCACAATGTTTTGTGACTGTGGAAAGTTACCCATTCTCTTGGTAAAGGAAGTCATGAAGACCCTAAAAAAATGTATTCTAATAAGTATCTAAGTCACAAAATTAAACCTCATTACAGTTGAAAAACTCCTTATATCATCCAGAAGAAGCCTTGGTCAAGCAAGGTCCATGCCATATATTCATATAGACTTGACAACTGATGGTAGAAATGTTAGAGAAACTAGAAATTCCTCTCATAACCAAATGGATTCTGAGATTGAGATCCTCAAATGGCCTTGACAGGGCAAAAACTCCTTTTGGTCACATACATTGTCTCAAACACCCTTGTAGAATATGCAATAAAAGTTATTTGGTAAATTTTATTTCCAAGGGATCACAGTTCTAACATATTAGATTTACATCTACCTGAGATAAATTTGTGCAGTTAATTCTCACTAATGATTTTCTTCTTGATAAGAAAATGCTGTCCACATTTCAGACTTCAGACATGTTCTAAATTTAATATTGCAATACATACAATTGAGGATGTCTTTCCTATTATTGTTTTAATATAAAAAAAACAAATGAGAATTAAATTTCATCTTTTTGTTCCTCTCTAAAAATCACCTGGGAAGGACTAGATGGTATGAGTCTAGCCAGGTCAACAACTTTTAAACTGTATGGGAACAGACCCTAGGGTTACCACTGTTAGGCCTAGCATTGGAGGAAAAATGAAAAACAAGGAGGAGTCCAGTAGTTCTTATGAACCCATCATGAGATTCCAATGCACTTTTTTTTAATTTGATATATACACTGTTCTTTATTTTGCTGATTATTTGCCTAAGGTGATAATGCTGATCTTAATTCTCCTCTCACACCTTTCCTTCCACTATATTCAAGAACGTCCTTTCCTCCCAAGTTCAGATAGATAAGGTCTTTTAGATAGAATTTTTAGAAAAGGTGGGTCACAAATTCCCATGCTTGGTAATCTAAATTGAGCTAGATAATTCCCGATTAACCATTGTCTAAACCCCTTAATGATAGTTTGTATTTTCATTTGAGAGATAGGAGCATGATTAGGAGAGTAAAAACAATTTTGCAGACAGTTTAGGCTCAGAAGACTTCTGAGAAAATTAACCAGTTTTTTTTATTTTAGTATAAATGTCAAAAAATACCTTTGGACTACTTGGAAGCCTCATACTACCAAAGGAGAAAAATGCAAAGGAGAAACATGCAAATAATGTTTTTGGAGATCTGATCTCTAATTTGGTTTCTACGTGTCAGAGTTGTCCCTTAAGGGAGATAAACAATTAATGTATCAGTGGAGGCTTTTAAAGAGAAAATTTCTCCTGTGTGAGGATCATTTATCATGAGCTATCATGGACCATGTCACAATTACAGCTTATTGCAATTGATAATTCAGATGTCAACCCACCAGTGAAATTATTCTCAGATGGAAACACACAGCACAGGAAGGCTGGCAGGGCCACTGCCTCTGAAATGTTTTCTTTCATCTGTAATTTCACTTGTATAATAACAGCTATTTTGTCTCCCCATTACCATGCCTTTTCATGTAATCTGTAGGTGTAATCTCATGATTACATCTCAATCTTATGGGCACACATATTTGTGGATGGTCAGAAAGATGACTTCTCTACACTATGTTCTCCACATTACAGAGAGAATCTTAGAAGCATCTTCTTTATCATTAGCATTACTGTGAGAGCAAGTTGGCCAAACATGTTCTTCTGGGCAGATGTATACTTCATGTTTTGATATGTTTGCTCTTCTGAGGACACCGTCTTTGTAAATGAAAAGTTTGGGGATATCAACACACACACACTCTCTCTCTCTCTCACACACACACACACACACACACACACACACACACACTTCATCTATTGTAGTGATGAGGGGAACAGGCCTGTTTTTCATCCCACCCGGTTCCCACACGCCTGGCTAGCTTATGCCCCAAAATAATTTGTAGTGATGAGGCGAGCAGGCCTGCTTTTCATCCTGCCCAGCTCCCGCATAGCTAGCTTTACACCTGAAATAATAACACACAAATTGTATTCATTTAAACACTGCTTGGCCCATTAGCTCTTACTGGTTAACCCTCACATCTTGTTTAACCCATTTTGAATAATCTGTGTAGCACCAGGAGGTGGTAGCTTACCGTGAAAGATTCAACATGTCTGACCTGGCTGCTGGCTCCATGGTGTCTGTCTCACTTCCCTTCTTCCCAACATTCTGTTCTGTCTACTCTACCCACCTATGTTCTGACCTATCAGACCAAGCAGATTCTTTATTAATTAACCAATGAAAGCAACACATAAAAAGAAGACCCACCTACATCAATCTATGGCTTTATACATTAGGAATATTTATGATTATTTTTGTGACAAACTGGATACAGCTTAAATATATTGTCATTATTACTGATAATTGTCTCTTATACTTGTTTTAAAATTACAATGGTAGATATGCCATCACATGTTCATAATTAATATTAATTCTTATGTAATCACATGCATATTTTTATTTTATATATTGTATTATACCTATTTAAAATAATGTTTCCACAATAAATCTCTAGACATTACCTGATTGTTAAAGTGGATATTTTCTCATCAAAGTAATATGGAGTTTTGATTTTATCAATACCATGGATTTATTTGGCCATAGAACAATAATAAAAAATATATTTTCTTTATCCATTCTTCAGTTGAGCAGAGCTATTAAAAAACTTCCTCAGTGAGGCAACTCAGACTCAGAAGGAAAACACAGTATATACTCACTCATAAGTCAAAATTAGATGTAAAGCAAAGGATAACCAGACTGCAATCCATAGCTCCAGAGAAACTAGGCAACAAGGAGGACACTTAAAGGGACACATAGATCACCTTGGGAAAGGGAATTAGATAAGATTTCCTGGGTAAACTAGAGTTGAGGAGGGGCAATATAGGGGACGGGACAAAGGATGAGAATATGACAAACAAATACGGTCAAGTTGGGGGAGGGATGGAGTGAAAGAGTAACGAAAAAAGATTTCTTGATAGAGAGAGCCATTATGGGGTTAGGAAAAACCTGGTCTTGTGGAAATTCTCAAGAATCCACAACGATGACTTCAGCTATAATGACTCCTTGTAGTAATGAAGAGGGTGGCTGAACTGGCCTTCCCTGTTGTCTGGGTTTGCTCTCCTGCCGATTCCCGCAATCATTAATTTCCAAAGAAACCACACAAAGGTCTACATTAATCATAAACTGATTGTCCCGTTAGCTCAGACTTCTTATTAACTTTTATAACTTATATTAGCCCATTATTCTTGTCTATAGTAGCCATGTAGCTCCTTACCTTATTTAGCAGGGCAGTCACATTTTGCTTCTTCTGTGTCTGAGTCAAGAACTGCAGAGGATTGGAATTCTTCCTTCCCAGAATTCTCCTATTCTCTTTGACCCACCTCTACTTCCTGTCTGATTGTCCCACCTATTCTTCCTGCCTGGCTACTGGCCAATCAGCATTTATTTAAAATATAATTGACGGAATATAGACCGTGGTCCCACACCACTTTCCTGCTAATCAGATTGTTGAATATACTAACTGATATCATAGAGCCTTCATCTAGTAATTGATGGAACCAGAGGCAGAGATCCACAGCCAAACACCAGGCCAAGATCTGGGAAATCCATTTGAAGACAGGAAGTAGGAAATATATGAGCAAGGGAGGTCAAGATCATGATGGAAGAATATACAGAGACAGCTGAACCAACTCATGGGATGTCATGAACTCTAGACTGACAGCTATGAAGACATGGGACAATAACTAGGCCCTCTGTATGTGGGAGACAACTGTATAGCTTGGTCTATCAGAGGAGCCCCTGGCAGTGGGACAAGGATCTATCCTAGGTGCATGAACTAGATTGTTGGAGCCTATTCCTTATGATAGGATGCCTTGTACGACATTAATACAGGGAGAGGGTCGTGGTCCTGCCTCAACTTAATGTATCAGGCTTTGTGACTCCCTATGTTAGACCTCACCATTTGGGAGGAATGGATGAGACTGAAATTGGGGGGAGATGAGGGGAGGGTATGAGAGGACACTGTGGTTGGAATGAAAAATAAAGTTAAAAAATAAAATGGAAATAAAAAGAGATCCTTAGGTCTAATTTTTAATGAACATATTCTATTTTAGAATTTAATTCACTATCCTGACATATGCAAAATGTTTTAAAGATTTATTAAAAATTGGATTTTGTGGTCATATTACCATTCATAGAATTAATCAGGTAATTTATTCATTTATTATTATTTATTTATTTCTAAATTTAGAAAATTTATATTGTCATTCTTTTCTGATAATAAGTGTCGTCAAACAATTTAATTGAAATTGTTCTGAAGAGTTAAAAACACATAAAAGGCTGAAGAGATGTCTCAGAACATAGAAGCATTTACTGTTCTTCCAGAGTACCCTTGTTCAGATCCTAAAACCCACATATGATCCAATACCCACTTCTGGCCTCCATGGGTAGGCACCAGACACACATGTTGTACCTATATATACATACAGAACAAAATTATTTATACAAAATAGAGTAAATAAAAATTACTTCCCTGTTTAATCTCTTCCTATATATCTGTGTTTAAATTATTATTGTTCATTAAGTTTTTGAAGATTCCTTAAAGCATTTTCCAACATAAAATCATAGTTGTTAATAATATTACATTTTGAAGTGAAAAATAAAACATTGAAATATCAGCACTATGAGTAAAATCTATAAATTAAAATATGAATGGTTATTGTCCAATTGATTAAAGTTGGCAAGTACTAATAAAGATGAGAAAAGAAAACTCTTGTATACTAGTATTTGGAAGATAAATTTAAGTATAACTGTTATGAAAAATTGTTGGTGGGTTCCTTTAAAAATTGATATATGCTGGGAATGTAGGAGGAACTTGGAGGACAGAAGGGAGGACAAACTGTAAGTGGGATGCAAAATAAATAAAAAATAAATAAATTTATTTTTTAGAAATTTACAGACATAAATATCATTGGAGCCAATAATATTTCCAGAGATAGAGCCAAAGCAACAACAGCACACAAAATAAACAATATATTTCCATGTGTTAGTTTTGTTAGCATGTTCCTCATGTCTGAACGTTTTATTTGCTTCCTGAATTTTCTAAGTTTTATTTACTTCACAATTCTTAATGAGTGTCTCTCAAGGAAGGACTACTTTGAGTCTGAGGGAAGAGCATTTTCCACTATATCCCACCCTTTTCTCTAGAATTTACATTGTTTCAGCACCTCCTTTGGTAATTTCCTAAACTGAGGTGATACAGGTATTTGATTATTTTCTTCCATCTAAGCAAATTAATTAATTAATTTTTAATGCTTCCTATTCATTTTATTTATTTATTTTATATATTTTTTTACTGTAAAAAATTCCACCTACTCCCCACCTCCCATTTCCCTCCCCCTCCTCTCATTCCTCTCCCCCTCCCCCCATTTCTCTCCCCCTCCCTCTCCAGTCCAAAGAGCTGTCATGGTTTCCTGCCCTGTGGGAAGTCCAAGGTCCTCCCCCCTCCATCCAGGTCCAGAAAGGTGAGCATCCAAACAGTCTAGGCTCCCACAAAGGCAGTTCATGAAGTAGGAACAAAACCCAGTGCCATTGTCCGTGGCTTCTCATCAGCCCTCATTGTCTACCATGTTCAGAGAGTCTGGTTATATCCCATGCTTTTCCAGTCCCAGTCCAACTGGCCTTAGTGAGCTCCCAATAGATCAGCCCCACTGTCACAGTGAGTGGGTGCACCCCTTGCAGTCCTGACTTTCTTGCTCATGTTCTCCCTCCATCTGCTCCTCATTTGGACCTTTGGAGCTCAGTCCCGTGCTCCAATGTGGGTCTCTGTCTCTATCTCCATCCATCGCCAAATGAAGGTTCTATGATTATATGCAAGATATTCATCAGTATGGCTATAGGACAGGGTCATTTCAGGTACCCTCTCCTCAGTTGCTCAAGGAACTAGCTGGGGAAATCTCCTTGGACACCTGCGAGCCCCTCTAGAGTCAAGTCTCTTGCCAACCCTAAGATGGCTCCCTTAATTACGATTTATACTTCCCTGCTTCCATATCCACCCTTCCTTTATCCCAACCATCTCATTCCCCGAAGCTCCCCCATCCTCCCTTTCTCACATTTCTCTCCCTATTTCCCCTTACCCCCATCCCAACCTACCCCCAAGTTCCCAGTTTTTGCCAGGCAATCTTGTCTACTTCCCATATCCAGGCAGATGACTATATGTTTATCTTTGGGTTCACCTTCTTATTTAGCTTCTCTAGGATCATGAATTATAGGCTCAATGTCCTTTATTTATGGCTAGAAACCAATTATGAGTGAGTACATCCCATGTTCCTCTTTTTGGGTCTGGCTTAACTCACTATGGATAGTGTTTTCTATTTCCATCCACTTGCATGCAAAATTCAAGATGTCATTATTTTTTTTTACCACTGAGTAGTACTCTAATATGTTTATATTCCACACTTTCTTCATCGATTCTTCCATTGAAAGACATCTAGTTTGTTTCCAGGTTCTGGCTATTACAAATAATGCTGCTATGAACAAATGCTTTTGCCATATGATAGGGCATCTCTTGGGTATATTTCCAAGAGTGGTATTGCTGGGTCTTGGAGTAGGTTGATCCCGAATTTCCTGAGAAACCACCACACTGATTTCCAAAATGGTTGCACAAGTTTGTATTTCCACCAGCAATGGATGAGTGTTCCCCTTACCCCACAACCTCTCCAGCAAAGGCTATCATTGGTGTTTCTGATTTTAGCCATTCTGACAGGTGTAAGATGGTATCTTAAAGTTTTCTTGATTTGCATTTCCCTGATCGCTAAGGAGGGTGAGCATGACCTTAAGTGTCTTTTGGCCATTTGAATTTCTTCTGTTGAGAATTCTCTGTTCAGTTCTGTGCCCCATTTTTTTAATTGGGTTAATTAGCATTTTAAAGTCTAGATCTTGAGAGGACAAAATCAACTTTATATGGAAAAAACAAAAATCCACGATAGCCAAAACAATCTTATACAATAAAGGAACTTCTGGAAGCATTGCCTTCCCTGACTTCACACTCTATGACAGAGCTACAGTATTGAAAACAGCTTGGTATTGGCATAAAAACAAAGAAGTCGGCCAATGGAATCGAATAGAAGACCCGCATTTTAACCCTCAATCCTATGAACACCTGACTTTCGATAAAGGAGCTAAAAGTTTACAATGGAAGAAAGAAAGCATCTTCAACAAATGGTATTGGCATAACTGGATGTCAACCTGTAGAAAAATGAAAATAGATCCATATCTATCACCATGCACAAAACTCAAGTCCAAAGGGACCAAACACCTCAATATCAATCTGAACACACTGAACTGATGGAAGAGAAAGTGGAAAGTACTCTACAACATATGGGCAAAGGAGATCACTTCCTACATATAACCCCAGCAGTACAGACATTAAGGGCAACATTGAATAAATGTGACCTCCTGAAACTGAGAAGCTTCTGTAAAGCAAGGGAAACTGTCACTAAGACAAAAAGGCAACCCACCGACTAGAAGATCTTCACCAACCCTGCAACAGACAAAGGTCTGATCTCCAAAATATATAAAGAACTTAAGCTAATTAATTTAAAACCGTGTCAGAGCAACTGCATGCTTTTCAACAAAGAAGTTTCCCCACATGGCTGAGTGGAGCTGAAAGCAACACTAGCACAAACATAAATATTAAGAGAGCAGTTTGAAGGGCCTATCACATACATTTCATAACACAATAGCAGGACCCTCTCCACGGACAACTATGACATTTTACCTTTTGAGTTTTGGTCATAGCTTACAGCAGAAGATATGAATTTATTCCTGTGGATCAGTTTTGCATTCAAGTGATAAAACAGTTGATTATATCCACTATTATACTAGTAAATCCATCTTGCCTAGCATACTGGTATAGAGGGTTCAACGCTGAACAGGATTGTTGGTGAAAATTCTTCCTCAAAATGATGCATGACATCTGATACTACAAAAGTATCCAAGCAGAAAAGGAACTGAACTTCTAGTTTAGGTCCATCATGACTTTTGTATAACTTCTAACCAAAGAGCATAGCTTCTTCAGAATTAGGGACCCTCACATCTAGTTCTGGTATGAAACCAAATAGCAGTGTTAATAGACTTTAGTATTTGTGTGGCCTTGAGGATCTTCTTGACTAACAACTCAGGGAAGTGACTAATAGTTGGTATTATGGGTTTCAACTAAACACCTCGTAAGTACTTGTACTATTCTTTGTTACTCAAAAATCGCACTTCCTTTAAACGCTTTACCTTCTGTTGTTAAGATTCTTCAAGATGCTTTTATTGTCAATGAGTAAGTTTAGTATTATGCAATAAAATGTTTTTATAGTCTCTATAGGCTCACCAACATCAGTTTCAAGTGAATTTCACCTTTTTTTTTAAATGACTAAAGTATAAAAGCAAGGTTCAATGTAACATTAATAGATCCCAAAACTTCTGTCAATTGTTTAATCAAAAGATCTAGATAGTCTACAGTGGTCTGGATATTAAATACTGTCCAATTTATCTTTCCATAAAGCATAAACAATAAGCTATCTGGCTTTCTTATGCTTGGGAACTCTTCTGACCCAAGACATCTACACAACTCACCATCTTTAAAAGTCTCAGTTACAGTATTCATAATCATTTAGGCCCATGGTCATACTTTAGCTTTTAAACAAAACATTAGCCAACAAGGTATCCTTTTCTACTCCTTTGGCAATAAAAGTGCTAAATTCAGCCTGGGAGGGCAAATATTATTCACCTTCCTCCATGTGTACTTTATGCTGTGAGCATAACTGGCCAGTCATAAGTCAAGCCTTAGCTTCTCCTTGTATCTGAACACAGTTCTAACTTTCTTCATGAAATAGGTAACACACACAACCCAGCTCTGGACAATTTTCTCACCAAGATCTCCTGACAGTTGACAGAAATTCACCCTAATAATTAAATATACACAATGGCTTGTATAAGAAAGTCCATTGAAGACTGAGTCCTCTCTCTTGTCTCAAGTTTGCAACATTTTCCTCAAGGAGTATTGGATACTTATATTCCCAATTATCTGACACTATATATAACATTTAGACTGATCCTATCCAATCTCCATTCTCACATTTTCACCATCAAGTCTGTGACACATTATTTCACTAGGTAAAGTGCTTAGTATACAGCATAGCTTTTTGTTCTGGGTCATTTTCAAAGCCTTTTTCTCCTTCTTCTGCATAGATTCCTGAGCCCTGTGGATAAAGATGTGATAAAATGTAATTTTCAGGCTGATAGAAGATGTAGAAGTTTTCAATTTCTAGGCTGTACATTTGTGTGCAAAGTCAACCACTTTTCTGTATAAATAACTTATTCTTCACTCTTCTATTTTAGTAAAGGATAACTAATTAAGGTGGAGGTGATATGTCCCTATGATTATTCTTTATTTATATTGTCTCACATGATAGCAGTGGAGTTATTGATGAAGCTAATTTTTCTGGCATTTGCATGCTCTTGCACTGTGAAAAAAATCCATTATACAATTGTGTCACAAGTTGACTCAGTGGGATGCAGCAGTTCTTTAATGGTTCAGTATTGTTGTCTATGTGAACCTTAGCCAACTGAAGTTAACTTTGGTGGTGATTACAGGAATTCTCCTTGGCCACTATATTATTTTTGAATGAAGTGCCCCTCCACATAATTCTCTGGTATTTGAATATTTGGTCCCTAGTTGGTAGCTGTTTGGGAAGGATTAGGAGTTATGGCCTTGTTGGAGAAGATATGCCACTATGGTGGGATTGGGTTTCAAGGACTCCTGACTTCCCAAATATGATCTCTGTTTCCTGTTTGAATGCTTGGTTATGATCTCTTTTAAATTATCAATTGTTATACCTGCCTTTCTGCTGGCATATTCCCTGTCATGATGGTGATGGATTCTTAACCCTCTTAAAGAGTAAACCCAATAAACACTTCATTCTATAAATCATCTATATCATACTATTTATTTGCAGCAATAGAAAAGTAAGTAATAGAGTCACTAATGTATGTGTCTTGAATGGCTGTTCAGACTATTGTCGATGTTTAGTGATGTCAACTTTTGGTTTCCATTGAGAATTGCTTATCTTGTTGTTGGTGAGTAAGTCATAGCTGGTGGGAGCTTTTCCAGGTGCATATATGACTCATCAGACCAAAAATATTGATAGTGTGATAATCACTGAAATATTTAATGAAGGACACATATAAAGTGGTCATTGGAACAAGACCTAATACAAAAGAGAGTGTAGAACCATTATATATATATTTGTTATGAGGGAGTATCTGTAACAGTGACTAGAAAATAGGCATTCATTCTTTATTCTTTTCATGTTATGAAAAGTTTGCAAGGTACAGGTATATTTGAAGTATAAAGAGAGCCAAAGCTGACAGTGTAGTCATAGGGCTACATTAGTATAGATTTTGTAGAGCAGCTTAGGTTATTATAGAAACTGAATTAAAAAAATAAAATTGACGCACATAAGAAGACTTTTCTTTTTAGTCTCAAACTGTGAACCATGTTTTTCAGGTGTTAGTGGCTCTCCTGTCTGAGCTGTATCTGTAAGTACAAGTAGTATACCTCAAAGTTGCATGTACACTACAGAGTTTTGGAATATACAGTGATTATAATATCTGAAACACAAGTGGACTTTGGAACTCATAATTAAAATAGTATTTGAATTATCAGTATGCACATAGAGAAATTGGCTCTGTGATTATGGCACGAGGGGCCAGCTTGTTTGGGTTTATGTCCTGCCCAGTACCCCACAGCCAACAAGCCCCAAAGAAAATCACACACAGGTCTACATAAGTTATAAACTGATTTGGCCCATTAGCTCAGGCTACTTATTAGCTGTTGTAGCTTATATTAACTCATTATTCTTATCTATGTTAGCCATGTGGCTCAGTACCTTTTCCAGTGGGGCAGATCACATCCTGCTTCTTTGGTCATCTGGGCAAGAGTGTGAAGGGAGCTTCCTGCTTCCCAGAATACTCCTGTTCTTCTTGCTCCACCTCTACTTCCTGTCTTGTTGATCCAGCTATAATTCATGCCTGGCCAATCAGAATTTATTTAAAATACGATTGACAAAATACAGCCAATTCTTCTGCACCAAACTGGTTTTATAAGAAAATGGCTCCATGTTACCTAGTTTCTCTGAGATCATGGACTATAGGGGGTTTATCCTTTGCTTTACATCTAATAACCACTTATGAGTGGGTACATACCTTGGTTGTCTATCTGAGTCTGGGTTACCTCACCCAGGATGTTTTATTTTTTTCTAGTTGGTCCATTCACAAGAGAATTTCAACATGCCATTGTTTTTAGTACTAAATATAACTTTATTGTGTAAATGTACCCCTAAGAGAGGCATATATGGATCTCCCTCTAAAGGGGAAACAGACAAGATGTCCTGAGAAAATTAGGAGCTAAGAGTCTGGGGGAAGGAGGGTGGAAGGGGAGGAGGAAGGAGATCGGGAGGGAGGAGAAGAACATAAGGAAACAGAATGCACAAAAAGGTGAAAGGACAGTGAGGGAGAGAAAGGAAAGAGATATATTGATAGACAGAGAAATATGGCACTAGGGAAATTCCCAGGAATCCACAAGAATAACTCCAGTTAAGACTCTAAGAAACAGTGGAGAAGACACCTAAATTGGCTTTCCCCTGTAATAAGATTGATAATTACCTTAATTGTCATCATAGAAACTTCAACCAGCACTGATGGAAGCAGATATACAGATCTACAGCAAAAACACTAGACTCAGATACCTGAGACCAGCCCAAGAGAGGGAGGAGTGATAATATGAGCAAAGGGGTTAAGATCATGATAGTGATACCTACAGAAACAACTGACCTGAGCTAGTGAGATCAGTGACTCTGGGCTGATAGCTGTAGAAGGAGCAGGGGGCTGTGTTCCTGCTGCCAAGCTCCTGGCCACCTGGATAGCTTATGCCCTGAAATAACAACACTCAAATTGCATTCATTCAAAAATTGCCTGGCCCATTAGTTCTATCCTCTTATTGGCTAATTCTCACATCTTGATTAACCCATTTCTAATAATCTGTGTAGCACCACGAGGTGGTGTCTTACTGCAAAAGATTCAGCATGTGTGACCTGGTGGCTGGCTCCATCACATCTGGCTCACTTCCCTTCTTCCCAGCATTCTGTTCTGTCTACCCCCCCCCCCACACCTAAGGGTTAGCCTATCAAATGGGCCAAGGAAGTTTCTTTATTAACCAATGAAATCAACACAAACAGAAGACCCACATCAGATAGCAGGGGAACATGCATAGGATCAAACTCAGCCCACTGAATATGGGGGATATTTGAGGGCATTGGCAGTGGGACCAGAATTTATCCCTAGTTCTTAAACTGGCATCTATGAGTACATTCTCTTTGGAGGAATGCTTTGCTCAGCCTGGATATAGGAGAGAAGGCCTTGGTCTTGCTTTGAAGTCAAGTGTCATAATTTTTTGACCCCCCCAATGGAAAGCCTTATTTTTTCTGAGGAGTGGATGGGAGTGGGTTGTAGGGAAGCATGGAGTAGATGGATGGGAGGGAATGGGGATAGCTATGTAATATGAGAAAAGATTGTATTAAAAAATCTTAATAAAATGAGAGAAAGAATTATCTCTAATGTTTATGAGCAGATTCACCATTGTCATAAAGCTGAGATCTGAAATGTGAACACATGGAAATGGGATATATTTTGTGTTTTAATGACATATATTTAATCAAGGAATGCTGAGACTCTTCCTGAAGCTGTACCAAGTGGCTGCTATTTAAAGTGAGTCAACACATGCACACTGCCCTCTCTGGAATTCTGTTTCAGCAATAACTACTGGCTAATCATTCCATTAGTTCTTACTAATGTCCAAAGCAGAGCAGGCCACTTACTGTTGCCGTAAAACAATCCCATACCAGTTCAGAATTAGGATAATAAAAAGGTTATTTATTTAAGGGGAAAACTTACAGATCACTGTCCTAAAATAACAGTCCTCTGCACAGAAACAGGGCCAGAGTCCAGCAGCTGGAACAGGTGCCGGAAGCAACAGAACGGGCACATGATTTCCACTGCTTTTTAAACTTTAAGATACCACACCCAAGTGGGCAGGTATCTTAAAGGCTATTGGCTGGAGGAGCAGAATGTACCCCCACAGCAACTTACAAAGTACTTTACACTCCACAGGGGAAGGTGAGAGCCTCATTTTACTTCTACGTTTCTTTAGGACTCTCAGGTGTGCTGACCTTACCACTAATAACATTGGTATATAAAAATGTGTGTATGTGTATGTGTGTGTATGATGTCTATTCTTTACTTTTATATTCTAACAAGGGGATGCAGACATTTTAATGAGTCTCTGAAGATAATAATGATTATTTTGACTCCAAATTTTCTGAGAAACCTCCCTACTGGCTTCCAAAATGGCTATACAAGTTTGAACTCCCACCAGCAATAGAGAAGTAATCCCCCTACTCCACATTCTCTCCAGTATAAGCTATCATTGTTTTTTTTTTTTTTTGAGCTTAGCTATTTTGATCAGTATAAGATGGTATCACAGAGTTGTTTTGGTTTGTAGTTCCCTGAAGGCTTAGGAAGTTGAACAATTCCTTAACAATTTGTTTTCAGTCATTTGCAAATCTTCTTTTGGGAATTCTCTGTTTAGCTCTGTAGCCCATTTTTAAATGTGATTATTTGGTAGATTGGTGTCTAGTTTCATGAGTTCTTTATATATTTTGGAGATCAGTCATCTGTCTGGTGTTGGGTTAGTGAAGAACTTTCCCCATTCAGTAGACTACCCTTTTGTCTTAGTGACTGTGTGTAGTAATAAGGGTGGCGGGGCTGCCTCCCCAGCACCCCAGCCGCCCGCACAGCTAGCTTATGCCCGGAATAACAACACACAAACTGTATTCATTTAAACACTGCTTGGCCCATTCTCTTCTAGGCTAATTCTCACATATTAATTTAGCCCATTTCTAATCATCTGTGTATGGTACCCCATGGTGCGCTTACCAGGAAGATTCTAGCCTATGTTCATCCTGGGTTGGAGCTTCATCCCGGGAGCGGGGCATGGCGTCTCTCTCAGGCGTCTGCTCCCGAGAGGAGAGCTGTCGAGACTCTGAGCTCACTTCCTCTTCCACCCAGTATCCTGTTCTGTTTTCTCCTCCCACCTATCTTCGAACCAATAAAATGGGCCAAGGCAGTTCCTTTATTAGCCAATGACCTTCCTCCATCAACTGTGTACCTTGTCTTACAGATGCTTCTCAGTTTCAGGAGGTACCATTTATAAGTTGTTGCTACTGATGTTATATTTAGTAAGTGTCCTCCTATGCCTATATGTTTAAGGCTTCTTCTCACTTTCTTTTCAATGAATTTCAGTGTAGTTTGATTTATGGTAAATTCTTATTTGGAGTTAAGTTTTGTGCATAGAGATAGACATGGATATATTTGAATTCTTTCACATGTAAACATCCAGTTATGTCAGCACAATTGTTGAAGATGCTTTTTTTCTTCCATTGTATAATTTTAGTGATCATAGCAGCATTATTTTTAATAGCCAGAACCTAGAAACTACCTGAATGATCCTCAACTGAAAAACAGAGAAAGAAAATGTGGTGCATTTATACAATGGAGTACTACTCAGCAGTAAAAAACAATGACTTCTTGAAATTTGCATGCAAATGGATGGAACTAGAAAAAAACATCCTGAGTGAGATAACTCAGACCTAGATAGATAAACATGGTGTGCACTCACTCATAAGAAGACATTAGACATAAACAAAATGGTACCCAGCCCATAGGCCATGATTCCAGAGAAGCTGGGTAGCAAGGAGAACCCTAAGAGACACACAAGTATCCTCCTGGGAAGGAAAAACAGAAAAGACCTCCTGAGAAAATTAGGAGTCAGGAGAAGGGAAGATGGACTGCAAGGGGAGGGGAGAAGGGGAGGGATGAGGAGAGCATGAGGAAACATAATGCACAAGAAGGGAAAAGGACAGTGAAGGAGAGAAAGGGAAGAGATATCTTGATTGACAGAGCCATTAAAGGACTATTGAGAAACCTAACATTAAGGAAAATTCCAGAAATATACAAGGATGACCCTAGTTAAGACTCTAAGCAATAGTCAAGAGGATGCCTAAATTGGCCTTTCCTTGTAATCATACTGATGATTAACTTAATTGTCATTATAGAAACTTCAGCCAACAACTGGTAGAAGCAGAAACAGAGTCCTACAGCAAAGAACTAGGCTGAGCTACTTGAGACCAGCCCAGGAAATGGAGGAGCAATAAAATGAGCAAAGGGGACAAGATCAT
This sequence comes from Microtus oregoni, assembly GCF_018167655.1. Taxonomy (NCBI): domain Eukaryota; kingdom Metazoa; phylum Chordata; class Mammalia; order Rodentia; family Cricetidae; genus Microtus; species Microtus oregoni. The sequence goes on from NW_024544754.1 coordinate 1,449,196, forward strand.
GATAGAGATACCCACTGAAACAACTGACCTGAGCTAGTGAGAGATCACTGATTATGGACTGAGAGTGGGAAAACTTGCATAGGACCAAATTAGGACCCCTGAATGTTCAGAATAGTTGTGAGACTTGGACGTTCTAAGGGCCCACTGATAGTGGGATCAGGATTTATCCCTAGTGTTTGAACTAGTATCTAGGAGCACATTCTTTTTGGAGGAATACCTTGCTCAGCCTAGATATAAGGCAGAGGGTATTGGTTTTGTCTTGAAGTAAAGTGTCAGACTTTGTTGACTCCCCAAGGAAGAGTTACCTTTTCTAAGAAGTGGATGGGGTAGTGGATTGGCAGAAGGTGGAGGAAACAGGAGTGGAGGAGGAAGTGGAAATGGGGATATCTATGTAAAATAAGAAAAGATTGTATTTAAAAATTCTTAGTAATGTTTATCTAACATTTGGTGTTGCTAAACAACTAAAATGTAAACTAACACTACAATAAAACATCATCTAAAATTCAGATGAATCCTCTAGGTAAAATACACATAATTATAGACATAGACTTATGTTTTTGTGAAACAAAGATGGACGCAAGCTGGGTAAGTCTCAAACCTAGAGAAGCTCCCAGGTGCCCCGGGCGATGTCCCCAGTTAGTTCCTTGGGCAGCTGGGGATAGGGAACCTGAAATGACCCTATCCTAGAGCCATATTGATGAATATCTTACATATCACCATAGAACCTTCATCTGGCGATGGATGGTAATAGAGACAGAGACCCACACTGGAGCACCAGACTGAGCTCCCAAGGTTCCAATGAGGAGCAGAAGGAGCAAGGTAGTCAGGACCACGAGGGGTGCACCCACCCACTGAGACAATGGGGCTGATCTATTGGGAGCTCACCAAGGCCAGCTGGACTGTGACTGAAAAAGCATGGGATAAAACCAGACTCTCTGAACATGGCGAACAATGAGGGCTGATGAGAAGCCAAGGACAATGGCACTGGTCTTGATCCTACTTCATGTTCTGGCTTTGTGGGAGCCTAACCAGTTTGGATGTTCACCTTCCTAGACCAGGATGGAGGGGGGAGGACCTTGGATTTTCCACGGGGCAGGGAACCCTGACTGCTTTTAGGACTGGAGAGGGAGGAGGAGAAAAGTGGGGGGAGAGGGAGAGGGGCGGGAGGAGGGGGAGGGAAATGGGAGTCTGGGAGGAGGCAGAATTTTTTTTTTTCTTTTCAATAAAAAAATAAAATAAAATAAAATAAATTTAAAAGAAAAAAAACAAAGATGGAAATAACCATTTTACTTTACTCAATTGTTATAGAATGTTTACAGTGGATTGGAAAATAATTGATAAGTGGTCATATCAATAACCCAAATTCTCACTTCATTCCTCACAGAAAACCAAATTTTCTAGGTTCTCTGTACAGAAAGTGAGGCATAGAAGAATGCTCCTCAGACACGAATTTCTTTATATACTGACACAGCTATGTATGCAGATTAAAAATATGTCCTAAGCTGGAGTAACTGAACATTAAGTTATTTCAAATAACTTTCTTCAGCAATGCAACAATCTGGGTAAAGCATAAGCAAGAATTTGTTTCTAACAGAGAGCTGATTGATGAAGACGAAAATATATATGCCTAGAGAGCTAGCACAGCTGAGTGCCATTAATTTCATGATTCTAATAACTATACAATTTGAAAAGAATTCTACATAATTTTGGTCTGCATGGATATTTATAGGTGCCCCAGATCAAAGTTTAACATCAGATGATATCTACAGCAGTGAAAAATAATGAATAAATATAGAAATTCTCTTTCTCAATTAAGAATGGTTATTTATATAAGGATTTAAGTGACTACTTCAGAATACAATGGACCTGAGTTTCATCCTAACAACACCTTTCTTATTTTACAAAGATCTTGCGTTGTGTTTTATTTCACTTTAGGACATATTAAGTATTAAGAAGAATAATTCTACAATGATAATTTTAATATGCTTCCTAGCATATAAATTAATGTGGGCTTTCCCTCTGTATGCTGTGATTACCATTGGTTAATAAAGAAACTGCTTTGGGCCTAGAGCAAAGCTATAGGGGAACAGAGCTAGGCAGGGAAAACTAAACGGAATGCTGGGTGAAAGGAGGTAGAGTCAGGGAGAAACCATGGAGCTACCACCATAGACAGATGTGCTGAAACTTTAGCCACTAAGGCACAGCCACATGGCCATAGACAGTTCAATAGGAATTGATTAAATTAATATGTAAGAGTTTGCCAATAAGAAGTTAGAGCTAATGGGTGAAGCAGTAACTTAATTTATACAGTTTCTGTGTGATCTTTTCAGGGCTAAGTGGCCAGAAAGCAACAAGAAGCTCTCCTACAACAATAAATAAGTTTTTTGAACATATTGCTACCTACTATTGTAAATTGATAGTTTACATGTGTATATTATGTTCACTAAATATGGAATATGCATACATATTTGAATACAATTTCCTATTTTAATTGTCTTTTAGTTCAATCATTGCTTCTAAATAAAAAACAGTATTTTTACATTAATTTATTTATTTTGTATTTTTTATAAACATGCACACATGTTACAGATCTTGTTATTGAAATCAGAAGAAAATTTTTGGGATTTGGTACTCTCAGTCCATCATATCGGTTCTGTGAATTGAACTCAGATCATTAGGTTTATTAAAGGTACTTTTAACCACTGAAAAATCCCATCATTGAGTAAGATTTAAAAAAAATTTCTTTTGAAAATATTTCTTGTATGCCAAATCACTATTTTTACTAATTGAAATGGGGATTCTTTAGATTTAGAGATTGTGTGTCTGTGTTTCAAATTTAATGTGAATAGGCCCAAGTTTATCATCTAACATCACAAAATGTCCTCCTCCTCTCTGTTTCTGATGACAGAATATACACTTTAATCAATCAGTTGTAAAACAATTTGGTCTTTTCTATTAACCAACATTTTTTTTCCAGTATCACAAAAATCTCACCAATATTTCCCTACCAATGTAACATGAATTAAAGGACTTGTAGTTTTAAATGGGTTATTTTTCAAATATGTCTAATGTATCATGTTTATTAGTATATTTTCAATTTTCCAATACACTGTTATGTTACAATATAATTTACAAAATTTCCTTCGTGTTATAAGATATTTCTAACTATTTCATTTCTACTTCCTCATAAATATCTGACCTGTAGTAAAGGGAGTAATGCTGGATTATTCACAATTTATTATATCAAATACTAATGCTATATGTGAAATATGCTTTATAGAAACACTTAAGTCATACTTTCTCCAAGCAATAAACATAACAGTTGGAAAAATAATGTTCTCAAGATGCATAAATCCTAATCTGTAGATTCTGTAAATATATTATTTTACATAGTAAACAATTTCTGAGACAGAAATTAGTATCCTAAATTCTGAAATAATCTTTAATTTTCTGTAGAAGCCCATATAAAGAGAAGGATTCTTATATTAATAATAAGTAAGCAAAAGAGTATTTATTAAACTACTATATCTAAGGATGGAGAAATAGGCCATATCCAAAGTATGCATTTAAACTAAGGAGCTAGAATGAATAAGAAAAATGACAGAATATGACTTTTTAGTGACCTAATTTGAGTGTTCTAAGACTCCTCTTAGATTTCTGACCTTTAGATATATGAAATTATATATATATATATATATACATATATATATTTGATGAAAGTATTGCATTTACTAATTTTTATTACTAACATATAATTAATACAATCTACATATAGAAAAACTGACGTTTATGATTAGAAAGTTTAATATTATGAAAGATTTATAGAAGATGCATTATATAAATTGTAGATAAAATTTTAAGAAATATCATCTTATATAAAAATTAAAAATAAAATAAGGATTATATACAATTGTTCAGAGTACTTTTTCTCTAATTTCCATCTAATTGCTTTCACTTACTCATATCACCATCTTTCTGCATCACTAATGAAATTCTACAATTATGCATTGGTATCCTTCAAGACTTAGTAAAGATTTCATCATATTTTATGATTTGTGCTTCTAAAAAATACATTTATATTTATATCTTTATCACTACTAACAGCAATTTACATTTTCAAATACACTGTCTTTTCTGCAATTCAGACATACATATCAAACTATTTACCTGATATATTTACTAAACTGTGTCAGGAACATTCAAAGAAAATATACTACTCCCTATGATTTTGGTCATTTCCCAGCATAATCTGATTCAGTGCTTTAGTTAAAGTTATCTTAATGGAGAATATATTATACATTCAAACTCTTTTATCAGTATATCTTGTGCATATACAAAATGTTAAATCCTGGTCAAGGCGTCAGAAATGACAAAATATAGGATATATATTATTTAGGATATATAATCATTAATATAAATTAATAATAATAGTTATAAGTATCTTATATTTTTAATTTATTAGATTTAAAAAAATACCAATCTAAGTTTTCACTCCCTCCCGTCCTCTGATTTCCCCCATACACCCTTCCACCCCACTTCCTATAATCCTCAGAGAAGGTAAGGGCATTGCTTTGAGGAAGGTCCAAGGCACCCCTACTATATATAGGCTGAGCAAGGTATCATCCAAAGAGAATAAATTCCCAAAAAGCCAGTACATTCAGTAGGAATAAATTCCAATGCCACTGCCAGTGGTGCTTCAGTCTGTCCAAGCCATGCAAATGTCAACCACATTCAGAGAGATTAGTTTGGAACTATGCTGTTTTCTTCCCTGTGCGGCTAGAGTTGGGGACCTCCCATTAGATCAGGTAGACTGTTTCAGTGGGTGTCCTTATTATGGTCTTGATCTCTTTGCTCATATTCCCACTCCACTCTTAAATGGATCATTGAGAGTGCTCTACTGTGAGTCTCTGCCTCTGTTTCCATCAGTCGCTGGGTGAAGGCTCTATGGTGACATTTAAGATATTGATGAGGTGTGGTGCCCTCTTCTGGCCTGCAGGCATATACACAGACAGAATATTGTTCTCATAATAAATAAATAATAAAGAAAAAAAGAATAAAAAGATATTTATCAGTCTGACTACAGGGCAAAGCCAGTTTGGGCACCCTCTCCTCTATTGCTTAGGGTCTTAGCTGGGGTCATACATGTGGATTTCTGGGAATTTCTCTAGTGCCAGGTTGCTTGTTAGTCTCATAATGGCTCCCTCAGTCAAGATACCTCTTTGCTCTCATCTCCATCCTTTATCCGTCTCAACTATCCCATTCTCTCAAGTTCTTCTCCCCCTTCCCTTCTCCCCTCCTCTTCCCCTTCCACACTCCCTTTTTGCCTTCAACACCCATGCTCCCATTTTTCAGGCATTCTTGTATATTTCTCCTTTTCAAGTGGATCTCTATATGTTTTTCTTAGGGTTCACCTTTTTACTTAGCTTCTTTAGGAGTATGAACTATAGGCTCAATATATTTAACTTTACAACTAGCATCCCATTATGAGTGAATATATACCATATCCATCTTTCCATTAAATATTCATCTAACACCAAATAATTAGTAATACACCCAAACAACTAGTAATACACATTAAAAATTGGTAGACATAAATAAAAGAGAAAGCTTTACATTTTACCTTTCAACAACTTAATGTGTGCTCTACCCAACGTGAATATGCAGTGCAACTGAAAATTTTACAATATAGTATATATGAAAATAACATGCATTTAGAGATTGTTAATGATTAAAATTTAATGACATATAGTTATAAGCTTAAGAAAACCAAAATCTTTCGGGTTATCCAAAATAAGAGAGTATAATTAGCCAGAACTATAAAATGGATCAATAGAGCATAGGTTCATTTTATTCTCATTCAAATGTCTAAAAATGTTAGAAGGCCATTTTTATTTTTCCAAATTGATTTGCAGTATTATCCAGGGTATTGTCTACCATGTGGTCAAAAATAAAAAAAGAACATGGGTAAATTGCTTTAATATCTAATTCATGTTGGCTAAGAAATAACACAGATCACTTCTACTCACATGTCAATGAGTAAAAACAGTCCTATTATGGATAGTCCCACATGAACAGTTTCTACTAATGTGCAACCAAGATTAAAAGTAAAAAATTGGAGAGTGATTTTATGCATTACCACAGGAAGTTCAAAATTAATATTAAGGTTTATAATTAGATATCATGAGCCATACAGTTAATGTTATAATTCTGAGTATTATAAAAAATAAGGTTAATGATACATATTAGAATGTGTATGCTTGCTATTTGTAGATACATGTTTATTATTATTGTCCAACAATATTTTTTCAATAAAGTGTTGAAGTGTCATGCTATTTCTGTCATAAAGGCTTTCTCTAATTTTAATAGTCCCTACTTAGATTCCAAACAGTAGAGGAAGTAAAGATAGAAATTGGGCATGAATATCTGATTTAATTTGCATGCTGTCTAAATTAACGATTATTAATATAGTGCTAAAAGAAAAAAAAATTAAGTATAGCTTGTTCTTTCTCTGCATTTGAAGGTCAATTAATCAGACTGAATTGAAATCACTGCTATCATTATATTTATATTACTATGTCATTATGGTTCTTGTACTTGTTTTTCAAAATATGTAAATGTATCTTGAAGAGCAATAAGCAGTTAATACTTTCTGGAGGAGGGAGAATTATATTCCTAGGAAGTGTAGCTATTGGTAATGTACCTTTGCTTAAATAAATAATGGACTCCACACCAATCTTCATCCAAGCTACTCTAATTAAATGTAGTTGCTTACAATAAAAAAAAGATATGAATGTAGGAGGACAACTTATTAAGAAAGAATAGGTGTTGACAGGAGTGAAATATGAATTAGAGAAGAAATGGAGCATAATATCAAAATACTTGATAAATCTGTATGAGCTTGCTGAAGAATAATTTTTAATTTAAAAAATGAAGTGGCCAAAAAGAGTCTATTAGTATTTGCTTATGTATGAATAGTAGCAGTTTTCTTTACTCTATGGAAAAGATGCTCCTTGCAGTGGCTATATTAAATTACAGATACAATTGATTATTTAATTTTCTATTTCCACAACCATAATTGATCACTTGTACGTCGTACAGCCATAAATTCTGCCATTTGAGAAGCTGTTTCTATTTCAAAATCTAAATGATGATGTTTTGTAGATAAAAGTATTATTCATTTGCTATCAGTCTCATGTCACTTAATGTTGTTCCTTTATAATTGTATTTAATTGAAAATTTATCCATTATCTTTATATATTGACTCTTTTATCACCAATAATTTTTGAAGTTTGAAATATATTTTTAAATTAATACTTTAAAGTATATCAGTAGCAACATATATTTATTTTATTCTTCTTTTCCTCTATTTTTTTTCCTTTCTGCGTATGTATGATTTTTTCCAGACATAGTCTCATCCTACAAGTTAGACTAGCCAAAATTCACCATGTAACCCAAATTTGCCCTGAACATGTAATAAACATCATTAACATAATGCTTCAGACTATCACGTGTTGCTAGTATTGACATGTGCATGTGTGTGAGTATGTGTGTGTGTGTGTGTGTGTGTGTAGTGAATTCTACTTTCCACTTGACTACATATTTTCTAAGAAGTGAGATAAAATAATTTTTATCTATAAAAAATTTGAATCATTCTAGATTTTACTAGACTATATTAATTATTCCTAACAATGTGTTTTACTATGAAATTTAAAACAGTTTCATAGTTTCCTGCTATATTTTAATCATGTTAACTCTCTTTTGTGGTATTATGCCCCTTCCAACAATTTTAATACAGTTATACTTCTCAAATAGATTACTTTCTTCAATCATATATTTCAGGTTGACCCAACAAATTTCTTTAGGTTTGATTATAGAAACATCAATGGAAGTTTCTTAATAAGAGTATGTGAGCCACTGAAGAAAAACCTGCCCTCTAAAATATGACCTATTTTGTCCTGGGTATAAATCATCAAATAAACATAGGGTCTCACGAGCGTCTTCCCTTTCCGCCACAGAGTGTTAAAATGCCAAATCTTGTATAGATGCTATGAGTTCAAGTATGCAACAGTTAGGCCAAAAATCAAGTGCTCAACAGTGTTCTCCCTTTTTTTTTTTTTTCGGTTTTTTGAGACAGGGTTTCTCTGTAGCTTTGGTGCCCGTCCCGGAACTACCTCTTGTAGACCCGGCTGGCCTCGAACTCCCAGAGATCCGCCTGCCTCTGCCTCGCGAGTGCTGGGATTAAAGGCATGTGCCACCACCGCCCGGCTTGCTCTCTCCTTCTTTTCTCTGGGTTTGTGTTTGATGAGCCTTGTAGAGGGCCCTTTGGTTTTCTATTTAAGCCAAGATCTTAAACTATCATTGGTTCTCTGTTCTTTAACCAATTTTGTATTTATTGTGTCACTGCTATAGACTGTAAAGAAAAAGAGATAGCACTCTAACAAAAGAAGACACTTGTACTATTCTATAATGATAAACATAATGGTTTAGAAGAAAATTTGTTCCTTGTATTATGACCACTTTTGAAAACAAAACAATAAAGTAATTAGGGGCTACAACATTCTTATCTATGTACTTTTCAGATGGTTTACAGTATAAGTATGAATTATATCTTACAGAGAATACAGGAAATTTAATTAAAAAGCAGTTGGTAATTTTCATAATAGACCTTGTCATTATTGAAGCACTGAATTCCTTTTGTGTGATGATCAGTATTGATACACATGTTGCACAGGTAAAACTACAGATGACAATTCTTCCCCTTTATCCTGAATAACAATTTTAGAAACTGAGTTAGCTCGGATGTAGGAAGTCCCCACCCAGACATAACTTGATTTTTCTATGTCCTTTGGCCAAGGAACACTTGCAATGATTATTGTATCATTGTATGAGACAGTATTTTGTAGTTTCATTGTATGTCTACAAATATATTTGAGAGGTTTGTTTTCTAGATTTTTTGTTCCTGAGATTCATGGATTTATTGCTATTTTATCATGTTTGATGGTTTCTGAATGTCTTGAATCTGAAGTTTCATGTTTGCTACTGATTTTCTGAAAATTTTCAGTCCTTATTACTTCATATTTTTGTCTTTTGTGCTATTCGTCTTTATCTTGTCAAATCTGCTCTAGTTGTCTCATGATTCTTATATAATATTTCCAATATTTTCAAGTTTCATTTTGCTTGCGCATATGGTTTTACAAGATTCTATTGAAAAGTCCTCAAATTCATTCTTTATTTAGCCATTAAGCCTATAAAACTACTTCTCATTTCTGTTACAGTATTTATATTGAACATTATTTCTTCAATCTTATTATCTGTTTATACTATTTTCTTTACCTGTTGCCTACATATTAGATTAGAACACTTACCATATTAAGCTTATTTTAAATGTCTTGACTTATATGCTCATCATTCCTTTTATGTCTGTTTTAATGTTTAACATATCTCTTTTTAAGTTTCGTACCTTTCTTTATTGTTCCACCAACATTTGGCAACTCCAAACTGAGATTTTCTTTTTTTTTTTTTTCATTCTTAAAACTTTTTCATTCTGGTGTACTTCTAGATCTCTGTGTAGGATCAGTTGACTGCATTTGCTTTCTCTTCATTTTCTACTCATTCTTTTTTTTGGGGGGGGGGTGTGCTTTTAACATTTCTTTATTTGAGGTTGGATTAAAGGGTAGTCATTTCTCCTAGCCCTTTGTCCTGAAAACATTCTCACTATGATGCCAGTTTCATTTCTGCCTTTTATTATTATTAACACAACTTCAAAGCAGCTGACAAGTGAAAAAGAAATATTCAAGTGTGCTCCATTCTAACGGATTTGTACAAAAAGATGATTCATTTAATTTCATAAAAGCATAGCAGGCCATAACACTAGTAGACAAGGTCAAAGGAAGAAATTTGAGGGGGAAGGGGACTGAGAGGAGGATATGTGGAACAAGCAGCCATATTTTCTTTTTCAGAACTGGAGTTCTGCTTGAGAAAATCTGATGTTATCAACCACAGTCCTTTCAAGAGCTGCATTGCCTCGGGAAAACATTTTTAAAATGCCCTATCTAGAAACAATGTTATTTGTGCTGTCATAAATGTCAGATAATATGTGTCTGTGTGTATGCCTTTTATTATTATATGCACATATACATGTGTACATATATATAGGAGTGTATGTATGTGTGAGTATATGTGTGTGTGTATCCTTCAGCCTTGCTCACATTATGAATTCTTTTTTATATCTTTTTTTTATTTTTCATTAAAAATTTCTGCCTCCTCCCCGTCTCTGCCTCCCATTTCCTTGCTCCTCCCCCGCTCACCTCTCCCCCTCCCTCTCCAACCTGAAGAGCAGTCAGGGTTCCCTGCCCTTGGGGAAGTCCAAGGTCCTCCCCCCTCCATCCAGGTCTAAGAAGGTGAGCATCCAAACAGTCTAGGCTCCCACAAACTCAGTACATGCAGGATCAAAACCCAGTGCCATTGTTCTGGGATTCTCAACAGCCCTCATTGTCCGCCATGTTCAGAGAGTCTGGTTTTATCCCATGCTTTTTCAGTCACAGTCCAGCTGGCCTTGGTGAGCTCCCAATAGATCAGCCCCACTGTCTCAGTGGATGGGTGCACCCCTCACGGTCCTGACTTCCTTGCTCATGTTCTCCCTCCTTCTGCTCCTCATTGGGACCTTGGGAGCTCAGTCCGGTGCTCCAGTGTGTGTCCCTGTCTCTATCTCCATCCATCACTAGATGAAGGTTCTATGGTGATATGCAAGATATTCATCAGAATGACTATGGGATAGGGCCATTTCAGGCTCCCTCTCCTCAACTGCCCAGGGAACTAGCTGGAGACATTTCCCTGGCCACCCGGGAACCCCTCTAGGGTAAAGTCTCTTGCCAAATCTAAAATTGGCTCCCTTAATTAAGATATATACTTCCCTGCTCCCATATCTACCCTTCCCTTATCCCAACCATCCCATTCCCCCAAGTTCTTCCCATCCTCCCCTTCTCACTTTTCTCTTCCCATCTCCCCTTTCCCCCATCCCACCCACCCCCATTTCCCAGTTTTTGCCCGGCAAACTTGTCTACTTACAATATCCAAGAGGATATCTATATGTTTTTTCTTGGGTTCACCTTCTTATTTAGCTTCTCTAGGATCACGAATTATAGGCTCAGTGTCCTTTATTTACGGCTAGAAACCAATTATGAGTGAGTACATGCCATGTTCATCTTTTTGGCTCTGGGTTATCTCACTCAGGATAGTGTTTTCTATTTCCATCCACTTGCATGCAAAATTCAAGATGTCATTGTTTTTTACCGCTGAGTAGTACTCTAATATGTGTATATTCCACACTTTCTTCATTCATTCTTCCATTGAAGGACATCTAGTCATTTTTTGTAGCACTGGTAGATCCTGTGACCTAAACAAACGACACTCGATTTTGGAATTTTCGTTTTTTTCACTTTTACATTGTTATCAACATTCATCACCAATTTCCATGCAGTTTACATATCAAAACAGAAACATTGTGTCAAAATATTTTTGATATTCTTGTATAATTTACATTAAAAACATTTTCTTCCAAATGTTTAGTATATATTATAATATGAAATTTTAATTAATTGGGTTGCCTTTTTACTTATCTCTTTGAGTAAAAAACGAGTTTGCAACAATAGCATGAATATCATCATCTATTTTTTTTATTAAGAAAAAAAATTTCCGCCTCCTCCCAGCCTCCCACTCCTCCCCCCCTACTCTCCCCGTCACCCCACTCCTCTCCCGCTACCCCCACTCCTCTCCCCGTCCCTCTCAAGTCTGAAGAGCAGTCAGGGTTCCCTGCCCTGTAGAAAGTCCAAAGTCCTCCCCGCTCCGTCCTGGTCTAGGAAGGTGAACATCCAAACTGGCTAGGCTCCCACAAAGCCAGAACATGTAGTAGGATCAAAACCCAGTGCCATTGTCCTTGGCTTCTCAGCAGCCCTCCTTGTCCGCCATATTCAAAGAGTTCGATTTTATCCCCTGCTTTTTGAGTCACAGTCCAGCTGGCCTTGATGAGCTCCCAATAGATCAGCCCCATTGTCTCAGTGGGTGGGTGCAACCCTCCTGGTCCTGACTTCCTTGCTCATTTTCTCCCTCCCTCCACTCCTCATTGGGACCTTGGGAGCTCAGTCCAGTGCTCCAGTGTGGGTCTCTGTCTCTGTCTCCATCCATCACCAGATGAAGGTTCTATGGTGATATGCAAAATATTCATCAGTATGGCTATAGGATAGGATCATTTCAGGTTCCCTATCTTCAGCTGCCCCAGGAACTAACTGGGGACCTCGCCTTGGGCACCTGGAAGCCCCTCTAGGTCCAAGTCTCTTCTCAACCCTAAGATGGCTCCCTTAATTAAGATATGTGCTTCCCTGCTCCCCTATCCAGCCTTCCTTTATTCCAATCATCCTGTTGCTCCAAGTTCTCCACATCCTACCCTTCTCACTTTTCTCTCCACATCGCCCCTTACCCCCCTCCCACCCCACCATTAAGACCCTGATTTTTTTGCCTGGCAATCTTGTCTACTTCCCCTACCCAGGAGGATAGCTATATGTTTTTCTTTGAGTTCACCTTCTTATTTAGCTTCTTTAGGATATCAAATAATAGACTCACTGAACTTTATTAATGGCTAGAAACAAATCATGAGTGACTACATCCCATGTTCATCTTTTTTGGGTCTGGGTTACCTCACTCAAGATAGTATTTTCTATTCCCATCCATTTGCATGTAAAATTCGAGAAGTCACTGTTTTTTACCGCTGAGTAGTACTCTAATGTGTATATATTCCACACTTCCTTCATCCATTCTTCCATTGAAGGACATCTAGGTTGTTTCCAGGTTCTGGCTATTACAAATAAGGCTTCTATGAACATAGTAGAACAAATGCCCTTGTCATATGATCGGGCATCTCTTGGGTATATTCCCAAGAGTGGTATTGCTGGGTCCAGGGGTAGGTTGATCCCGAATTTCCTGAGAAACCACCACACTGCTTTCCAAAGTGGTTGCACAAGTTTGTATTCCCACCAGCAATGGATGAGTGTATCCCTTTCTCCACAACCTCTCCAGCAAAAGCTATCATTGGTGTTTTTTATTTTAGCCATTCTGACAGGTGTAAGATGGTATCTTAAAGTTGTCTTGATTTGCATTTCCCTGATTGCTAAGGAGGATGGACATGGCCTTAAGTGTCTTATGGCCTTTTAAACATCTTCTGTTGAGAATTCTCTGTTCAGATCAGTGCCCCATTTTTTAATTGGGATAATTAGCATTTTAAAGTCTAGTTTCTTGAGTTCTTTATATATTTTGGAGATCAAGCCTTTATCTGTTGTGGGGTTGGTGAAGATCTTCTCCCAGTCAGTAGGTTGCCTTTTTATCTTAGTGACAGTGTCCTTTGCTTTACAGAAGCTTCTCAGTTTTAGTAGGTCCCATTTATTCAATGTTGCCCTTAATGTCTGTGCTGCTGGGGTTATACATAGGAAGCCATCGCCTGGGCCCATCTGTTGTAGGGTACCTCCCAATTTCTCTTCTATCAGGTTCAGTGTGCTCAGACTGATAATGAGGTCTTTAATCCATTTGGACTTGAGTTTTGTGCATGGTGATAGAAATGGGTCAATTTTCATTCTTCTACAGGTTAACAACCAGTTGTGCCAGCACCATTTGTTGAAGATGATTTCTTTCTTCCATTGTATACTTTTAGCTCCCTTATCGAAAATGAGGAGTTCATAGGTTTGTGGGTTAAAATTCGGGACTTCTATACGATTCCATTGGTCGACTTCTCTGTTTTTATACCAATACCAAGCTGTTTTCAATACTGTAGCTCTGCAGTAGAGTTTGAAGTCAGGGATGGTAATGCCTCCAGAAGTTCCTTTATTATATAAGACTGTTTTGGCTATCCTGGGTGTTTTGTTTTTCCATATAAAGTTGATTATTGTCCTCTCAAGATCTGTGAAGAATTTTGATGGGATTTTGATGGGGATTGCAATGAATCTATAAATTGCTTTTGGTAGAATTGCCATTTTTACTATGTTGATCCTCTCAATCCAAGAGCAAGGGAAATCTTTCCATTTTCTGGTATCCTCTTATATTTCTTTCTTCAAAGACTTAAAGTTCTTGTCAAATAGATCTTTCACTTCCTTGGTTAGAGTTACCCCAAGATATTTTATGCTGTTTGTCGCTATCGTGAAAGGTGATGCTTCTCTGATTTCCCTCTCTTCTTCCATATCCTTTGTGTATAGGAGGGCGACTGATTTTTTGGAGTTGATCTTGTATCCTGCCACATTACTAAAGGTGCTAATCAGCTTTAGGATTTCTTTGGTGGAGTTTTGGGGGTCGCTTATGTACACTATCATATCATCTACAAATAATGAAAGTTTAACCTCTTCCTTCCCAATTCGAATCCCCTTGATCCCCTTATGTTGTCTAGAGGTATGGAGAGAGCGGACAGCCTTGCCATGTTCCTGATTTTAGTGGGATGGCTTTGAGTTTCTCTCCGTTTAGTTTGATGTTAGCTGTCTGTTTGCTGTAAATAGCTTTTATTATATTAAGGTATGACCCTTGTATCCCTAATCTCTCCAAGACTTTTATCATAAAGGGATGTTGAATTTTGTCAGAAGCTTTTTCAGCATCTAATGAAATGATCATATGTATTTTTTCTTTCAGTTTATTTATATGATGGATTACATTGATAGATTTTCGTATGTTGAACCAGCCCTGCATCTCTGGGATGAAGCCTACTTGATCATAATGGATAATTTTTCTAATGTGTTCTTGGATACGCTTTGTCAGTATTTTGCTGAGTATTTTTGCGTCAATGTTCATGAGTGAGATTGGCCTGTAATTCTCTTTCTTTGTTGAGTCTTTGTATGGTTTTGGTATCAGCGTGACTGTAGCTTCATAAAAGGAATTTGGCAATGCCTCTTCTGTTTCTATATTGTGAAATACAATAAGGAGTATAGGTATAAGCTCTTCTTGGAAGTTCTGGTAGAATTCTGCATTGAAACCATCTGGCCCTGGGCTGTTTTTGATAGGAAGGTTTTTGATGACAGCTTCTAATTCTTCGCGACTAACAGGTCTTTTTAGATTGTTCACCTGGTCCTGTTTTAACTTTGGTATATGGTATTTATCTAAAAATGTGTCCATTTCTTTTATATTTTCCAGTTTTGTGGCATATAGGCTTTTGTAGTAAGATCTAATGACTCTCTGAATTTCCTCTGTGTCTGTGGTTGTGTCCCCCTTTTCATTTCTGATCTTATTAATTTGCATATTCTCTCTCTGCCATTTGATTAGTTTGGATAGGGGTTTATCAATTTTGTTGATTTTCTCTAGGAACTAGCTTCTTGTTTCATTGATTCTTTGTATTGTTTTCTGTATTTCTATTTTGTTGATTTCCGCCCTCAGTTTGATTATTTCGAGTCTTCTACTCCTCCTAGGTGAGTCTGCTTCTTTTTTTTCTAGAGCTTTCAGGTGGGCTGTTAAGTCTCCAATGTGAGCTTTCTCTGTTTTCTTTAAGTTGGCACTTAGTGCTATGAAATTTCCTCTTAGGACTGCTTTCATCGTGTCCCATAAGTTTGAATAGGTTGTTTCTTTATTTTCATTGAATTCCAGGAAGACTTTAATTTCTTTCTTTATTTCTTCCTTGATCCATGTGTGGTTCAGATGTTGACTGTTCAGTTTCCATGAGTTTGTAGGCTTTCTTGGGGTAGCATTGTTGTTGAATTCTAACTTTAATCCATGGTGGTCTGATAAGATGCAGGAGGTTATGAATATTTTTTTTGTAACTGTGAAAGTTTGCTTTGTTACCGAGTATGTGGTCAATTTTCGAGAAGGTTCCATGAGCTGCAGAGAAGAAGGTATATTCTTTCCTATTTGGGTGGAATGTTCTATAGATGTCTGTTAAGTCCATTTGATTCATTAACTCCATTAATTCTCTTATCTCTGTTAGTTTTCTGTCTGATTGACCTGTCCATTGGTGAGAGAGGAGTGTTGAAGTCTCCTACTATTAGTGTGTGCCGTTTGATGGCAGCCTTCATTTTTAGTAATCTTTCTTTTACGTACGTGGCTGCTTTTATATTAGGGGCATAGATATTCAGGATTGAGACTTCATCCTGATGAATTGTTCCTGTTATGAGGATAAAATGTCCCTCTCTATCTTTTCTGATTGATTAAAGTTTGAAGTCAACATTGTTATAAATTAATATGGCCACACCAGCTTGTTTCTTAGGTCCATTTGCTTGATAAGCCTTTTTCCAGCCCTTTACTCTGAGTAGGTGCCTGTCTTTGTGATTGAGGTTTGTTTCCTGTAAACAGCAGAATGTTGGATCCTGTTTTCGTATCCAATCTTTTAGCCTGTGCCTTTTTATAGGTGAGTTGAGTCAATTGACATTAAGTGATATTAATGACCAGTGGTTGTTAACTCCGGTCACTTTTTTAGTAGTAGAGTTTGTGTGTTTCCCCTCTTTGAGTTGTGCTTGGTGAAGGGTCTCTAGATGTTTGAGTTATTGTGGTCATTGTTGGACTCCTTGGTTTGTGATTTTCCTTCTATTACTTTCTGTAAGGCTGGATCTGTGGCTGCGTATTGTTTAAATTTGCTTTTATCCTGGAAGATTTTGTTTTCTCCATTTATAGTGAATGAAACTTGGCTGGGTATAGTAGTCTGTGCTTGCATCCAAGTTTTCTTAGTTTCTGAAGTACATCTTTTCAGGACCTTCTGGCTTTCATAGTTTCCATAGAGAAGTCAGGTGTAAGTCTGATAGGTTTACCCTTATAAGTAACTTGACCCTTTTCCTTTGCAGCTCTTAATATTCTTTCTTTATTCTGTATGTTTTGTGTTTTGATTATTATATGGTGAGGAGATTTTTTTTTTGTTTGTTTGTTTGTTTTTTTTTGGTCCAGACTATTCGGTGTTCTGTATGCTTCTTGAACCTTCAAAGGAATATCTTTCTTTAGGCTGGGGAAGTTTTCTTCTATAATTTTATTAAATATAATTTCTGGACCGTTGAGCTGTACTTCTTCTCCTTCTTCTATCCCAATTATTCTTACGTTTGGTCTTTTTATTGTGTCCCAGATTTCCTGAATGTTTTGTGATGAGAATTTGTTGGTTTTGCTGTTTTCTTTGATCAGTGTTTTTATTTTCTCTATGGTATCTTCAGTGTCTGACATTCTTTCTTCTATCTCTTGTAATCTGTTGTTAATACTTGTCTCTCTAGTTCCTGTTCATTTACCCAGATTTTCCATCTCCATCCTTCCCTCAGTTTGTGTTTTCTTCATTGCTTCCATTTCATTATTTAGGTCTTGAACCGCTTCCCTAACCTGTTTTCTTGCTTTTTCTTGTTTCTCTTGGTTTTCTTGCATGTCTTTGAGCGATTTATTCATTTCCTCTACCTTTTTGTTTGTAATCTCTAATTGTTTATGGCAGTGTTTCACCTCCTGTTTAAGGTCCTCTATTATTTTCATATAATTCACTTTTGAGTCGATTTCTTCTAATTCTTCTGGAGTAGGGTGTACAATTCTTCTTATTTCGGGATCCCTGGATTCTGGTGGTGTCATGTTGCCTTTCAGGTTGTTGGAGGAATTCTTGCATTGGCGCCTTCCCATCTCTTCCTTCAAATGGAGCCAGGAGAGGCCTGGTGTCTTGGTCCAGTCTTTGCTGTGATTGACTCTCTGGGTGTATCTCTTCAGTGTCAAAGCAGGAACCATTCCCGTCCAGGTGAACTCCTCAGCACCAAAACATGGTCCCTGAGGCCTGCCAGGTAGGCAGGCACTCACCGCTCTGCGTGGGTAGCCTTAGTGTAGGAGCTTAAAACTGTTCTTGAGCACTGGTCCCAGCATACAGCAGGGCAGGGTTGGGGAGGGGTGCTGGGGGGTTGGGTCTTCCAAAAGAAAGACAGCACTGCAGAAGGAGCTGGGGGAGGGGGGTTTGTGCTTTCTTCCAGGACAATCTGCCCCTGGATAGCACACACTCACCCGTCCAGATGGGATTCCTCAGCAACTGAATATCATCATCTTTATCACTATGGTAATTATCTTTTATAGAACATTGACCAAGATTCTTTTTACTCACAATAATCTTAATAAGAAAGCAAGGGAATGAGGATTGTGTGATATCTAACATAGATATAATATTTGATAAATTTGTGATACATAAATGCTGTAATTAAATTTTGAAATTGTAACGGCGTAAATGAATGCAGACAGATTGTAAAAATATATACAGTTTTAATGGGGAAATAGACTTACAGAACCACCGTTCCCGTGGAGACCAGGAAAGCAGAAACAACAGCTGGGAGCATGCTTGCCAGATTTATAGGTAAACATTAGCCCGAGGCTAAGACGCCCCCTAAGGGGCGGGACTTATCCCTACATGAAATAGCAGTTCATCTGTATGTAGGTCAGTATTAAGAATAAGGATTATCAATCTCTTTATCCTTACAAGTAGATTTGGTCATGAATATTTGCATCAGTTAATATTAGTTACTCTCTAAGGGTTTATATTGCTATGATAAGTCACTATGACAAAAGCAACTTGAAAGAGTAAGGCCTTATTTCACATCACAAGTCCCATGTCAGTCACTAACAGAAGTCAAGGCACAAGTCTATATACATAAATTGAATAGGCAACAGGGAAGTACTACTTACATGACTTATTCTGCCTGTTTTCTTATAACATCCAGGATGGTCAGTCCATTAGGAACATGACTCACAGTGAGCAAATAGCTTCTACAACACCCCACCCAGTTAAACTTCAAACTTATGAGAGACTAAAGAATTTTCTGCTCCTGGAAAGCAACATAGTTAAAAATTTGATACTAATATAATTAAAAGAGCCAATATACATGTATCTCAACCTGTCATTAGAAACTGGTATTTCCATACATGTGTTGCTGGCTTCAGAAGCATAAAAGATTCAAGAATTCAAGGATTATGGATTCTTTCTCTTCTGTTTCAGGGAGTCACTCAGGTCAGTTTTCACATGGCAGGAAACTCCTTGTGTTAAGACCCTGGAAAGCCTGAAGATGTGAAAGGTTATCCTGAGTTGCAGTAATGTGCACATAAATTTTTAAGATGTCAAAATCTTAAAGTATCTGTCAATGAAAGGTATATACAGGAAAAAGAAACAGTCCAAGTTGATAAACATGTAGACAGCAAATATGGTGGAGTAAATAAATCTCAGTCCTTTAAGATGAGTTCACAAAAACAGGAAATGAAGCCACCAGATTTAAGTTTCCCTTGCTTAATTTTGATCTTATTTTTGTCTATTATTTCCACATTATACTACATTAGTTGATGTTGTAAAGATAATGTATATTCTGTAAGTATGTAATTTGCTTCTTGGTTTAGAGAGGAATAAAATAATCCCTTTGTATCTCAGAAGAGACTTCTGACTTTCAAAACTGTGTGGAGACTGTGGATGACAATGGGGACATTTGAAGTTGGAATAAAGACATTTTTGAATTATGACATAGCTATGATTCTTTGAGGATCAGGAAGTGAAATGTGGTGATTTAAATGAAAAGTCCATTGTTTTAACACTAGGTTCCCATTTGATAGTATTGGGAAAATTTTAGGAAGTGAGGTCAGATGATGGAAGTTTATCTTTGGAGGAAGGCTTTGACAGTCTAAAATCTCTAGCCATTTATCATTCACTCTTTATTCTTCATGCTTGCCATTCAAGATATAAGCTCTTAGCTTTCTATCCTAACTTTCATTTCAACCCAAAATCACACCTCCCAGCCTGGATGGATTCTTACCTTTCTCTGGAACCCTAAGTCGAAACGAGCTCTTTCTCAATGAATTAATTTTGGTTACTTTGTTTCATCACAACAACATAAAAGTAGCTAATATAAGGAGATAACAATTAAAACCCTAGGACTACTAGAAAACTTAAAAAATTCAGTTTTAACAAACTGGAAGATCTAGATAAAAAATTAATGAATGTTTTCAAGTACCCATCCTATACCACAATTAAACCAAGGTGTTATTTTAAAGGAAAATAAATAATGAGCAATGAAGTAGTATTTAAACATCTCATAACAAAAATGAAATATCTTCCAAATACCATAGGAAATGACACTATTCTTCCTCAATTTATTAAATACATATAAAGTCTTTTAAACTCATCATATGATGCTAAGATCCCCCTGACACAGAAATAGGATAAACACATAGAGGAAAAATAACAAAAGTCAACACACCATTTTCAAATATAGATCCTTACATCCTTAATATAATACTTTCTAATTTAATTCATTTTCACCTTGAAATTCTCAGAAGTCATAAACCCATTGCTTTTGATTAGGGAATTAAAGATATGCTGAACATAATTAAATCAATAAATATTAATAAAAAAACAATATGATCACCTTGAGAGATATAAGAAAAGTTACAAAATTTCAAAATATCTTCAAATTTTTAGGTACAGAGGGACAATACCTCAACATAATAAAGGCTTTAAAAAATTCCTCCAAAACTGCAATAAAAATAGAATAACTAGAAGGATTTTTTTCTAACTTTAGTAAAAAGACAGGAATATGTATTCACATCACTTTTCCTTAGTAATGTACTTGACACCTGACATCCTGAAGCAAAAAGGCAATACAATGAATAAAATGCTGTAAAAATAAAAATAATAAATAAATTTGCTATTCTATAAATAACTAAAAATACAAGAAATGGTATGAAAAACCGACAACCTGCATTGGATTATATTAAAATTTTTAAGCAGCAAAAATGCAAAACAGTAAAGAATCTTAAATGAAATAAAAACAATCTGTGTCACACATTTACACAAAAATCATTGGCAGGCAGAATATATTAAAAACTACAAAATTTTATTTAATCTAAAACCATAAGTAACCCAATCAATAAATGAGCTAGTTAACTGCAATCTACTTTAATGGAAAAGATACTACCGGCAAATATATGCATGAAAAATATTAAACTTTAGCCATGAAATGAATTCCATACAAAACTATATCCCAGTCAGAATAGCTTTCATCAATAAAAGAAGCTGACATAGTAGAGTGGGAAAGGAAACACTTATACACTACAGAGTAAAATATATGATTTAGGTTGTACATATATTTTTGTGGTCATGGCAGCTATTAACTTTGTTATTCCTTTATAGCCTTAATGAAATGGTTTGATCCTAGGATCAAGAATGTGAAACTTTTAAGAAGAATATAATCTTTAGTTGAAAGGATTCATATTATTAAAAATGATAACCTTAATTTGACAGGCAAACTTCAATCCATGTCAGTGGGTTATGAAACCTTACAACAGGGCACTGAGAGATTATCTGAAGGAATTCATACTGTTAAAATTGACAATCAAAAACCGTTAAAAAGTTATGATACTCGAGACCAGCCTGGTCTACAAGAGCTAGTTCCAGGAGAGGCTCCAAAAACCACAGAGAAACCCTGTCTCGAAAAACCAAAAAAAAAAAAAAAAAAAAAAAAAAAATTAAAAATAAATAAATAAATAAAAAGTTATGATAACAGATAGAACATCACTCCAGGAAGGCAATCTACATGCCATTAAAATAATATCTAAAGATAAAAATGTATCATTAATAAAAAATTTTAACACCTTAGAACCAAGTGTGTAGAATGAGAACCAGAAATTAATTGATTTGAGGAAATCATTAGAAATATTCATAGGTCAAGAAATCCAGGCTTTAAAAAAGACAACGACAAAAAGATTTGAATCTCTGTCTCTGTCTCCTTTCATAGCCTGATGAAGGTTAATATTCATGAGGATGCCTATATGTCTTTGGATTCACCTTCTTATTTAGCTTCTCTAGGAACATGAATTATAAGCTCAATGTCCTTTATTTATGGTTAGAAACCAAATATGAGTGAGTACTCGACTGAGAACTCAAGAACAATCACAGTGGGTTTTTTTTTTGAGAAAAGGAGTAAAAAAAACAAAAAACAACAAGTTTCCACCTCCTCCCAGCCTCCCATTTCCCTCCCCCTCCTCCCACCCTTCACCCCCTCCTCCCACCTTTCTCCCCCTCCCCCCACTCCTTTCCCCCTCCCTCTCGAGTCCAAAGAGCCCTCAGGGTTTTCTGCCCTGTGGTAAGTCCTAGGTCCTCCCCCCTCCGTCCATATCTAGGAAGGTGAACATCCAAACTGGCTAGGCTCCCACAAAGCCAGCACATTAAGTAGGATCAAAACCCCGTGCCATTGTCCTTTGTGTCTCATCAGCTTTCATTGTTCGCCATGATCAGAGAGTCCAGTTTTATCCCATGCTTTTTCAGTCACAGTCGAGCTGGCCTTGGTGAGCTCCCAATAGATCAGCTCCACTGTCTCAGTGGGTGGGTGCACCCCTCGTGGTCCAGACTTCTTTGCTCATGTTCTCCCTCCTTCTGCTCCTCATTGGGACCTTGGGAGCTCAGTCCAGTGCTCCAGTGTGGGTCTCTGTCTCTATCTCCATCCATCACCAGATGAAGGTTCTATAATGATATGTAAGATATTCGTCATTATTGCTCTAGGATAGGGTCAGTTCAGGTTCCCTATCCTCAGCTGCCCAAGGAACTAACTGGGGACCTCGGCTTGGGCACCTGGGAGCCCCTCTAGGGTCAGGTCTCTTGCCAACTCTAAAGTGGCTCCCTTAACTACGAATTGTGCTTCCGTGCTCCGCTGTCCAACCTTTCTTTATCTCACAATCCTCCTGTTTCCCCAAGCCCCCCCTCCTTCCCTTCTAACTTTTCTCTCCCCATCTCCCCTTACCCCCATCCCACCCCACCCCCAAGATCCCAATTTTCACCCCGGCAATTTTGTCTACTTCCCTTAGCCAAGAGGACAACTATATGTTTTTCCTTGGGTTCACCTTCTTAATTAGCTTCTTTAGATTCACCTACTGTAGACACCGTGACCCTTATTTATGGCTAGAAACCAATTATGAGTGAGTACATCTCATGTTCATATTTTTGAGTCTGGGATACCTCAGTCAGGATAGTGTTTTCTATTTCCATCCGTTTGCATGCAAAATTCGAGAAGTCACTGTTTTTTTCACAGTGGGTTTTTGATCCTACTGCACATACTGCCTTTGTGGGAGCCTAGGCAGTTTGGATGCTCACCTTAGGAGACCTGGATAGAGGTGGGCGGTCCTTGGGGTTCCCACAGGTCAGGGAACCCTGATTGTTCTTCGAGCAGATGAGGGAGGGGACTTGATCGGGGGAGGGGGAGGGAAATGGGAAGCGGTTGCGGGGAGGAGGCAGAAATCCTTAATAAATAAATTAAAAAAAAGAATTGTTTAATGATTTAAGCTGTCATTTTGGAGCATCATTTGTTATAAATTGCTCTTCAACTTCTCTAAACACTAATAAAATTTTAAGCGCAAAAAAAAAAGATTTGAATCTATTGAGGAACTTGTCAAGACTGATAAGCAAGGAGAGGAGGAACAGGCAAAAGATTTAACATCACAAGTACCTCTCAGAGTCAGAAATGACTTACCAAGTGTTTTAGTTATTACCTTTGAAAAGCCAGCAAATACTCAATAAACAAATGGTTACACCGAATGTAAATGGAATTATATAGGTATGAAAGAGCAAAAAGAAATTATGAAAGCAATAGTACCTTATAGCAAGCATTCAGCATTTGTTAGGGAGATGGTAAAGACATAGGCTTAAAGCAATAGGATTACACTACATGATTGGTTTGAAATAATTTCAGTGGTGCTGGAAGAGGGACCACAGTTAAAATGGAAGTGTTATTCGAGAGAAGAACTAAAAGCCCTTGAACATCAAAATATAGTCAAAGGATTTGAGGCTTCCCAAGATAAACTCTTAGCAAAGGTCATTATGCTGATTCACAGAGTCAAGCTGTTTACTACGAGCACATCTTGTACCTATGTCATATAGCAGCCTTGAATTCGTGGGACAGGATTCAATAGCAGAAAGAAGAACTGAATCATATATTAAGGTCACCCAAGGCCCAAGAGAAACCTATAGTAACTTTTTACAAAGATTAGCTAAAGCTTTATGAATGGGGTAACAGACTCAGAAGCTAGATGTGCACTTATTAAATCTCTGACGTTTGAAAATGCCAACTTAGAATAAAGAAGAGATACTTGAATCTTTAAAGGTCAGATAAGCTCCAATGGATGAATGGATCCTGCACACAGCCAAAGTTGAGTCATTTGACTATATTACTGAGGCTTGTGTAGGAGAAGCAATTTTCAAATGTATGAAGAGACATCAAAATACCAAATGTTTTAATTGTGGTAGAATAGGACATCTGAGATGGGATTGTAGACAAGGCATTACTAAAAATAATGTTTCCTCTGGGAATGGCAAAAATAGAAGGTCTCAATCTTCTGGATTATATAGAAGATGTGACAAAGGCTGACATTTGACCAATGAATATTAATCAACAAGAGAAAAAAAAAGTCATCCAGTTACCATCAGGAAATTCCTTGAGGGTATGGAGACCCAAAATGTGGACACAAAACTCAACTTGACAGGATAGTATTCAATCTGCTGATAAAATATCAGATCTGAGAACAGAGACTTTCTACTCTTTCTTTTGTAACACCCAGGGAAGGGCAACATTTAGAATATGTAATCTAGAGCAGCTTCATTCTCTACCTAGACAACAGAATGCTAGTGATTTGATGTCTCAGGATGATAAAACAATTGACTGTTTGAGTTGTCCTTTGTTTCATGTGAATAATGTCTTTTGTTACCTTCTCCTCCAGTGACATTGGTTATAAAATCTTTGAAAAATAAATGTGGGTGATTTCAATAATCAGCATTCTATTGTTTCTATCATATTATTTGTTATGCATCTTCATATTCTTTACTTATATTTCTAAATTCCAATGCCCCTTCTGGTAAGAGATTATTTTGTCGAGGCTAGTCCTTGACAGGGCGTCCTCTCACAGACCTCCAGGTCAAACATGGTCCAGGAATTCCTATTCACTGTGGAGGATGTGCCTCTCCAGGAAAATGATAAAATCCATTGACTTTTGTAAAAAAAAATACTGCTCTTGATGATGGAATAAACATGGAGATGTGCTACATTGGGGAAGTGGTTTTACTCTTGTTTCCATAGGAAAAAAAATTGGATACCATCAAAATTAATCAAGATTATGTTTGAAAAGTAGAAACCTTTCTGTTTGAAAAGAGAAATGACTACTCATCCAGAGAGATGACACGCATGCAGGTGGGAAAAAAAAAACTCATAAGGGTTGGGGCAGGGCTCTGTTTTTGCCTTTGCAGGACAATACCCATTTTTAATAAAGTTGAGAGACCTTGGACATCTAGATGCATAAAGAAGAAAAGATAGCTATGCAGAAAGAATAGACAAGCAAAGAGAAATCTGACTAATTGTACTAATATTCTCTGCAAGGTAAAATTTTACTACCTAAATATGCACATCTCTGTACTTTCCTTTATAATTATAGTTGTGACTCACTTAAAAATCAAAACTAGCTTTGGAGCTGGACAGTAGCTATCCTTCTCTAAATTCATACATGCTGTTAAAAGAAAAAAAAATCAAAGTTTCTGTCTTATATCCGGAGCCACCTCTTGTGGAACATAAGGAAGTTAAAATTTAGGGACTACTATTATCAAAACTCTGCTTTCAAATAATTTTACTTCTCCCATACCTATATTTGTCTCTTTGGTACCTTTGGTTGAATATATGTCTACATGAATAATGTTTAAATTTTCCACAATGAACAATAAATTTTAATGAAGTAATCATTGAAGTTTCTAAAACGAAGATTGGGCCCCACAACAATTATTCCACCTGATTGAAATGGTGTCATTATGTTGATAGCACTACTTTAAGATCAGTTTTGGGTTACAAATTATTCAAGATGATTCCAACTTGGTTAGATGAAATGGTGCATTTTCTTTCAATATTTTGGCCTGAGCCTAAGAACTTTAGAAAATCTCTAATGACTATTCATAGACTCACTGTAAATGTATCACACAACAATTTTGAAAGTTAATCATTATTTTATTTTATTTTCTGCAGGATTCTAGATAAATAACATCATCCCTATGATAGCTAGAAGTAATTCTAGAAAATGGTGTCTCTTCTTCCAATAAACATTGTCCTCAAGGTTAGTGACATCTATATAACTGGTTTAGGATTTGGGATAGAAATGAAGTAGGTTTAGGAATTTCTCTTGAAAATAAAGGGAATGGATGGGACTGGAAATAGATTAGTGTAAGCTTGTTCATACTAATAATAATAGTGAGTAATAATGAGATTACTTGTGAGCTATTATTTATAGAAAAATTATATTGGCATAGATTCTTGTGTATTGACATAAATTTAAATTATATTGTTATATTTAATATGCTCCTATTTATGTTTACAATATATATGCATCTATGCAAAGTTATTTTGTCATATTGTATACATATATCTTTCTACCTCTGCTTAAGATATTTTGTATATTGATGCAATTTTAAGATATATTTTTCTTATGGTACTATACATTTCTACCTCTGATCAGGATACTTATATATTGTTAATATTTTGAAGTCATTGTCCTCATTTGTTGCACATTTGTTTAAAGATTAATTTTTTAATATGAAGCCTTATTCTTTAAGCTATATAGGTATTAGGAATTATAGGTCAATAGTCATCCATGATTGTCATACTTATATTAGGCTAATCAGCTTCTTTAGATACATAGATATTGTATTATGCATAGATAATCTTTGAACACTTCAAAGAACTGTAGAGTATCACATTTAAATATCTTAGTATTCTGCTGACATGAGACATGATAGCTCCTGAAAGCATCAATCCTTTTCTGAGAGAATGTTAGGCACTAAAGACACTCCACTTGGAGCTTGTTTTCTACTTGTCAGAACTGGCTTGTGGACAAAGAGCTTCCACTGCTTCAACCACTAACAATATCCACAGTGTTCACACTAGACAAGCAGGATACAAGCAAAAAGATTGCCAATCCTTGTCAAGACAGGTAAAGATAGTTTTTCAAATTTTCATGCTTCTGAAAATAGTCTGTCAGTTACTCTAGGCCTTACCAAAGTTGAATGCCCCAACACTGAGAATGGCATTTTGGGTAATTGCCATGGGAGCTGGTTGTCTGTGTCATTTCTTGAACCTTTAGGAAGTTGTTTGATTGAACTTCTATTTACTGAAATAATATTATTTCCCTTCACAGGTCTTTGATGAGTTTGAAGACTAGATAGTGATAGTTACTGTCCTGTCATGTCTTAGCCACGCCATTTTTAATATAAGACTTAGACTCCTTAGGTTATAATAACTATTGAAACATTTAGCAAATGTTTCTTGTTTTTATATGTTTTTACCTCTTCTTTTCCCTTGGCAATACTTAATGTTTGTTCTTATTATATATAATTTTGTATCAAGCTTAAAACTCTCTTATTGAAACAAAAATGGCAAGTGTTATGGGAACTCCTTCAGGTGATAGCCTTTAAAATACCAGCCCACTTGGATGTGGTCATGTATTATAAATGCAGTTGAAAAGCATGCACAGGCCTCTTGGCTGCTGGATTCGGTCCCAGTTCCCAACACATGCTGAGGACTACAGATCTCTACTATTTCTGTGATTTTGCTCCCTAATAAATAAACCTTTGTTATACTCCATTCTGGGCTATCTTGGAACTCCTTTGTATACTAGCACTAGAGGAAGAAATACAAGCAATTAAGGGCTGATGAGATAAGGAGATTTAATATTCTCCAGGAAAGTGTTTCCATTGGTTATTGGTCAGACTTGGTATCATATATATATATATATATATATATATATATATATATATACACACACACACATATATATATATATACAATAAATAATACATGGACTCAGCAGGTTATAATATATATATATATATTAATGATAACAATATGAAAGTTGTCATGAATTTGAGAGTGAGAAGAGAATACATAGGAAGTATTGAAAAGAGGAATTGGAAAGGAAATAAAAAATGCCTGACATTTAATCATCATTAGTTTAGGTTCGAGTGAAGGAAAAGTTGAAATGTTTTATGAGGACAAACAAACTGTTTAGGTGATGATTTTAATTAAAAAGTAAACAGAAAAATGAATGTTCAACAAAGTAAACTAAAAGCATTAGATGGAAACTACCTTCTTATTCTATTCTGAAGAAGTAAACTCAGTCCAGTATTAAGAGTTTCATTCGTATTGCTCTAGGATAGGGTCATTTCAGGTTCCCAATCCTCAGCTGCCCAAGGAACTAACTGGGAACCTCATCTTGGGCACTAGGGAGCCCCTCTAGGGTCAAGTCTATTGCCCACCCTAAAATGGCTCCCTTAACTAAGAATTGTGGTTCCGTGCTCCCCTATCCACCTTTCCTTTATCCCAATTCTCCTGTTTCCCCACATCCCCCCTCCTTCCCTTCTACCTTTTCTCTCCCCATCTCCCCTTACCCCCATCCCACCCCACCCCCAAGATCCCATTTTCTCCCCGGAAATTTGGTCTACTTCCCTAAGCCAAGAGGATAACTATATGTTTTTTCTTGGGTTCACCTTCTTACTTAGCTTCTTTAGGTTCACCTATTGTAGACTCTGTGACCCTTATTTATGGCTAGAAACCAATTATGAGTGAGTACATCCCATATTCATCTTCTTGGGTCTGGGACACCTCACTCAGGATAGTGTTTTCTATTTCCATCCATTTGCATGCAAAATTCGAGAAGTCATTGTTTTTTTACCGCAGCGTAGTACTCTAGCGTGTATATATTCCATACTTTCTTCATCCATTCTTCCATTGAAGGGCATCTAGGTTGTTTCCAGATTCTGGCTATTACAAATAATACTGCTATGAACATGGTTGAACAAATGCTTTTGTCATTTGATAGAGCATCTCTTGGGTATATTCCCAAGAGTGGTATTGCTGGGTCCAGGGGTAAGTTGATCCCGAATTTCCTGAGAAACTGAAACACTGACTCCCACAGTGGTTGCACAAGATTGCATGCCCACCAGCAATGGATGAGGGTACCCGTTCCTCCACAGCCTCTCCAGCAAAGGTTATCCTTGGTGTTTTTGACTTTAGCCACTCTGACAGGTGTAAGATGATATCTCAAAGTTGTTTTGATTTGCATTTCCCTGATCATAGAATCTTCATCTGGTGATGGATAGAGATAGAGACAGAGACCCACACCGGAGCACTGGACTGAGCTCACAACGTCCCAAGGAGGAGCAGAAGGAGGGAGAACATGAGCAAAGAATTCGGGACCATGAGGCGTGCATCCACCCACTGAGACAGTGGAGCTGATCTACGGGGAGCTCACCAAGGCCAGCTGGACTGTGACCGAAAAAGCATGGGATAAAACCGGACTCTCTGAACATGGCGAACAATGAGGGCTGATGAGACACCAAGGACAATGGCAGGGGGTTTTGATCCTACTTAATGTGCTGGCTTTGTGGGAGCCTAGCCAGTTTGGATGTTCACCTTCCTAGATATGGACGGAGGGGGGAGGACCTAGGACTTTCCACAGGGCAGGGAACCCTGACTGCTCTGTGGACTGGAGAGGGAGGGGGAGAGGAGTGGGGGGAGGGGGAGAAGGGCGGGAGGAGGGGGAGAAGTTTGGGAGGAGGGGGAGGGAAATGGGAGGCTGGGAGGAGTTGGAAACTTGTTTTTTGTTTATGTATTTTTTTCTTCTTTTCGCAATAAAAAAAGAGTTTCATTCGTATTTGAAAGCTCATAGATTTCTATGGAACTACAATGACAATTACACTATTTAAATAGGGTGAAATATTTTACTTTTTTCAGTCATTACTGATAATGTTCAACTGAAATATACTGTCCACCAAATCATACTGATGCTTTTCTAGGTATCATGGTGGATGTGGAATTCCTTTCAGAGTGATAACAAAAATTTCCTGTAAGCAAAAATAGAGTGGTTCCAACACCAGCACTTTACTTTTATATAGCTGGACTGCAAATTATAGAAGAGAAGGACACGTTATAGAAAATCATGGGTAAATGTTCCAGGATTGTATTTGATAATGACAAAATAAAAATTCTCTCCAAGAAGAAAACTAAAATCAATCTGTGGTGTAGATTTACGTGCTACTGAAATTGAGGCTGTTGTAATAATGTCAACATTTAACTGGGCCATGAAACTCAATCATCTGGATATAATTCTACTACAAGAACATTTCTGAGAGCAAATCAAAGAGAATTTCCATGCCCCCATATTCACTGCTTAATGATCTCGAGAATCTTCACTGCTGTAAAATACACTGCTTCAGAATTGCATGCCATTGGGAATTTTGAAAGTTTGTTCAGAAAATATCTTTTCTTTTTTACCTAAACAATATAAGCTCTTTTTAAATGCCTCTTTTGTGCATAAACATACTTATTTTAAAATGAATATGGAATACTTTTGATTAGTGTTATAATTTCTTTAATAGAGTGAACTATTGAGTTAACTTTACCTTTCATTTTCTGTATAACAGAGCTTTAAATCTTGACCTAGAGGTGGATCACTATAAAAGTTACCACAATTCCTTTAACACAGGTTAAAAATTCATAGGGAACCCACCATTTGTATTCCTTTGCAAGCTTTCATGGAAGTGTTAATAATGGGTATTTATAATTCGTCTATTCATATAGCTAAGACTTTAGCCTTCCTACTTTCTGTCTTTGCTAAATATATGGAAGCTAAAGTTCTGAATTTGAATTAAAAGAAACATTGTGAAATATCACTACTGTGTCCTTATTATATTGCATTTGAAGCATTATTTGCATGAGTGACTAAATGTCAGACTGTTCCATGTCATTAAAACTAATTAAAATCATAGCAATATACAATAACAGTAGCAAAATTCTGAAAATAGAAGAATGGAATTTAACTTATACCAGCTTTCCCTGTTACCTTATTTTTCTATTTTCTTATTGTCTTTAAACACAACTGTTAAACACATGAATAGACATGTGTAGGTACACTGACAAAGAAAATGGGCTGGAAAATACATCTAGGTTACTAGACTACTACTCTAGATAAGATATTGTAATTGCTTTAAAAGAAGAAACCTCAGTAATTCTCTAGTGCTTGTTTCTTTTGCAAATATTTTTTCCAATCAATTATCTAGATGGTGTTGTTCATCATATGACATAAAAATAAAATATAAGAAATATATGTACTTGTACACACAGAGAACACCATAGCAACTATAAGAGTGACTAATAATCTAAACCTATTCAAATTTGTCAGCCAACAGAAAAATAACTCTCTTTTCTCCCTGTCTGAGAAAGGAAAGGGACAGCTCTTCTGTATGGTTCAAGCAGAATTCCTCCTTTCTGAAGATACTGAGAAATATGTTCTGCAGAGAGACCACCAGTCTCATTTACTCTGCATGAAAGCATACTGAATACCACCAAACCTACTGGAATGAGCTTTTGAATCTCGTTTAATCACAGTAAGTGCCATTTTCACACAGCAAGGAATAAGAGAATTTCTAAATAACAAAAGAATAGCTCCGAAAGACATTTGCAAGTACTATTTTAATGACTAGTGCAAATTATCCAGTGAAATAATGGTAAAGCTATAACTGAAAACCACAGTACTAAAAGACTTATTTGTCAATAGTGTATGTGGGACAATTCACTTGAAACGTAAGTACACATACTAACACTAAAAGCAAAATCTGGCTTTGAAATAGCCAACATCAACTGAATAATTTCTCAAGGATATTAAAATGAAAAACTAAAAAAAATTACTAAATTATTCCAGTGATTGTTATTTTTACTGAGTAATTTAAAATAATATACTTTCAACATGATTTGTAATGGTTATTGTTTCTTCTCTTTCATTTCCCCTTTTCTTTTGTTACTTGATGTTTTATTTTTAAATGTTGTATAAAGTGAGTGAAAAACCCCTAAGCATGAAGTATTTTATTGAAGATATACTTTCACTTTCTTATTAATAATAGTCATAAAGACTATTCATCAAAATGAATTGTTTTTTTCTACAGAGTAACTTTTTAAAAATTCTACCATAGACAGATAGATAGATAGATAGATAGACACATCTTAAGTAACTGGTCTAAAAATAAATGAAACCTATTTAGTTCAGAGAGTTAACCTTTTTCATTTTACCTATAGACTAACATAAATATTAACTTATTACTACCAATTCTTTGAAATTTCTAAATTATTAGAACTTTATATAGATCTAATAAGAAAATGATAAAAACACTCTTGGTACTTTAGTTAATTAAATAATTTTGGTAGTACTTTCCAAATCTTACAAAATATTCAAACAAGTATACTGATACAGATATGATTCACTTATAATCATATTTTCCCATTTTATGTTATTTTAAATATTTTACAAAAAATATACACTGATAATTAAATTGATATAATCTAACCTCAATTCTCTTCCCTGCAATATCCCTCTAGTCCTTCCCACAAAGATTTCCCTCACAGTCTTATGTACATTCTTTTACACCACTTTTCATATACTATTTACCTGTCTTCTTTCTTAGTAATAATATCCCGAGTCCATTTAGAGATGACTATTTGTATATGTATGTGTAACTATCTACTGGATTCTGGATAATCTCTCAAGGCCCATAATCCTCCAGAAATCTGTTTCTCTTTTCCTTGGCAGCCATCAATTGTAAATGATTCTTAGGACCGCGAGGGGTGCACCCACACACTGAGAAAATGGGGATGTTCTATCGGGAACTCACCAAGGCCAGCTGGCCTGGGTCTGAAAAAGCCTGGCATAAAACCGGACTTACTGAGCATAGCGGACAATGAGGACTACTTGGTCTTGTATTAATCTCCAGTGACTGCAAAAAGAGGCTTAGCTGATGCTGTTTGAAAGATTCACTCATATGTACATATGAAGATAATGCTTGAGTGGCAGTTTATTACTGTATCTACATTGCAAAACAATAGCAATACACCATCTAGGACTGTAGGTCCATTATCCATAATGTCCATTTTCAAGGTGCTGGAAGCTGATAAGCACACTATCAAGAGAAAAAAAAGTCTTGAACAGTCTTACCCAAATATGGGAACTACAATTATGATTTAAATGAAAGTTATCCCCAATAATGCGATCTGCAATAGTGCTTATGTTATGGTAGTACTCAATAAGGCCTTGTACAAAAGATGAAATCCATTCCAGGTTACCACTAACTGGGACAAAAATATGTGACTGTTTAGATCATACATTTTCATTCTACTTATGAAATTTTGTATGGTTGTGTACTAATATTCATGTAATTTTACATATATATGTAAATATATATCACATTACTTGAAAACACAAATGGAAGAACTAAATATGACGAAGGATCATTGATATTATATCATTATAATGGTACACAAATACTTCTCACATCAACTTAGTTCCTAGAAATGACAAATTAGTTATCCATTTCAGTAACATTATATAGTAAAAAAAGTTATAAGTATATTAGTATGTATAAGTAAGAGAAAAATAATTCGGAAATTATATACACACTTAAAAGTTATCAAAAATCTAAGAAATAAAAAATACATTATATTTGTCAATCATGAAAAAATTATGAAAATACACAAACTACTCAATACAATCTACCAAATTAATATAAAATAACCAAAAGACAAACAATATACTTCAATAATTAAAAATTCAGTTTTAAAACACTACATATTCCCGATATGTGACAAATAGTACTATCATGTGAAAAAACCCTGTCCTGAAGGAAATTGCCTGAGTTGGCAGTGAAGTGTATTGTAAATTAAATGAATAATTAAAAAAATAGAGAGAAAAGGAATGACCAGAGAACAAGATATTTGGAAAGAATTACAAGAAATAGCCCTGGAATAGAAATGTTTAGATAAAAAGAGATTGACAATGTTGTTAAGTAATGAATCAGTAATGTCCTCAAACTCAAAATAAATGACTCTGAACTTCAGAGAAATAATAACCACAGTTAACCCAGTTCTTCCATGGTGCACAAGGTCCTCCTAAGTCTTGACAGTTGAACATGGAATGATGCCTTAATCTGACCACCACATTTCACATTTGCTCACCACACTGAATTATACAGTAGTACTGAAGTTTCATTAACATTATCAAATTGGTGTTTTATAATTTATTTTTTACAAAGAATACAAGCAAATGAAGTTAGGAATCTAACAAAAGATCTGTAAGTGAAAAAAAGGTCACAGTTTCAAATCAAGTGTAACAAAGTTATGGTCATAAATAAATAATCAAACTGGCATTCAAATTTATGTTTAAATAAATATAATAAAGAGAAAATATATATAAACATTTGCTTAATTCTATGAAGATGTAATTCTTTTGCCTGTCTAAGAGACCTGATGGTCCTAGTAAAAAGCTGAACAGCCAATTGTGAAGCAGGACCAAGGATAGGTGGTGCTGACTGGCATAGAATATAAATAAAAGGAAAAATAAGGGGAAAAAAAGCAGCAACAAGAGAACAAGGAGAGGAAGATGCTAGGGGCCAGCCACCCATCATGCCAAGAAGAAAAAAGTAAAAAAAAAATTGTAGTGAAGAGAGAACCCCTTGTTGGTTTTTGGCCACTTAGCCCTGAAATAATCAAATGGGAACCATATTATTTAAGTCACTGCTTAGCCCATTAGCTCTAGCTTCATATTGGCTAACTCTTACATATTAATTTAACCCATCCCCATTATTCTGCATATTTCCATATGATAGGGGTTTACCAGGTAAGTTTCTATCTGGCTCTAGCAGAGTTACATGGCTCCTCTCCAACTCCTTCTCCTCTGTCCCAACATTCTGTTCAATATTCCCCACCTAGCTCTGTTCCTGTACAGCACTTCTGTAGGCCCAAGCACTTCCCTTATTAACCAATGATATTCACAGCATACAGAGGCTAATCCCACATCACCTCCCCTTTTCTGTTTAAATGAAAAGGAAGGTTTTAACTTTAACATAGTAAAATTACACATATCTACTTTATCTTTTATCATAATTAAGGAAAAATATAACTATCAATTCTTTAACTCCATATAATATTACCTGTACATTATAAACAACTTCCAAAACTCTAGAATTGACAGAGACATCTCACTGCCTCGACAGTCACCCAAAGTTCCTCTGTACCATTGGAGCATCCATCCTCAGCCTAGAGTTCCATAGTATCCAGGAAGCTTTTCCAAAAAACAGGCAATTTGAAAGACAGTTCCTCCTATATTAGCAGTTTTTCAGTCACTTTCTTCTATGTCCTGAAGAATGCCTTTCAGACTCTTCCAGGAATCCCAAAGGATTCTTTTACCTTTAGTCAAGTTCAGCAGTCATTTCTCTATGGGTCCTGCATGTCCAGTTCATCAAGCAGTCCAGGTAAGAGCAGTTTCTTGTTAAAATGGCTAACCAACTACATAAAGAGTCTCTTAGATATCCATCTTGCTCTTGAAGTAGATTGGTGCTGCCAAGAGGAGACGTGTCTCACTGTCATGAAAAGACCTAAATTTGTAAAACATTTTGGGCAAAATAATTTTTTTAGGGGTGTTCAAGGCAACTTTTCTGGGGTCTTGGTCCATCAAACCACACCAGTCTGGAAAGATTCCACAGGTTCTCATCCTCTGTGGAAACAAAAGAAGAACATTTTTTCCAAAGCAACATATCCTTAGATCCATATTTTAAAATCATATATATGTTGGATTAGCTTAGCAGCCCATACAATGAAATGTTTCTCTGTACTTACCGCCCTCACAGTCAAAAAAATTCAAAGAAAACACAATAATACACATGACCCAGACTCTATGAATTTTCCATCTTTATGTGGATTGTTTTTACTCTATTCCTTTCTAATATTTATTTTATTATCTTTACTCCTTTAGTCTATGACTGTCTATAAACTGTCTGTTTAAAGACTTTATTTATTAAAAACCTATTTACTTCTTTTTATAACTCTCTGTACTCTCTTCTTTCTCCTAAACCTACATATATTTATTCAACACTGTGACACATTTAGTGGTGTTCATGTCTGAATCTTTCCTATTGTGTATCTGTAATTCTTTACCATCCAGGAGTGCTTCTAAAATACTAAGAACTTCTTAAAAATATAACTGGCACTATTAATAGGAAAAATACAACAGTGCCTGCTTGCTTCACTAAGTACATCATGGCAGAGTTGCTCGCTACCTCGAGAGCCATACACAATGCCCCATCTCTAGGATCATAGCTGGTCCATGTTGCCACCAAGTAAGCCGTAGCACGTTGCTTACAACCCCCATTCAAATGCTTGGTCCCCTGAAGGAGCCATAGGTTGCACTGACAGAATACCCCAAAAAGCTATACATTTAAAAACCATGGCTTTTTTTTTTATTCTGCTACCACTGAATCGGTAAAACCTCTCTTAAAAGAGCTTTAACTTGCCACCAGCGACAAGAAACCATTTGGAAAAAAAAATGTGGCTAAACTTTGTTTTTTAGTATCTAGAATTTGTTTTTAAGCTTTCTCATGTTTTACATGGGTTTAGTTTGCCATGTTGGTGCCAATTTGTAATGAGCAGACTGCTAGATTAAATGAAGTAAATAAGTATAAGCCTGCATGGTGTCTAACGTATGGACAACTGCATCCACATAAAGGCTGAGAGAGCTTGGGAAGTTATTCTAGATAGAAAAGAATAGAGTTAAGCACTGCTTCTTGATAGCAGCACATTCTCAGGTAGACTCTGCTGGCTAGAGGCAAGCACTCTCATTTAAGAGAGGCTTCCAGATTCAGCTTTAGTTGCAAAACCTTGCAGCTCTTTTAAGAGGTTCTGTCATGAAACAAATAAATAGTGTTGATGAAAACCTGACCACATAATTTTTGGTGGTGGCAGGGACCTTGAAATGCCATAGAGTTGTGGCAATAAACACGGCTCCAGTGGTACCTCTGCCATGATTTTGGAATCTCAGAAAGCTAAGGAATGGACAGAATCCAGCCATGAAAGCCATGGCTTTAATCCTAGCCACATTGTTTAGCAAATTAAAGACTTGTGTAATCAGGAAAAGAGAGATATATAGTAAAGATAGATTCAACGGCAAAGAAAACTTCTAAATGGTTTACATTGTATTTTAAAATATATGTAGGCTTGGAAGAAAAAGGAAAATGGATAAAATCCTTAAAATAAGAAAGAAAGTAGTTGGATGTGGGGGTACACACGTTTAATCTCAACACTTGGGTGGTAGAGGCAGACAGATATGTGTGAGTTCAAGGTGTGGTGGCATATATCTTTAATCGCGGTACTTGGTAGGCAGAAACAGGCAGATATCTGTGAGTTCAAGGACAACCTAGTCTACAGAGTGAATTCCAGGACAACCAAAGATACTCAGATGAACCAGTCTCAAAAATCCAAAAATTAAAAATAAAAAAAATAGAGTTCAAAATAATGCCACATAAAGATGGAAAATATGCATAGTATTTAGATACTGTATATTATTGTGTTGCCTTTGAATTGTTTGATGGCTGAGGAATGAGCAACAGCTGCTAAAAGACATTTGTTTTTAAATGCTGCTGAATTAATCCAAGATTGGTATTTTGGAAATACGTCAACTTCAAAAATTGAAGTCAAAAGATATGTTACTTTGGAGAAGAGGTTTTATTTCTTGTTTCCACAGGAAATGAGAGGCTATGGATTCATTCTGAGTTAAGAAAACTAAGGTTTGATCAAGAAAGACCCCCTAAGAAATCTCTGATAGGAGCAGATGAACCAGATGTCTGAGTTCTACATCCAGAAAAGATTCAAGACTGCTGCCTGAGATGATCAAACCTCACAAGATACTACAGTCAGTCAGGACTTGATCATAATTCTAAATTTTCTTTAGTTCCCTGTAAGATTATTAGCACCCCAAATCATCAGGTAGTATCCTAGAAAACTATGTTCACATTCCCCCAAAATGGACTATGGATACTTTCCTTTGTTCAGAATGTTCGTTACAAGTTGTTTTCGATAATGATCAGGAGAAAAGCTAAACAAGGGATATTTGATTCAGTATTCTTGTTTTTTTTTTTTAAAGGGGAAGTACTATGGGAAAATGGTCCTTTATCGTGTCACTTGTATTATTTTTAATAAAATGTTGACTGGCCAGTAGCCAGGCAGGAAGTATAGGTGGGGCAACCAAGCAATAAGTAGAGGCAGGGCAACAAGAATTCTAGAAAGAGGGACATTTAAGTCCACAGTTGTGGACTCAGCTTCAGAGGAAGCAAGATGTGACTGCCTCAAGAAAAAAGGTACCAAGCCATGTGGCTAACTCAGACGAGAATTATGGGCTAATGTATGTTATAAGAATTAGTAAATAAGAAGCCTGAGCTAATGGGCAAATCAGTTTATAACTAATGTAGACCTCTGTGTGATTTTATGGGACTAAATGGCAACAGGAAAGGGTGGAATAGAAAAACTCAGACAACAAAAAATGGTATGCAGAAATAGATAATGATAAAGGCCAGAGGCAAAAAGTTGTCAGGATTATTTAATTTAAGAAAAGTTGGCAAGTAACAAGCCAAGTTAAGGCCAGGCATTCATAACTATTGATAAGCTTCTCCATGTATGATTGATTTGGGAGGTGGGTGTTGGGCTACTCAAAAAACCAAAAGAGTAGAAGATCACACAACAATTTTCTCATCTCTTTTCCTGCTATATTTCCTTCCATTCCCCTATTCCTTCTCAAATTTATTACCATTCTTTTAATTATTTTTTTTAGATTCACACACACACACACACACACACACACAAACACACTCATGCACATCTATTAATGAATCCATTTAGTGTTGCTTGCATGCACTTGTGTTTGAGATGATCACAGGAGATTGGACTACCAGGGGGCTTATTAATGGAAAATACTGTAGCTCTATCTTTCACCAGTCAAAAATTGCCTATACTGTTTCATCTGGAGTTGGTCCTTTGTGAGATATTTTTTCCATCACAATTGGCATGAGAAGTGATGTTATAATTATACAGGTCTTATTTAGGGTGTCATATGCAGAATACACTTTCTCATATTAGAATATTTTAAATTTAATTTTGTTACTCTCTATTCTCAACTCAACAACACTAAAAATGACAGAAAGCATTTCAAGTACAAGATCAAAGGATGCAAACAACATTTCCAAAGAAGGTTCCTTATTTTGTCTGTTGGTGAATCCCTAGAACAACATATGAGTATACTTGTATTATTTTTTTCTGATTCAGAACCCATGGAGTGATGAAAGAATATGTGATAGGTATTGTCATACCTATAGAAAAATATTTTAGTCACTGTTGCATGAAATAATGCAAAAACTAGGAAAGAATTGCCTAGGATTTTGATGTACATAAGGACTTAAAAACATCTAACATATTCCAGAGAAGCTAAAAACTAGAGATGTACACATGTTAACTAGAGATGTGAAATTGTTTTGAAGTCTTGCACTAATTTTGAGTCATTGTAAACTCCTGTAATAAAGATTAAGCAAATAGTGAACTGTATAAATGAAACAAACATCCTCAAAGGAAAGAAAGTGAGGATGTTCATGCTTTAATGACTATAAAGTTGCTAGAAGGAAAATTTGAAGAGATACATTTTTCCTTTTGAAATGTCTATTACCTTACTACTTGTGATATCTTTATTTGGGGAATAAAAACAAAACTGTTTGTACAATTATATGCTAACTGCAATGCTGTAAATCAAATATTTCTACGGCTGCACAAGAATACAAAATTTAAAGATACAGTTCATAAAAATCACTAAGGAAACAATTGCTAATATTACAATCAAAAGTGAGTATTAGAATAATCTGGTTCACAGAAATATAATTATTTATATTTATTTTAAATTTTTCCAAATAATTAAGAAAACTTATATTTAAAAAAAAACTAAAAAAAATGAAGAGGTATGGAGAGAGTGGACAGCCTTGTCTTGTTCCTGATTTTAGTGGGATAGCTTTGAGTTTTTCTCCGTTTAATTTAATGTTAGCTGTCGGCTTGCTGTAAGTAGTTTTTATTATATTTAGGTATAACCCTTGTATCCCTAATCTCTCCAGACCTTTATCATAAAGGGGTGTTGAATTTTGTTGAATGCTTTTTCAGCATCTAATGAAATGTTTTTTTTTCTTTCAGTTTATTTATATGGTGGATTACATTGATAGATTTGCGTATGTTGAACCAGCCCTCCATTTCTGGGTTGAAGCCTACTTGATCATAATGGATAATTTTTCTAATGTGTTCTTAGATTCGGTTTGCCAGTATTATATTGAGGATTTTTGCCATTAATAAAGGACATTGGTCCTATAATTTGTGATGTTAGAGAAGCTAAATAAGCGGGTGAACCCAAAGAAAAACATGGTCATCCTCCTGGATATTAACCTTCATCAGGCAATGAAAGGAGACAGAGACAGAGACCCACATTGGAGCACCAGGCTGAAATCCCAAGGTCCAAATCAGGAGCAGAAGGAGAGAGAGCACGAGCAAGGAACTCAGGACCGCAAGGGTTGCACCCACACACTGCGACAATGGGGATAATCTATCGGGAACACACCAAGGCCAGATGGACTGGGCCTGAATATGCATGGGATAAAAGCGGACTCGCTGAACATAGCGTACAATGATGACTGCTGAGAAGTTAAGAACAATGGCACTGGGTTTTGATCCTACTGCAGTTACTGGCTTTGTGGGAGCCTAGGCAGTTTGGATGCTCACCTTACTCGACCTGGAAGGAGGTGAGAGGTCCGTGGACTTCCCACAGGGCAGGGAACCCTCACTGCTCTTC
This sequence comes from Microtus oregoni, assembly GCF_018167655.1. NCBI lineage: Eukaryota > Metazoa > Chordata > Mammalia > Rodentia > Cricetidae > Microtus > Microtus oregoni. The sequence goes on from NW_024544754.1 coordinate 1,489,894, forward strand.
AGGCAGATGAGGGACGGGGACTTGATTGGGCAAGGGCGAGGGAAATGGGAGGCGGTCGAAATCTTTAATAAATTTAATTAATTAGTTAATAAAATTAATTAATTAAAAAAAACTAAAAAATGTATGAAGCCAACATTTCACAAAATTGAGAAGTTGAATACACAAAGTTGCAAGTTTATTATATTTAAATAGATGTGAAAATATTAAAAATCAGTGGCTTTGAATATGTATTTTAAATGAGTTTATTCTTCATTTTGAGAAAGTATTTGAATCTACTATCTTGGAGTATACTTATTATGTTTTATTTCTTTTATAAAATTTTGTTATTTTTTCATCAGTTTACATTTGTTATCTGAATCGTCTTAGCAGGTACTAGTCCCCTTATTCTGTGATACATTAATTTCAAAACTATTTTTTTTCAGGTTTTTCTCTTGGAATATTTTTGATGAATTTCTCACACATATATTGTGCTTATGTGAGTGTTTTTGTGTGCATATGTGTGTCATCAGGATTTGTGTTTCTTATGTAAACTGAGTAGTAATTTAGGACTCATTTTCTACTTTCATTCAATCTATTACATCTCAATTCCTGAAAATTTTATACTTCTGTTTCTAGTCTTTCAGTTTTTTATCTCTTGCCTTATTTTTTCATATTTATGCATTGTATGTAATCATTGAAGGACCCTGTTTGTGGAGTTCTACTGATGTAATTTAACAATTTTTGTTTTTCATCATTTTGTCCTCTTGTCTGTCTTCTATCTATTAATTTGTTGGTTTACTTATTTTAATCTATATAGCTTTGTGTTATACTTCTATTCATTCTCTAGCTTTATGTTAAATCTAGGCCATTGGTCTTACAGTAGCCTATTTTTTTATGTAATGAAACAGTTCATAATGTTTTTCTGTGACTCTAATCCACAAATGTTGCTATTTTATACTTTATCTATCATGATTAACATTAATATTGTTTTATTTCAAATAGTTATATTTCTTAATTTGTTAATGAAAATTCTGTGGATTCATAATTACTTTGTTAGAATTCTTTTCAAGAGGGAAGTTCGTCTTATTACATGCTTCTTGTGGTTTGAGCAATAGGCAAGTTTTTGGAGCATTTCCATGATTGGCCCAGTCCGCTATGAATGCTAGCAACCCTGGGAAAGTAACCAAGTGTTATATAAAAATGAAAGCTGAAAAAGCCTTGGGGAACAAGTCAGTAATCAGAATTCCTCAATGGTCTTGTATTCATCTTCTTCCTCCAGGTTACCATACCTGCCTGAGTTCTTGTCATAATTTCCTACAAAGTTTCACTGTGCTATCATGTGTTTGTCACAGCAATTAGAATGCTAATATACATGGGCTATTGCAAATCATGTTATCAATTATCAAATGTTTATTGAGTTTTTCCAAATATCTTTCGATTATTATTCCTAAAATTAATTATAATAAAATATTATTTATAATGTAATTTTAATCCATAGACAATTAAATTAGCTTTAGGGTTTTATATATTATTAATTTTCATAGCTCTTCAATATAAAGCTAAAAATAATTCATTTTTTTACAATAAACAGAATGTCATCCAAATATCAATAAGATTTTATTGTTTGATAGCATTGTCTAATTTTAAATGACTTTGAGAATTATATATATATATATGTATAAATCTTCTTTCAGATATATCATATTTTGTAATAATTTTTGTAACAAATTTAGTGTCAATTAAAATTTGAATTATCTACATTGTTTTTTATATTTCAATGACATTTTAATGATTTATATTTTTTCATATGAATTATATTTTTATATTCTAAATGCCAATGAAAAATAAGTTCAAATATTAATCTTAAAACTGGATATAAAATTTTTCAATGTTATTTTTCATAATTCCTTTGATTCTTCTGTAACTCATGTATGCTTGCAGATAGTTATGAAAAGGGAATTTCCCTAAAAGTTTTGGGCTCAACAATGAAGAAAAATGTCTGAGAAATGGCATAGTTTATGTTTTAACAGTGATCTATAAATAAATTTTATATTATGAGAACATTAAATGTTAATAAAAATGAAGCATAGTAACAAAAATAATGATGATCATACACCATCATTATTATACTACAAATGTGCTTATTAGTGTAATTTGGTTTTAGAGTAAAGATTAATTTACTTCTATTGATTTTTTATCAATATAAAGCAGTTGTCTTGTGAGTAGAACTCAATGTGCTTGGATTTAATAAATATGGGAAAATTATATATCATGCTTTCACACAATGTCTTTCTACACAGTGTTTTACAGAATATTTAATCAAAATCATGAAAGCATTTAATGTGTTATTTCCTGTCTGGCATGAAAACACAAATTTAACCTTATTGATATATTATCTAGTAACTGTCCCATTCTTAGAAGTAATGTCAGTCTTTTTTTTTTTACTGAAATTTAGCCTGCTTTATGATTTGCTTTTTTTCTCTATTGATTTAAAAGATAACCTGAATAAAAGATTGTCTTTGCTTTTTACTATATGTTACCAAACAAAAACAAATAAGATAAAGTCGTAACACTGTACCTTGGAACAAGTCCTATATATACTGAATTTTGTGCTTGATAATTAGAACATGGTTTGGTCATCAGATCTAGAAAAAGCCAGTTCTATGAGATCACAAGGAAGTTCTAAAGATAAGAATAAATGGGTGTTTTTATATATCCAAGGACTTGGTTCAGTTATTTTTTCTATTAGACATATCTGATTAGTTATAACTGACATGCAAATTTTCAAGAAACAAATATCTCGGATGTTCTGATATATTTTGAAATATTTTCTTAGAGAAATTTTCTTACAAATTGGATAAAAAGATGCTTAGGATTTTTGCTGGTGTTCCCGTTGTTGTGATATTGCTTAGCAGCTGGAAGACTCTCTATATTTTCAATCATCTGTGATTTGTAAACACAGATTCCAGAAACAGCAGTGAGGTAATCAGGAGAAACAAGAAGCAGAAATACTCAAGAAATCAACTCAAGGTCTTACTAAACACTAGAAAGATATTCATTCTCTAAGTTACATGCCAAGTTCAAGTACAAAGAATTAAGCCCATTTCCACTCAAAATCAAATTGTACTTGTTAGTTAACAAATCTATGTATTATTTTACTTAGTGTTTCTATTGCTATGACAAAACACCATGACTAAAGCAACTTGGAGAGGAAAGGGTTTATTCAACTAATACTTGAACATCACAATTCATCATCAAAGGAAGTCAGGGCTGGTACTCAAGCACGGCAGGAATCTCAAGCAAGGATCTAGTTCAGAGGCCATGGCCATGGAGGAATGATGCTTAGTTGTTTGCTACACATAATTTGCTCAAACTTCTTTCTTTCATAACCCAGGACCATCAGCTACGGAGCAGCACCACCCCAAAATAGACTTGATCCTTCTTAACCAATCACTAATTAGTAAAATGCCCTAAAGGAATTGCCTACAGTCAGAACTTATGGAGACATTTTTCTCAACTGAGACTCCCTCCTCTCCGATAACACAAGTTTGTTTCAAGTTGATATAAAACTAACAAGTTCTTCACTGCTTTCTTTCTTCTCATTTCCCTGTTACACTAGTATTCTTTATTCTCCTAGTCTTCCTTCTGTTTTGATAGCATATCTGTAAATGGTTTTATATAAGTAAGTAAAGTAAAGGATCCATAAATTATAGAAAACATGTGGTACTTATCCTTGCAAGTAAGGCTTGTTTCACTCAATGTACTAGTGTCAGGTTATATTCATTCCCTTGTAAATGATATAATTTCATTCAGAATGTATACATAATACATTCATTATTTATAAATACTCTTGAAATCCCCAAAACTTTAACAATTTCTAGTCATTGTTGCTACTTGATAAGTGAATCAATTAGTAGGCATTCCAATATAGAAGGAGAGAATTCCTTTATTGAATTGGAGAAGAAGCAACAATAATCACTTTACTAAATCTACTAAATGAAAAGAGATGGTCAAAGAATCAATCTTGAAACTTTATAATCCATATTTTGAACAAAGAAATAAAATAAAAATTCATTTTTAAAGTTTCTAACACTTTTATTGTGTATTTTACTCTCAATTCTCTCTTCTCTCTCTCTCTCTCTCTCTCTCTCTCTCTCTCTCTGTGTGTGTGTGTGTGTGTGTGTGTGTGTGTGTGTGTGTGAGAGAGAGAGAGAGAGAGAGAGAGAGAGAGGATTTTTGAAAATCTCATGTGAAATGAGTCAGGTGGGATATCAGCTCGAATCAAACTGGAGTAACAGACGGTTGTGACCAGGCAGTTGTAGGTGCTAGGAACAAAAACCATGTCTTCTACAAGAGCCAAGAGTGATTTTGATAGTTGAGCTACCTTTCTAGTCCCTCAGTGAAACTTTTGTTTTCAGAAATATTTTTATTGAAGAAAATGTCATGCAATGATTTTAAATCACTGGTTCCTCTCGTCTAACACATCCCAGGTCCTTGCCAGCACTTCTTTACCTACTTAATTCCAAGCACGTTTTATCCCTATAGAAACAGAAAATATGCCAAAAACCAGAATTTAAAAAAAAAGAAAAGTCAACACAGGAAATGCACACACATACACACACAGTTCATGAAAACACAAAATTGGAAACATACAAGCCAAAGACCAGTATGACAAAAAAAATTACGAACAAAGCAATATGAAACAAAACAAAAAGTCTACAAAAAAGTATTGTTGAGCTCATTTGAGACCTTGGGCTTCATCCATCATGGATGACTTGTTGAATAATTCTCTCTTTCATAGATATGTGAGTATCATATTCTGACATAAAAGCAAACAGAGACTGCTTCTCTCCCTGCCTATTCCACACCTGTATCATATCCCCAGTAATTCACGTAAAAAGACACTGTATTTTAGTGATATTATTTAATTAAAACATGACTTACAATGTGGTTTTCATTAATAGGTTTCTTTTCCTCATCAAAAATCAAGTAGAACTTATTAAAATAATTTTTTGAAAGTTTCAAAGTAATCTGTCAAGACAGACCTGTCAAACATTTCTGAGAAATTGACTAAGTAATTAATGCTAAAGAGGCACAGATATTTTCCCAATTAATGTCTGTTGATGACTGGAAACATCATACAGCTCAAGAATTTGACTTTTTTGTATCTTGGGAAGGATTCAAAAATTTCTTAATCACACCATCTGTCACAAATGTAGAATATGTTCTGTCATTCTTCACAGTGCCACTGTTATCAAACCTTGGCAACAGAGTTCAAAATATGTTAAATATCTACCTTACAATTCTTCAATACAATAATTAAGTAATATGTGTATACATACACACATACACACTGTTTACCTATAAGCTCTGCAGATATGAAGCTGAAGCAGAGAATTTTATGTCTGAATCCAGCCTTGGCTATATTGTGAGATCCTACCTCAAAAAATGTAACTGACATTTAAATATAAAATAAGTAAGGAAATAGAGGCATGAACATTTTGCAGTTAAGAAAACAACACCTTTTGCTTCAATTTGATGCCTGATTCAAAGGAGAGAATTTATGCCTAGTACTGGAACATGCTCAAAGGTCCATGGACAGGGGGTTAATAGATTCTATGGAAAATCAAAGGATGACGTTTTGCTAATTAGTCAAATTGTCAAACTTCTCTCTCTTTTATGTTCATACCTATAGATTTGTGATTCTTTCAACTTCGGTCAAAGAACTTTTTTAAAAAGTTGTTAGAAGTTAGAGAAACTCATAACTGATTGTAGTAATGAGAATGACTATGAGTTCTCAGCCTTAAATGGGACATCTGTTTCAAACATTCCATTCTGACAAGAGCCAGACAATCATAGGAATGGGTGTAAAAAAATTAAGAATGGGACAATGAGGAAGATTGATGTGAAATTACTTCTGGAAATGCCATCGTGATAATTGCAGTACCAGTGATTATTTTCAGTGTAAAGAGGAAATCACCAATGCAATTAGTGATATCTAGAAATCATGTTGGCTTCTCCTTAATGTACATGCTTTTGAAACTCAAGTGTTGACAGCAGTTCGTAGATAAACTTGAAGAATTAACATACAGAACGTGCTATATTAAGACCTGGGAAAGGAACTGTCAACAAAACAAAACAGGATCTATTAACTTGGAACTGACAGTATAGATGAGTACAGATAGTGAAAAAAATCTCATATATATAGTATAATATATATATATTATACTAAAGGTTTCAAAGAAGCTGAATATTAGTCTTAAAGAGAGCCATAACATTGTAAGCCTCAAACTAGAACTGCTAGAAAGAACAAACAACAAATTCACAGACAGATTACTAAGTGTCAGAATACTCAGGTGAAGATAGTTAATAAGAATGAGGTAATGAACATAACTCATCAGTAGGCAGTTCAAAACACAGGGGAAGAACAAAAGGTTCCCAAATAGGACATATTTGAGCTGTTCTGTATCAAGAGCCAGTTTGATTTGAAAGTTTCTCCTTTTTATATTATTTTATCTTGTAAGAAATATGCATCTGTCAAATTTAATGAAACATTGAGTGATCTTCTCAGACCACCAAGGAATTTAGTTGTAATTTACTCTAGTATCATGATGAAAAAAATATTACTTCAATTGAAACTTTTAACTAAATTACTTATATAAAATAAAATATTAATGTTTGATATATATATATATATATTAATATAGGTCAATTGTTTCATGTTGTTGATTGTCTTCCATGGAATAATTCTTTTGCGCACTTGGAGCCCAACTTCCGGCAATGTTTAGAAAGGTTGTAGAAATTTTAGAAGGTATTATCTCACTGATAGAAGTTTGTAGTTGAGGGAAAGTTCTGAGACTTTATGGATTGTCCCAATTTTTATTCACCCACTGTTTCCTAACTCTACAAGGAATGTAAAATGTTGCCTCTTTATGTTCATTTCTATGTGACTTCTTTTTTGAAATGTAGAAATACTAATAAAATATATAGTGCCTGAAGAGACATTCACAATGGTTCACTCATTACTTAAAATTTTGTTAATATATTTTACATGTAGTTGAATCTATCTTAACAAGAAAACCATGCATATAAATCTTCCATATATTGAACTTAAGAGTATCTATTAAATGACTGTAAGGAGAGATATTTCTCTTTGATTTAATAAATTAAAAAAAAATTATTGTTACCTCTATGCTCTTTATCAAAGACACATTATATGGACTACTTATGAGTCCTTTATTCTCTACCTATATTTTAATAAAATATTTTACTTTGTTAAATTTATCAAACAGATCTCATCAATTATTATCAGATGTTATTGATATTTCTCTTATTCTAGTTTAGTGAGTTAATTGCACTCAAATGAAGACAAAATATTGTACTGTGTATATTAATTCTAAAACAATATTACATGCTATTTTAAACACAAGAAGACCGAATTGGGCTTCCAAATATTCTTGGATGTGTGGTCATACCACAGATAAATTTCAAGATACCAAGGGTTACTTTCTTGCAGAAAACTATCTCCATCTCTCCCAGATGCTAACAATGGCCTATAGCTCTATAGAGGCGGTTTCATATACAACTCACATTGCAATGGTGATATTTGTTCTGGTCTGTGCTTACACAGGTTTTGTGCTGTCACATCTACCATGTTCATATGTGCCAATGCCCTGCTTTTTACAAAAGACACAGTAGTCAACCACTGCCTCTGGCTCTTAACTATCTTTCTGTTTCCTCTTCTACAAATACTCTTGAATCTTGGCAAAAAGAGGCCTAGTATATGGTTGAGTATTCTACAGTCTCTTAATCTCTATATCAGAGGCAATTGTTCTGTATGAACTGCTGACTACTACAATAGAAGCTTCTTACTTATTTAACATTTTTAATGATGGCAGATTCCCATGTATTAGCTGATGCAAATACAGCAGAATTTAGTTTGTGTAATTAATTCATTATCAGAATGTGCCAGGTCAATAAAAAGACAAGTCTTCAAGTCTGTTTATATTTAGAAAGAATAGTGCATAACCAAGCAATAACACTTACCTGGGCCAATTTCAAATACCTGATGTATGATGCCCTTCTGTATATAATACTTTTATTTGTTGCTGAATGAAGGTATTTTGGACAATGGCTTGGAAGAGTAAATACAGGCAGGAAATCTGAACAAAGATATATATAGAGAGAGTAGACAGAGGCAAAGACACACCACATAGATGCCGAAGGAACAGTCACCAGAATCTTACTGGTAGGACACAGTTCATGGTGATATGCACATTAATAGAAATGCGTTAATTTAAGATGTAAGAATTAGCTAATAAGAAGCCTGAGCTAATAGCCCAAACGGTGTTGTTATTAGTATAGTTTCTATGTGATTTTTTGGGTTTGGGAAGCTGGAAAACAAGTGAGCAGTCAAGACTTTAAGTCACAGAGGCATATCAAGGTGGTCTCTGCTTTAAGATATTCTTCATGAAATTAGCAACTTCTAAATATTATGTTTGAATGCTGTAGTTTCTCCCACATATGGAATTATAGACTAGGGGATCATTTTAATGAAAAAATTAAAGTACATTCTTTAAAAAATTGGCTTTTCCCTATCTTTTACAGCATCATTTCATGTTATATCCATTTTCTGGAAAAAAGATAGTATTTTTCCATAAAATCAACTAAAGAAAATGTATCTGGAAAGAAAATGAAAGCATACAATATCATGAAATATGTTTATTTTCCTAATTAATCAGAAATGAAGTTATTTTTACATTAATTTTAACCTATTAGTTTGGTGATTTTTCAACCTTTTAGAAACTATAGTCATATTCAGCCTGAATTCTCTAAATATTTATTTGGTCAAGATAAAAAAAAAGAGGCATATTGTTTTTTTGTAAGAATATGATATTTAGCCAGGCAGTGATGGCACACTCTTTTAATCCCATCACTCAGGAGGCAGACACAGGCAAATCTCTGTGAATTTGAGGCCAGCCTGGTCTTCGAGAGCTAGTTCTAGGACTGGCTCCAAAACCTTTCTTAAAAAAAAAAAAGAATATGATTTTATTAAAAAAAAAGAAATACTTTTTTTCAAGTAAAGTCTAGAATATCTTGTCTTTGGAGCAAACGTTGCTTACAAAATTTTATAATTTTAATGCATGAAACTATTTTAGAATTATAGGTGAGCAAAACTGTCTCTATGATTTTCTTTCCCCATTTATACATCTTTCCATCAGTAAAAAAACATGTCAATGTCTACCATAAACTCTGAAGCACATTCTTGGGAATTGATAGGAAAATTAAATAATTCAATCTCAAAGGAATTCTCCAAGGAATTAAAAATATAACCCAGCATAAACAGATGATTATCATTCATTTTATTTAAGAAAAAAATAAAAAAAAATTTGCTTTGAAAAGTTGAAGGATAAGCCTAAAGATCTTCAATCATGGCTTTAATTCTTGAGTCTTTATAGCATTATTTGTATCATATGCTAAATTACTGTCAACATTTGTTTGCTTTGGTATTCTCAATCTGGTGAATATTGTGAACCATTGCCAACTTAACTTAGTTTGTTTTTTAATTGAAGTTGAATATTATTAATATAGTTTTCACTTCGTGTATGCAGACCACATAAAATTAGTATACTACATTGCACTAAATGATATTTAATTCATTATATTCCTAATAAGAAGATACGCAACCAACAGCAGAGTAATAGCATTTTGCTAATCTTAGTAACTTGGCAAAGAAAAGCTTATATTGATACTCATCAACAAAATAAAGAAATGAATGTTTATCAATAAATCTCTTTAAATCTCTCAGAGCTACAGATAGCGGAAACTTGATGAATATTCCTGTTTTAAAAGAAATTTTTGAATTAATATTTTAATTAAATACCAACTTCCAAATTTAATAACTATAAGCTATATAAGCATAGTGTACATTCATTTGTTTGACAAACACATTTTTTTCATTTGTTTTTTTTTTTTATTTTTTAATAATTTTTTTTATTAAGAAAAGAAGAAAAAAAACATAAACAAAAAACAAGTTTCCACCTCCTCCCAGCCTCCCATTTCCCTCCCCCTCCTCCCACCCTTCTCCCCCTCCTCCCACCCTTCTACCCCTCCCCCCACTCCTCTCCCCCTCCCTCTCCAGTCCCCAGAGCAGTCCAGGTTCCCTGCCCTGTGGTAAGTCCTAGGTCCTCCCCCCTCCGTCCATATCTAGGAAGATGAACATCCAAACTGGCTAGGCTTCCACAAAGCCAGCACATTAAGTAGGATCAAAACCCCGTGCCATTGTCCTTGGCGTCTCATTAGCCCTCATTGTTCGCCATGTTCAGAGAGTCCGGTTTTATCCCATGCTTTTTCGGTCACAGTCCAGCTGGCCTTGGTGAGCTCCCAGTAGATCAGCTCCACTGTCTCAGTGGGTGGGTGCACGCCTCGTGGTCCCGACTTCTTTGCTCATGTTCTCCCTCCTTCTGCTCCTCATTGGGACCTTGGGAGCTCAGTCCAGTGCTCCAGTGTGGGTCTCTGTCTCTGTCTCCATCCATCACCAGATGAAGGTTCTATAATGATATGCAAGATATTCGTCAGTATTGTTCTCGGATAGGGTCATTTCAGGTTCCCAATCCTCAGCTACACAAGGAACTAACTGGGAACCTCATGTTGGGCACTTGGGAGCCCCTCTAGGGTCAAATCTCTTGCTCACCCTAAAGTGGTTCCCTTAACTAAGAATTGTGGTTCCGTGCTCCCCTATCCACCTTTCCTTTATCCCAATTCTCCTGATTCACCAAATCCCCCCTCCTTCCCTTCTACCTTTTCTCTCCCCATCTCCCCTTACCCCCATCCCACCCCACCCCCAAGATCCTAATTTTCTCCCCGGCAATTGGGTCTACTTCCCTTAGCCAAGAGGATAACTATATGTTTTTCCTTGGGTTCACCTTCTTACTTAGCTTCTTTAGGTTCACCTATTGTAGACTCCGTGGCCCTAATTTATGGCTAGAAACCAATTATGAGCGAGTACATCCCAAGTTCATCTTTTTGGGTCTGGGACACCTCACTCAGGATAGTGTTTTCTATTTCCATCCATTTGCCTGCAAAATTCGAGAAGTCATTGTTTTTTACCGCAGCGTAGTACTCTAGCGTGTATATAATCCATACTTTCTTCATCCATTCTTCCATTGAAGGGCATCTAGGTTGTTTCCAGGTTCTGGCTATTACAAATAATACTGCTATGAACATAGTTGAACAAATGCTTTTGTCATATGATAGAGCATCTCTTGGGTATATTCCCAGGAGTGGTATTGCTGGGTCCAGGGGTAAGTTGATCCCGAATTTCCTGAGAAACCGAAACACTGACTTCCACAGTGGTTGCACAAGATGGCATTCCCACCAGCAATGGATGAGGGTACCCGTTCCTCCACAGCCTCTCCAGCAAAGGTTATCCTTGGTGTTTTTGACTTTAGCCATTCTGACAAGTGTAAGATGATATCTCAAAGTTGTTTTGATTTGCATTTCCCTGATTGCTAAGGAAGTTGAGCACGACTTTAAGTGTCTTTTGGCCATTTGAACTTCCTCTGCTGAGAATTCTCTGTTCAGTTCAGTGCCCCATTTTTTAATTGGGTTAATTAGCATTTTAAAGTCTAGTTTCTTGAGTTCTTTATATATTTTGGAGATCAGACCTTTGTCTGTTGTGGGGTTGGTGAAGATCTTCTCCCAATCAGTAGGTTGCCTTTGTGTCTTATTGACTATGTCCTTTGCTTTACAGAAGCTTCTCAGTTTAAGTAGGTCCCATTTATTCAATGTTGCCCTTAATGTCTGTGCTTCTGGGGTTATACATAGGAAGCGATCTCCTGTGCCCAGCTCCTGTAGGGTACTTCCCACTTTCTCTTCTATCAGGTTCAGTGTGTTCGGGCTGATATTGAGGTCTTTAATCCATTTGGACTTGAGTTTTGTGCACGGTGATAGATAAGGGTCTATTTTCATTCTTCTACAAGATGACATCCTGTTGTGCCAGCACCATTTGTTGAAGATGCTTTCTTTCTTCCATTTTATACTTTTAGCTCCTTTATCGAAAATCAGGTGTTCATAGGTTTGTGGGATAAAATCCGGGTCTTCTATACGATTCCATTGGTCGACTTCTCTGTTTTTATGCCAGTACCACACTGTTTTCATTACTGTAGCTCTGTAATAGAGTTTGAAGTCAGGGATGGTAATGCCTCCAGAAGATCCTTTATTGTATAGGATTGTTTTGGCTATCCTGGGTTTTTTGTTTTTCCATATAAAGTTGATTATTGTCTTCTCCAGATCTGTGAAGAATTTTGATGGGATCTTGATGGGGATTGCATTGAATCTATAAATAGCCTTTGGTAGAATTGCCATTTTTACTATGTTGATCCTCCCAATCCAAGAGCAAGGGAGGTCCATCCATTTTTTGGTATCCTCTTCAATTTCTTTCTTCAATGCCTTAAAGTTCTTGTCAAATAGATCTTTCACTTCCTTGGTTAGATGTACCCCAAGATATTTTATGCTGTTTTTGGCTATTGTGAATGGTGAAGCTTCTCTGATTTCCCTCTCTGCTTCCATATCCTTTGTGTATAAGAGGGCGACTGATTTTTTGGAGTTGATCTTGTATCCTGCCACATTACTAAAGCTGTTTATCAGCTGTAGGAGTTCTTTGGTGGAGTTTTTGGGGTCGCTTATGTACACTATCATATCATCTGCAAATAACGAAAGTTTAACTTCTTCCTTTCCAATTCGAATCCCCTTGATTCCATTATGTTGTCTTATTGCTATTGCTTGAACTTCAAGCACTATATTGAAGAGGTATGGGGAGAGTGGACAGCCTTGTCTTGTTCCTGAGTTAAGTGGGATGGCTTTGAGTTTCTCTCCGTTTAATTTGATGTTAGCTGTCGGCTTGCTGTATATAGCTTTTATTATATTTAGGTATGACCCTTGTATCCCTAATCTCTCCAAGACTTTTAACATAAATGGATGTTGAATTTTGTCAAATGCTTTTTCAGCATCTAATGAAATGATCATATGGTTTTTTTCTTTCAGTTTATTTATATGCTGGATTACATTGATAGATTTTCGTATGTTGAACCAGCCCTGCATCTCAGGAATGAAGCCTACTTGATCATAATGGATAATTTTTCGGATGTGTTCTTGGATTCGATTTGCCAGTATTTTGTTGAGGATTTTTGCATCGATATTCATGAGTGAGATTGGCCTGTAGTTCTCTTTCCTGGTTGAGTCTTTGAGTGGTTTTGGTATCAGAGTAATTGTGGCTTCATAAAAGGAGTTTGGTAATGACCCTTCTGTTTCTATCTTGTGGAATACATTAAGGAGTATAGGTATTAGATCTTCTTGGAAGATCTGGTAGAATTCCACATTGAAACCATCTGGTCCTGGGCTTTTTTTGGTAGGGAGGTTTTTGATAACCTCTTCTAATTCTTCGCGACTAACAGGTCTATTTAGATTGTTCACCAGGTCCTGATTTTACTTTGGTATATGATATTTATCTAAAAAAGTATCCATTTCCTTTACATTTTCCAATTTTGTGGCATATAGGCTTTTGTAGTAAGATCTAATGATTCTCTGAATTTCCTCTGTGTCTGTGGTTATGTCCCCCTTTTCATTTCTGATCTTATTAATTTGCAAATTCTCTCTCTGCCGTTTGATTAGCTTGGATAGTGGTTTGTCAATCTTGTTGATTTTCTCCAGGAACCAGCTTTTTGTTTCATTGATTTTTTGTATTGTTTTCTGTGTTTCTATTTTGTTGATTTCAGCCCTCATTTTGATTATTTCCAGTCTTCTACTCCTCCTAGGTGAGTCTGCTTCTTTTTTTTTCTAGAGCTTTCAGGTGGGCTGTTAAGTCTCCAATGTGAGCTTTCTCTGTTTTCTTTAAGTGGGCACTTAGTGCTATGAACTTTCCTCTTAGGACTGCTTTCATAGTGTCCCATTAGTTTGAGTATGTTGTTTCTTTATTTTCATTGAATTCCAGGAAGACTTTAATTTCTTTCTTTATTTCTTCCTTAATCCAGCTATGGTTCAATAGTTGACTGTTCAGTTTCCATGACTTTGTATGCTTTCTGGGGGTAGCATTATTGTTGAATTCTAACTTTAATCCATGGTGATCTGATAAGACACAGGTGGTTACTAATATTTTTTTGTAACTGTGGATGTTTGCTTTGTTACCGACTATGTGGTCGATTTTCGAGAAGGTTCCATGAGCTGCAGAGAAGAAGGTATATTCTTTCCTATTTGGATGGAATGTTCTATAGATGTCTGTTAAGTCCATTTGATTCATTACCTCCACTAATTCTCTTATTTCTGTGTTAGGTTCCTGTCTGATTGACCTGTCCATTGGTGAGAGAGGAGTGTTGAAGTCTCCTACTATTAGTGTGTGCGGTTTGATGGCTGCCTTGAATTTTAGCAATGTTTCTTTTATGTACGTGGGTGCTTTTATGTTAGGGGCATAGATGTTCAGGATTGAGACTTCATCCTGATGAACTGTTCCTGTTATGAGTATAAAATGCCCCTCTCCATCTCTTCTGATTGATTTAAGTTTAAAGTCAACTTTGTTAGAGATTAGTATGGCCACACCTGCCTGTTTCTTAGGTCCATTTGCTTGATAGGCCTTTTCCCAGCCCTTTACTCTGAGTAGGTGCCTGTCTTTGTGGTTGAGGTGTGTTTCTTGTAAACAGCACAATGTTGGCTCCTGTTTTCTTATCCAATCTCTTAGCCTGTGCCTTTTTATAGGTGAGTTGAGTCCATTGACATTAAGTGATATTAATGACCAGTGGTTGTTAACTCCGGTCATTTTTTTTTAGTCGTAGAGTTTGTGTGTTTCCCTTCTTTGTTTTGTGTTGGTGAAGGGTCTCTAGATGTCTGAGTTATTGTGGTCATTGTTGGACTCCTTGGTTAGTGATTTTCCTTCAATTACTTTCTGTAAGGCTGGATTTGTGGCTGCGTATTGTTTAAATTTTTTTTTTTCCTGGAAGATTTTATTTTCTCCATTTATAGTGAATGAAAGCTTGGCTGGGTATAGTAATCTGGGCTTGCACCCATGGTCTCTCAGTTTCTGCAGTACATCTATCCAGTACCTTCTGGCTTTCATGGTTTCCATGGAGAAGTCAGGTGTAAGTCTGATAGGTTTACCTTTATAAGTAATTTGGCCTTTTTCCTTTGCAGCTCTTAATATTCTTTCCTTATTCTGTATGCTTTGTGTTTTGATAATTATATGGCGAGGGGATGTTTTTTTTTGATCCAGCCTATTCGGTGTTCTGTATGCTTCTTGCACCTTCATAGGAAAATCTTTCCTTAGGTTGGGAAAGTTTTCTTCTATAATTTTATTAAATAGATTTTCTGGACCATTGAGCTGCCCTTCTTCTCCTTCTTCTACTCCTATTATTCTTAGGTTTGGTCTTTTTATTGTGTCCCATATTTCCTGAATGTTTTGTGATGAGAGTTTGTTGGACTTGCTGTTTTCTTTGATCAGTGTGTTTATTTTCTCTATGGTATCTTCAGAATCCGAGAGTCTTTCTTCTATCTCTTGTATTCTGCTGGTTATGCTTGTTTCTGTAGTCTCTATTCGTTTACCTAGATTTTCCATGTCCAGACGGCCCTCTGTTTGTGTTTTCTTCTTTGCCTCCATTTCAGTTTTCAGGTCTTGAACTGTTTCCATTATCTGTTTGATTGTTTTTCCTTGGTTTTCTAGGGTATCATTCACTGATTTATTCAATTCTTCAAACTTTCTGTTATATTTCTCATCCATTTCTATAAGGGCGTTTTTTACATGCTGTTTAAGGGTGTCAATCACTTTCATGAAGTCAATCTTTTCTCCTTCCTCTTGATTAAGGGGTTCTTGTCCTCCCGTTGTGAGGTCGCTTGTTTCTGGTAGCTTCATGTTGCTTTTCAGCTTGTTGGGCGAATTCTTGCCTTGACGTCGGCCCATCTCTTCTTGCAAATGCTCCCTATGGATCTTCTTTTACCGGATTAGGTCTCCTTGCCTACCAAACGCTGTCTCTCCCCAATGTTGGCTCTCCCAATGCTGGGTCTCCTGGCACCGAAAGATCAGGCCTCCGTGCTGGTTGGGCAGTTCGCAGACAAAGCGCCTACCCCGCTTGGTGCAGGCAGGCCACAGAAACAAAGGAACTGCTGCCCCCCGGGAGCCCCGGGTACTCGGACTCAGCGCCCAGATAGGCTGGGCTGGGCGATGCCACGCGCCAAAAGAGGGCAGTGGGGGCGAAGTGGGGAGGGCTCTGGACGGAAGCTGGGTGGGCCAGGAAGAAAAGAGGGAGCACCCGGGGAGTAGAGGCCCTGCAGAGAGCCCAAGCAGGACAGGGGGCCCAGAAACCCCCGAGCTCCCTGTCCCAGGCTGGCGCCGTGGGCCAGAAACTCACCCCAATGCTGGGTCTCCTGGCGCCGAAAGATCAGGCCTCCGTGCTGGTTGGGCAGCTCGCAGACAAAGCGCCTACCCCGCTTGGTGCAGGCAGGCCACAGAAACAAAGGAACTGCTGCCCGCCCGGGAGCCCCAGGTACTCGGACCCAGCGCCCAGATAGGCTGCGCTGGGCGATGCCACGCGCCAAAAGAGGGCAGTGGGGGCGAAGTGAGGAGGACTCTGGACGGAAGTTGGGTGGGCCAGGAAGAAAGAGGCTGCAGAGAGCCCAAGCAGGACAGGGGGCCAAGAAACCCCCGAGCTCCCCGTCCCAGGCTGGCGCCGTGGGCCAGAAACTCACCCCAATGCTGGGTCTCCTGGCGCCGAAAGATCAGGCCTCCGTGCTGGTTGGGCAGCTCGCAGACAAAGTGCCTACCCCGCTTGGTGCAGGCAGGCCACAGAAACAAAGGAACTGCTGCCCGCCCGGGAGCCCTGGGTATTCGGACCCAGCGCCCAGATAGGCTGTGCTGGGCGATGCCACGCGCCAAAAGAGGGCAGTCGGGGCGAAGTGGGGAGGGCTCTGGACGGATGCTGGTTGGGCCAGGAAGAAAGAGGCAGCAGAGAGCCCAAGCAGGACAGGGGGCCAAGAAACCCCCGAGCTCCCTGTCCCAGGCTGGCGCCGTGGGCCAGAAACTCACCCCAATGCTGGGTCTCCTGGCGCCGAAAGATCAGGCCTCCGTGCTGGTTGGGCAGCTCGCAGACAAAGCGCCTGCCCCGCTTGGTGCAGGCAGGCCACAGAAACAAAGAACTGCTGCCCGCCCGGGAGCCCCGGGTACTCGGACTCATCGCCCAGATAGTCTGGGCTGGGCGATGCCACGCGCCAAAAGAGGGCAGTGGGGGCGAAGTGGGGAGGGCTCTGTACGGAAGCTGGGTGGGCCAGGAAGAAAGAGGCAGCAGAGAGCCCAAGCAGGACAGGGGGCCAAGAAACCCCCGAGCTCCCAGTCCCAGGCTGGCGCCGTGGGCCAGAAACTCACCCCCCATTTTTTTCATTTGTAACCTAGGAAAGATACAGTCATTGAATAGATTCATCCCTTAAACAGGAAACATAGTAGTCAAAGTGAGCCATTAAGATTTTTCTGTACTATTTTTGTGTATTCTCAAACATAAAATAATGATGTTTACAAAAATATTGCCAGGAAATATACCATTTAGATAGTAAAATATCAAAGTCAGACTTCATTTAGACATGGAGAATATAAGAAAAAGAAGACATGGTAGAAAAGTTGACTCATTTGAAAATATTACATTTTATAGTAATAATTTATAACCCAAAATACAGGTATTGCCATAGGAAGAGGAAATTTACAATTACTATGTTAAAACATCAAAAAAATTTGGAGTGCCAGATGGTTCAGTAGTGAAGAGTGTGTACTACAGCTATAGAGGATTCAATTTCAAATTCCAAAGGATATGTCAGGAAGGTCACCACCCTTATAATTTCAGTTCTAGAGAATTTGATGCCTCTGGCCTCTGAAATAACCAGTTCTTATGTGCTTACATGCACACATGGTTACATACATATAATTATACATAAATAAATTTAAAAAATTAAGTGGGAATTCTTGACAAACAGGTTTTATAATATTGCCTTTGAAAGAATTTAGATCATTGTCACCACTGACTCTCTTAAATCTCAGGTGACCACCACTTCATACCCTAAGTGTTTATAATAAACTTTATGATTAATTTTATATTTTCCATATTCTCTTTAAATCCCTGATTAATTTTCTGTTTTATAATGCAATAGGAATATTTAAAACTTTCTTTAATATAATTTATATTTTTATTGTTGATGATTCTCATATTGTTATAGGATTACTATGTGTGATTTTTGCTATGAAAATAATACAATCATTGAGGAATGGAAATATAATGTTTCTATTATAATGATACACTAATAATATTCGTATCTATGGTGCAATCTAGTAATCCCATTTTTAAATAAATTACTTCAAAACCTTAAGAAATATATTATAGGCTCTATATTTTTATACAAATTTAAATAAGTTATTGAAAAATGAATCTATAATTCATTCCTACTAGGAACAGTGCAAAAACTCATCAATAAAAAGCAAATAAAAACTATATATATATATATATATTCTAAAATATAATGCAATACTCTAAAAATAATAGAAAATAAGTGGTACATATAATCTTGTCAAAAATTCAAAGGTATTAAATTGTTAAAGAGAAGGTACACATAAACATTTGCACAATATTACAAATGGTATGATTACACCAACTTTTTAATAGGTGAAAAAATTCATTATGATTGAAATAAGTTGTTAGTAAACTAATGGGCATCTTGTTATAACAAACAAATTATAACTGTGAAATAATAAACATGTAAATCTTGAATTTTATGGGGATAAATGACTCATACCTATACATAGAAATATATTATTCTGTAAAATTTTTATTAGTAATAATGTATGTTCATGGATCTCACACATTGTTTCCATTATTATTTGACATATTTGCTTTACTTCCAGTTGTTTCTTTAATTTAAGAACAGTTTGTAGGTTAAGTTAGGTAATGAATGTAAATTTACTCTAACTTACAAATAAAGTAGAAAAACATATGTTCAGAAAAATCTGTTCTTATATTTTATTACTTAGTGAAAGAAATTGTATCATAACATGACTGTGAGAAATAAACATAAAAATATATCCTCACTTTATTGAGATATTATTTATGTAGTAATTAAAGATTTGGGAAAATGTCAGGCTGATAATTGTTGAGTCCAGTCTTCTGAGATCTATAAAGGCACATTACAGTATGAAAAATGGGAATTGGTATACCAATTTGCCAATGGCAAAAGAGATCTAAAATATTCTATCAGAAAGTTTCTAGAAACAGTACACAAATTCAGCAATGTGGCAGGATGCAGAAACATGCACAAATCAGTAGTTTTTCTATACATGAACAATTGGCTTACATAGAAAGACATTATGGACATTCCCATTCACAATAGCCTCAAAGTCAGTAAAATATTGTTGAGGGAGGCTGCTAGTTCAGTTGCCATCTGTCCTGACTCAAAATAATCACTCAGAAATGTGTATTAATTGCAATACTGTTAGGCTAATAGATTAAGCATATTTCTGGATAACTCTCATATCTTAAAGTAATCCATCTTCATTAATATGTGCATAACCAAGAGGTCGTGGCCTACCAGCAAAGTTTCTGTGGGCTCCTGTGGAGGCATCTGTCTCCTATGGCAGATATATGGCTTCTACCTGACTATGCCTACTTTCTTCCTCCTCTGTATGCTTGGAACTCCTGCCTTGCCCCATTCTGCTAAACCACTGGCAGAAACACCTTTATTCATTAACCAATAAAAGCAAAAGATACACAAAATGGCTTCACACAAACTTTCCTATATTTGTTTAAATAAAAAAGAAGGTTTTAACATTAACATAGTAAAATTACATATAACAAAACAGATATCAAGCAAGAATTAGAGTTACAATACTTATATCTACTTTATCTTTTTTTTTAATTATACATGCAACGTTTAATGGTATTATGCATGTATCAAAGATGTACCCAAATTTTAAGAGATAAATATTTTAAATTTGGAAAATGAGAACCGTTGTGTTGGAGGGAAAGAAAACAAAAGAGAATTTAATAACATGTCATTCAAACTCACTTTAACTAATTATGTTTTTTTTTAGACATGTTTTCCATGGTGTTTTATACTCCCTCAAGCTCTAGCTATCTTTCTTTTTTTTTATTGAGAAAAGAAAAAAAAACATAAACAAAAAAACAAGTTTCCACCTCCTCCCAGCCTCCCATTTCCCTCCCCCTCCTCCGACCCCTCTCCCCCTCCTCCCACCCTTCTCACCCACCCCCCACTCCTTTCCCCCTCCCTCTCCAGTCCACAGAGCAATCCGGGTTCCTCCCCTGTGGTAAGTCCTAGGTCCTCCCCCATCCGTCCATATCTAGGAAGGTGAACATCCAAACTGGCTAGGCTCCCACAAAGCCAGCACATTAAGTAGGATCAAAACCTCATGCCATTGTCCTTGGCGACTCATCAGCCCTCATTGTTTGCCATGTTCAGAGAGTCCGGTTTTATCCCATGCTTTTTTGGTCACAGTCCAGCTGGCCTTGGTGAGCTCCCAGTAGATCAGCTCCACTGTCTCAGTGGGTGGGTGCACGCCTCGTGGTCCAGACTTCTTTGCTCATGTTCTCCCTCCTTCTGCTCCTCATTGGGACCTTGGGAGCTCAGTCCAGTGCTCCTATGTGGGTCTCTGTTTCTATCTCTATCCATCACCAGATGAAGGTTCTATGATGATAGGCAAGATATTCGTCATTATTTCTCTAGGATAGGGTCATTTCAGGTTCCCAATCCTCAGCTGCCCAAGGAACTAACTGGGAACCTCATCTTGGGCACTTGGGAGCCCCTCTAGAGTAAAGTCTCTTGCCCACCCTAAAGTGGCTCCCTTAACTAAGAATTGTGGTTCCGTGCTCCCCTATCCACCTTTCCTTTATCCCAATTCTCCTGATTCCCCAAGTCCCCCCTCCTTCCCTTCTACCTTTTCTCTCCACATCTCCCCTTACCCCCATCCCACCCCACCCCCAAGATCCTAATTTTCTCCCCGGCAATTTGGTCTACTTCCCTTAGCCAAGAGGATAACTATATGTTTTTCCTTGGGTTCACCTTCATATTTAGCTTCTTTAGGTTCACCAATTGTAGACTCCGTGGTACTTATTTATGGCTAGAAACCTATAATGAGCAAGTACATCCCATGTTCATCTTTTTGGGTCTGGGGTACCTCACTCAGGATAGTGTTTTCTATTTCCATCCATTTGCATGCAAAATTTGAGAAGTCATTGTCTTTTAACGCAGCGTAGTACTCCAGTGTGTATATATTCCATACTTTCTTCATCCATTCTTCCATTGAAGGGCATCTAGGTTGTTTCCAGGTTCTGGCTATTACAAATAATACTGCTATGAACATAGTTGAACAAATGCTTTTGTCATATGATAGAGCATCTCTTGGGTATATTCCCAGGAGTGGTATTGCTGGGTCCAGGGGTAAGTTGATCCCGAATTTCCTGAGAAACCAAAACA
Organism: Microtus oregoni; assembly: GCF_018167655.1. Lineage (NCBI taxonomy): Eukaryota > Metazoa > Chordata > Mammalia > Rodentia > Cricetidae > Microtus > Microtus oregoni. The sequence goes on from NW_024544754.1 coordinate 1,511,377, forward strand.
CTGACTTCCACAGTGGTTGCACAAGATTGCATTCCCACCAGCAATGGATGAGGGTACCCGTTCCTCCACAGCCTCTCCAGCAAAGGTTATCCTTGGTGTTTTTGACTTTAGCCATTCTGACAGGTGTAAGATGATATCTCAAAGTTGTTTTGATTTGCATTTCCCTGATTGCTAAGGAAGTTGATCATGACCTTAAGTGTCTTTTGGCCATTTGAACTTCTTCTGTTGAGAATTCTCTATTCAGTTCAGTGCCCCATTTTTTAATTGGGTTAATTAGCATTTTAAGGTCTAGTTTCTTGAGTTCTCTATATATTTTGGAGATCAGACCTTTGTCTGTTGCGGGGTTGGTGAAGATCTTCTCCCAATCAGTAGGTTGCCTTTGTGTCTTAGTGACATATGTCCTTTGCTTTACAGAAGCTTCTTAGTTTAAGTAGGTACCATTTATTCAATGTCGCCCTTAATGTCTGTGCTTCTGGGGTTATATATAGGAAGCGATCTCCTGTGCCCATCTGTTGTAGGGTATTTCCCACTTTCTCTTCTATCAGGTTCAGTGTGTTCAGGCTGATATTGAGATCTTTAATCCATTTGGACTTGAGTTTTGTGCACGGTGATAGATATGGGTCTATTTTCATTCTTCTACAGGTTGACATCCAGTTGTGCCAGCAGCATTTGTTGAAGATGCTTTCTTTCTTCCATTGTATACTTTTAGCTCCTTTATCGAAAATCAGGTGTTCATAGGTTTGTGAGATAAAATCCTGGTCTTCTATACGATTCCATTGGTCGACTTCTCTGGTTTTATGCCAGTACCACACTGTTTTCATTACTGTACCTCTGTAATAGAGTTTGAAGTCAGGGATGGTAATGCCTCCAGAAGATCCTTTATTGTATAGGATTGTTTTGGCTATCCTGGGTTTTTTGTTTTTCCATATAAAGTTGATTATTGTCCTCAAGATCTGTGAAGAATTTTGATGGAACCTTGATGGGGATTGCATTGAATCTATAAATTGCCTTTGGTAGAATTGCCATTTTTACTATGTTGATCCTCCCAATCCAAGAGCAAGGGAGGTCCATCCATTTTTTGATATCCTCTTCAATTTCGTTCTTCAATGCCTTAAAGTTCTTGTCAAATAGATCTTTCACTTCCTTGGTTAGATTTACCCCAAGATATTTTATGCTGTTTGTGGCTATCATGAATGGTGAAGCTTCTCTGATTTCCCTCTCTGCTTCCATATACTTTGTGTATAAGAGGGTGACTGATTTTTTGGAGTTTATCTTGTATCCTGCCACATTACTAAAGCTGTTTATCAGCTGTAAAAGTTCTTTGGTGGAGTTTTGGGGGTCGCTTATGTACACTATCATATCATCTGCAAATAACGATAGTTTCACTTCTTCCTTTCCAATTCGAATCCCCTTGATCCCATTATGTTGTCTTATTATTGCTAGAACTTCAAGCACTATATTGAAGAGGTATGGCGAGAGTGGCCAGCCTTGTCGTGTTCCTGAGTTAAGTGGGATGGCTTTGAGTTTCTCTCCGTTTAATTTGATGTTAGCTGTCGGCTTGCTGTATATAGCTTTTATTATATTTAGGTATGACCCTTGTATCCCTAATCTCTCCCAGACTTTTAACATAAATGGATGTTGAATTTTGTCAATTGCTTTTTCGGCATCTAATTTAATGATCATATGGTTTTTTTCTTTCAGTTTATTTATATGCTGGATTACATTGATAGATTTTCGTATGTTGAACCAGCCCTGCATCTCAGGAATGAAGCCTACTTGATCATAATGGATAATTTTTCGGATGTGTTCTTGGATTTGATTTGCCAGTATTTTGTTGAGGATTTTTGCGTCAATATTCATGAGTGAAATTGGCCTGTAGTTCTCTTTCCTGGTTGAGTCTTTGAGTGGTTTTGCTATCAGAGTAATTGTGGCTTCATAAAAGGAATTTGGTAATGACCCTTCTGTTTCTATATTGTGGAATACATTACGGAGTATAGGTATTAGGTCTTCTTGGAAGTTCTGGTAGAATTCTGCATTGAAACCATCTGGTCCTGGGCTTTTTTGGTAGGGAGGTTTGTGATAACAGCTTCTAATTCCTCGCGACTGACAGGTCTGTTTAGATTGTTCACCTGGTCCTGGTTTAGTTTTGGTAAATGGTATTTATCTAAAAAAGTGTCCATTTCTTTTACATTTTCCAGTTTTGTGGCATACAGGCTTTTGTAGTAAGATCTAATGATTCTCTGAACTTCCTCTGTGTCTGTGGTTATGTCCCCCTTTTCATTTCTGATCTTATTAATTTGCGTATTCTCTCTCTGCCGTTTGATTAGTTTGGATAGGGGTTTATCAATCTTGTTGATTTTCTCCAGGAACCAGCTTTTTGTTTCATTGATTCTTTGGATTGTTTTCTGTGTTTCTATTTTTTTTGATTTCAACCCTCAGTTTGATTATTTCCAGTCTTCTACTCCTTCTAGGTGAGTCTGCTTCTTTTTTTTATCTAGAGCTTTCAAGTGGGCTGTTAAGTCTCCAATATGTGCTTTCTCTGTTTTCTTTAGGTAGGCACTTGGTGCTATGAACTTTCCTCTCAGGACTGCTTTCATAGTGTCCCATAAGTTCAAGTATGTTGTTTCTTTAGTTTCATTGAATTCAAGGAAGACTTTAATTTTTTTCTTTATTTCTTCCTTAATCCAGGTATGGTTCAGTGGTTGACTGTTCAGTTTCCATGAGTTTGTAGGCTTTCTGGGGGTATCATTGTTGTTGAATTCTAACTTTAATCCATGGTGATCTGACAAGACACAGGTGGTTACTAATTTTTTTTTGTAATTGTGTAAGTTAGCTTTGTTACCGAGTATGTGGTCAATTTTTGAGAAGGTTCCATGAGCTGCAGAGAAGAAGGTATATTCTTTCCTCTTTGGGTGGAATAATCTATAGATGTCTGTTAAGTCCATTTGCTTCATTACCTCCATTAATTCTCTAATTTCTCTGTTAGGTTTCTGTCTGATTGACCTGTCCATTGGTGAGAGAGGAGTGTTGAAATCTCATTCTATTAGTGTGTGCAGTTTGATGGCTGCCTTGAGTTTTAGTAATGTTTCTTTTACGTACGTGGGTGCTTTTATATTAGGGGTAGGCTATGGGAACAAAGGAGCTACTGGCCACCCCTTTGTCCTCCCTGTTAGGGTTCGGTCCCAGCGCCCTAGCAGGCTGAGCAGGGAGGCACTATGCCACCAAAGAAGGGAGGGAGGGAGCTATCTACTTTATCCTTTATCATAACTAAGAATAACTATAATTATCTAGTCTTCGACTCCATCAAAAATCCCAGAAAAATATAATACTACCTAAGTTTACAGGAAGTGCATTGTAAGCAACTTCCAGAACTCTAGAACTGACAGGGACATCTTGCTGCCTGGACAGTCACTTAAAGTTCCTCTGCAATATTGGGGCGCCTGTCTTTAGTCCACAGGCTCATAGTATCTGGCAGACTTTTCAATGAAACGGGAAATTTCAAAGATAGTCCCACTTATAGTGACAATTTGTCAGTCACTTTCTTCTGTTTCTTGCAGAATATCTGTCAGACTTTCATGAAGCAGAAACCCTGAAGGACCATTGTAACATGAAGGGGTCAGGCCTGCTTGTTGTATTTTTTGTCCTGCCCAGTACCCCACAACTGTTTAGCCCCAAAGAAAATCACACATAGGTCTCCATAAATTATAAAACTGATTGACCCATTAGCTCTACCCTCTCATTGGCTAACTCTCACATATTGATTAACCCATTTATTTTTTTTTTTTGATCTATGTTAGCCATGTGGCTCAATACCTTTTTTCAGTGGGGCAGATCACATCCTGCTGCTTTGGTGATCTGGGCAGGAGTGGGAAGAATCAACTTCCTCCTTCCCAGAATTCTTCTGTTCTCATTACATCATTTCTACTTCCTGTCTGGTTTTCCCACCTTTATTTCCTGTCTGGCCAATCAGCATTTATTTATAACATGATTGACAGAATACAGGCAATTTTCCTGCAGACCATCTCATCTATTTTAGGCAGCTTCAGCAGTCATTTTTCTGGGAGTCCTGCAAGTTCAGTAAAAATGTCATTCAAGAGCAGTTTATTCACAAATAGCTAACAAATTCAATGAGGAGCTTCTTTGAAATTCATTATCCTCTTGAAGTAATTGGTGCTGCCAGAAACATATGTGTCTCTTGTCATGAAAAGTCCTAAGTTATTAAAATATTTTAAATGTCATATTCTGAAAGTCTCTGAAAGATTTGAAGAATAACTATCTAAATAAAATATATCTCTATATATCTTAAAAACCTAACTAATATGATTAGTTTGACTAATAAGTTTGACTGATAATCTTGACGATTATAGATGACTATCTATTAACCTATATGTCTTAATTATATATTAAATTTTTAAATGATCTGGATAAATACAATACTTTAAACAAGAACACACACACACACACACATATATATATATACATATACATATACAACCAAGATATATATGTATATATATATCACAAAATTGATCTTAAATTTGTATCAAACCATGATCCATACCAATGTACTATAATAATCTATCATATCCCCCTTTAAATGTAAACAAATCTTTATAAACAATATTTGGGAATTTGGGCATAGTTCTCCTCAAACTGTTTCCTGATTTTGTTGGGCAAAGTAATTTTTTAGGGATTTCCACAGCAACCTTTCAGGAAGTCTTGGTCCATAAAACCATATTAGTCTGGAAGGAATCCACAGTTTCTCATCCTCTGTGGAAACAAAAAAACAACCCTGTTTCCAAAGAAACAAATGCTTAAACTCAAATTTTTAAGTCAAGATATCATTAAAACATATATGTTGGCTTAGCTTAGCAGCCCATACAATGAAATGTCTCTGTTTTAGTTCCTTCACAGTCAAAAATTTCAAAGAAAACACAATAATATGCATAATCCAGACTCTCTATCTATATTCCTTCTTTCTGTGTCTTATTTTTCTTTAATCTATGATTGTCTGTACTCTGTCTTTTTAAAAACTTTGTTTTATTTTTTATAAGATTTTCTTCCTTTTGTGACTGTTTATATTATTTTTATTCTCTCTCCCAAGTCTACATGAATTTATCCAAAAGTGTGACCCATTTAGAGGTCTTTTTTTAAAATAAATTTGAATCTGTCTTTATTGAATATCTGTAATCCTTTTCTGACCAAGATAGCTTCTTAAAATACAAAGAGGTGTCCCTAGGACTAAGGCTGTTTGGCCTTTTGGCTCAACCCAGTCCAACATGGCAGATGTCCATTCATTGCCTCTGAGACAGCAAGGTGGGAGCCATCCTCACTACCTCAACTCTGGTAACCACTTGGCCCAAGCTGCCACAAAGTAGCTTGCAGCATGATGCCCACAAACCCAATTCACGTGCTCTGCCTCCTGAAAGCACTAAAGTTTGTGCTGGTAGCACGAACCAGGAAGCCACCATTTTGAAACAACACTTTTTTTTTAAGATACCACTGAATCAGTAAGAACTCTCTTAAAGGAGCCACAACACTCATACTTGCTACCACCAAACAAAGCCCATCTGATAAAAAAAAAAAACTTTCTTGGGTTTTATGGATATAGTCACCTACATTGGCACCAATTTGTTAGGGGTTGCTGCTTATACATTCCCAGCTGCCCAGTCTCCCTCAACACAATGTCTAGGAATAAACCTAACAAAGGAAGTAAAGCACCTCTTCACTGAAAAAAAAAATTAAACTGATGACGAAAGAAATGAGAAAGACTTTAGAAAATGCAAATACATCCTCTTTTCCTGTATTTGTAAAATCATTTTGTGAAAATGACCATTTCCTCAGAACAATTTATACATTCAATGAAATACAAATCTAAATCCCAACATTCTTCTTCACAGGTATAGAAAAAAATTCACAAATTTCGTGTGGAACCACAAAGTATCCCAGATAGTGAAAACAACACTTTACCAAAGAACTATTCTGGATAAATAATCACTAAAGATCTCTAGAGGAATTACAGACCCATAGTAATAAAATAATATAATACTGACACCAAGAGATACATGTATTACAGACTAAGAAAGAGGTTATAATTAGAAATATACATGTTTTTTTCATATACATATATGAATGTTATGGCAAATAATGATAAAGGGGGCACTAAACTAGAAAGAGAACAAAGGAGGCATAGAAGAACAATTGCACAATAGCATACATAATATATGTGTAGAAAAATCTTTCTGAGTAGTATTCCATTTACCCCATAGTTAAGACTGACAACTGTTAAATTGGAATTCATGAAATTTAAAAGCATTTAAATTTAAAAACAATATAGAAAACAATCAGTTTCATGAAAAGGAAGCAAAGAAGAATGAGGGAGAATCTATGCTGGATATACTTTTGGCAAAGGATTAGCATCTAGAGTTAATAAAGAAAGAAAAAAATCTACAAAGAGACAAAAAACAAATAGTATGGGTCTATATGGGCCTGTAACCTGGACACATAAGTGAAGCACAAATAATAAAATCCTAGAGATAGAAATTGGTGTACAATCTGAAGGTCAGAAAAGCAAAACAGCCAGCCACTGGTTCTAACCTCTACATCAATCCAACATAATGATCCTGCCACCAGTCAGAATGAGACAGAGACTGAGAGCTGCCTCCTCCCATTTTATAATCCTCTCCAAGACTGAGATTAAAGGCATGCACTACTTGGATTAAAGGCATGCCACCGGTTTCTGTGGCAACTAATATGACTACTGTGATTAAAGGTGTGTGTGACCACTGCCTGTTCTGTTAAGCTAACCAGTGGGGCTGTTTTGCTCTCTGATCTTCAAGCAAGTTTTATTTATTAAAATGCAAATGAAATGTCATGACACGGAAGTCTCAAAAGAGGTAAAAAAAATAAAGTGGCTGAGAAATATCTCAAAAATGTTTATTTTCCTATTAATTAGGGAAAGGCAAATCCAAATAACATTGTGACTTTATCTTATTAAATCACATTGGCAAGAATTAACAAAGAAATCAACAATATATGCTGTAGGGAATTATGAGAAAATGGAATCCTATGACTTAGTTTCATCATCCCTTGGCATATGCCCAAAGGACTAGAAATTCTATTCACAGATATTTGCTCAGCCATGTTCCTTGTTGCCTTGTTCCTAATAGCTAGGACTTGGAAACAAACTAATTTTCCTTCTACTGGTGAGCTAATAATCAGAATGTGGTACATATATACTATGGAAAGCTACTCAGTTATAAAGGAAAATGAAATCATGAAATTTGCAAGGAAATGAAAATAATTAGGAAAGCTCACATTGATTTGGAAAAGTAACCCAGATCCAGAAAGACAAACATCACATGTTCTCTCTCTTATCTGAAGCTCCTTGCTCTAAATCTTCAAATATGAAAAGATGTCAATGAATAGCAGCTGAAACAAGAAAATTGCAAAGGGACAATTGAATGGTTGAAGGGATAAGGGAGTAACAGAGAGGAAAATGGCAGGATATAAACATAAGTTGGGATAAATGGGCAAATGGGTGGGATGCTTTAACTGGTCAGTTAAAAGGAAGATATATAGTGGAAAGAAAAGAGTAATATAACTGTAAGGATGATTGATATGTTATAAAAATTTTCCTCCCATGTGATTTGTTTATTCTGTTCTACAAATATAAAACAAAACCCACATGTTAAGGACAGAAAAACATACAAAGACTCAGGCACAAATTATATTTATATGCTCAGAACATACACACACACAAGGAAAGACAAAAATACAGATTTAGGCAAAACAGTCATACATACAAAATAAAAATTCTTTAAAATGATGGAAAATACTAAAATTTTGCCTATAATTGTACATTAGTATATAAGGGAAAATATATCATCATTTTTAATGAAAATTTTCTAAATGTTACTCAGATATCATGGTATCCACTTAATAATTAGGTAAAAAATACAATTAAGATAAATTGGAGAAAGTTAGTTTTACTGCAAAGAATACTTCATTTATTTTATATCTATGGGAGACTAGCCCATGAATATAAAATACAAAAATAGGAAGAGTGGATTGGAGAGTGGAAACAGAGGGGGCTGATGGGGAGAGACTGTGAGATAATGATAAGAGTGAAGGGAAACTGTAGCTGGGATATAAAATAAACAAACTAATTCATCAGCTAATTAATTTATAGAATAAATCTGAAAACCTGAAAATGAGTATACTTAAAATATTTTAAAATATTTTCTCAACTGCTGTCTCTTGATAATATACCCATGGTAGATATTAGTGCAAAATAATATGAATGATCACTTTATACTGGGGGAAAACTTATATAAAGAATATTTGTACAAAATACTGGTAAATAATAATGCTAATATTAGAAATTTGTGAAATATCAAAGAAGATAATTTTCAAAGAATAACAGGCTGAAAAATATTAAACTAGTTCAAAGTATATAGGAAAATTGTTTACTATGGTACTAGAATTTTTTAATTGGCATCATTAAATGATTTGGGGGTATTCTTTTAGGTCTTTTCAATAACAGAGGTTAACTAAAAAAAATTTAGTTATTTTGCTTGTTTTGTTCATAACCTTAAACTTTTCTTTGTTTTTTTCTATTGTGTTAAGTTAATCAGCTGTGATAGGTGAAAGTATTAAGGTTTCTATTCTGAGTCTGTCATTTTGTGCTTACTGAAAGGTAAATGGACCTTCTAGTTGGGGGTTATAATTTATCATGTTGGTAAAGTAACTAAGAAACTTATATTGTTGTAGAAAATTTTATCATGGAAATCCTATCCCAAGCAGTCAATAGGGAAAAGAAGTCTGAACTTGGGACTTCAACTTTGTCTTATTATTACTGTAATCCTGGAGACCAAGAGCAGCAAGTTGAAGCACACTCTATGCTCTCATAGATTTATCTGCCTCAGCAGTCACCAAGAGCTACTGGGTTTTAAATATGTATGTAATGTAACAAACTAGAGTATCTCACTAGAACAACAAAAGTTTGCTTTGTTACAAATGCTTCAGAATGAACACAGTTCAAAGATAAGAGAATAACAACATATTAGTTTTCAAAATTACATGAATGCCTTAAACTTCTACCTAATCTTCCTATCAAGAATGAAATAAAGACTGTTTGTCTCAGAATATTGTATATCTGTAAGTCTTTTCAGAATCAAAACTACACATTTATTTTTAATTTTTGTTTTTATTATTTTTAATTAAAATATAAGTAGATAATCCCCTCCTCCATTTCCCTCCACCAACCCCTCTCAAATGCACAATTCCAACCCCATCCCAAGTTTTCCCAAACTCCCAAGATGAAAAATTATTTTTAATTGTTTATTATTGTTACATACATGTATCTAGGCATATACATGACAAATATACAAATACAACCCACTGAAAATTTTATTGTTTGTACGTATATTGTATCAAGGCTGACTACTTTGTATTAGACAACATATAAAGTTCTTCATTCCTGAAAGAGGCTCAAGTCTTTGATTATACATTTTTGTTAATACAATATGGACATACAATCTCCCTGCCATTATGAGATTTTAAAGAGGTTACTTCGGTCCTGAGTAACTACCTGCATGTTTTATAGTGGCAATAGTGGAAAAACATAATCAAATGATAAAAACTACTATATGTATGAATACTTCATTAATGAATTCTAAGAGATAGAAAATTTAAATATTTCTCTGTGATAGCAAAGTATCACATATCTGTCTAATTTGTCAATGCATAACTAAATTTTAACAAATGCTTAGATATAGAATCTGTTTCCTACCAAAATGAAGAATATTGTGAACTTATCTATCATGGAGAATTATAGAAGGCATAAGATCCACTTATTTAAATATGTCAAAAATAAACTGCTCTGGGTCAGACTCCAGACGTTAGAACCATTCCATCTACCTAAGTTTTTGCCTCTCACAGTTCTTTTCTCTGCAAGGAATAGATCTTATAGGCACCCCACAAAGAATCATGTGAGAACCGTAGACATTGAATTGTGAGTCAATCGTTTTAATGGAAATTACATTACTAATTTTTAGAATATTTTTTCTACTAGTAGTCAAAAATGATCCAGATACAAATTATTAACTAATATGTCACTCTTATTCCTATCAAATTTCCTGAACATTTTTCCATTCTTGATAATTAATAAATATAATTTGAATAGTATTTTAATGGTATTAGTCTGTATCAGTAGATAATGATTCCCCCAAAGACCAAAGGTTATTAAATAAAAGCCTCAGGAAAAGATGTAGGATATCTGCTGTGTGGTTTTGGTTAAAAGCACAAGAGACTATGACATACATAGCCATAGATTATTTGCCTTATTGCCAAATATGTGTTCTGTCTTATGCAGTGTGCCTTACTTAAATGCAACCAAAAAGTGATTGATTCCCAATGTAGCATTTGTGACACAATTGTACCAGTGGGTATGTCTTGTCAGTCTGTTTATCATAGTGGTGCATAGGATTCACGATTCAATATGATGCAAAAACTACCATCCAGTACTATGGAAGCTACCCAGAAGTGTTGAAGCTTCCAAGTTGGTTCCAGCTTGATTTCTCCATGTTCTGTGATTCAAGTATGTGTTGTCTTCATGAAGTTGGTCACATCATCAAGGTCTGGAGGATAACCAAGAGCAGTGGCGAGTACCTATGACATTTGGGATATATGGGACCGATTTGACCAATAGTTCCTAGAGAGATGTCATCTCTGGTGCTGAGTTTTTGTCTGATATTCTGTGGTATCTTGGAAGGAAAATGCCCTTGAAGAGGTAAACGATAGCTCCAAATAAACTCTTTTAATATTTACATCTGATTATATTTTAGGATTATTATACATTAATAGGATTCCATATGGTTTTTTAATGCAATTTAGTATTCATGTTCTCTTTCCATTTACCCTCCTCTACCCTGCCTTTCTATATACCATCCCACATGCCAATCCTTGTTCCATTACCCTCTATTCTTTCTTCAAACCACTTATCTTATAACCTCATTCCCTTGAATGTTTCCCCAACCAAAGTCCCATTAATGTTTTTATGATTCCTATTGGTACTCCAATTAAAATTAAAATATTTAAATAATGAAAGACCTAATCCATATATGAGAGGGAATATTTAGTTTTACTTTATATCTTGATGTGAGTCCCTGAACTTATATATGTGCTCCATGTGCATGCCTTGTACCCACAGGAGCCATAAAAAATGATGAATCACCTTAAATTTGATTTACAGGTAGTTTTTCAATGTCAAGTGGGTGCTGACAATCAAATGTATGTCTTCCACAAGAGCAACAAGTGTTATTAACCAGTGATCCTATTCTTTAAGATAACTTTAAATTTTATGTCTTAGTCTGAATGACTAAACATTTGCCAATGTGTTTAAATATTTGTCCAAGGTTTAGAATCCAATGGTTCAGATAATTATCTATGAAGTCAAGATATTTGTTCCAAGTAAAATAATAAAGAAAATGCATGTTTATTTTAAATAACATGTGCATATACAGAGAAAGATTATAAGAATCCAGAAATATTTTAAACAACTAATTGCATATCTGTGTTTTGTTAGTCTGTGCCATATGTTCTTTTATAATTATTCATAAACTGTAACATTTGTGAAGCGAATATTCTGGTAATTAAAATTTTAATTATAATTTATTATATGACAGATGCTCCAGAATGTTTTGCATTCTGGATTTATTATATCTGTATAATAGTCCTTTGATTTGGGTGCTGCACTTGCATTGCTTTCCAAATTAAAACAAAACTCAAAAGATCTACCAGATCTCTAAGTTTATATAAACAAAAAGGAGAGCAGGAAAAGAAAGGAGTGAAAAAGGGTTGTGAGCCATATAGTTGGGAAGAAGAATGTTGGCATGAGTGAGAGGCAGATAAAATCAGTAATAGAGAGTGAATTTAATAATAATTTAGTTCATGAAAATTTAATATTGGTAAATATAGATAATGAAATAATATAAAATTATTAATACTGATATATCACATTTTTCTTATCTATTCATCAGTTGATTATTGTAGAACATTAATTGAAGATGTGCTAAATTTGTTTATGCTGTGTAATGTCTGTTTAATGATGCAAAGATTGTGGCATTCTTTGATGATGCATTTGTTTCACTCTGTTAAGCTGTGTTACTTTGCCTGTCTAAAACATATTATTGGGCTAATAAAGAGCTGAATGACCAATATTTAGGCAGGAAAAAAAAAGACAAGCAGGGCTTCTGGGCAGAAAGAATAAACAGAAGAAAAATAAATAGAACAAGGCGAAGAGTGAGAATAGAAGAGGAAGATGGAAGATGCAAGGGGACAGTTACCCAGCCACATAGGCAGACACAAAGTAAGAAGAAAAGAAAAGATATTCAGAAATAGATAAAAGTAAAAGGCCAGAGGCAAAAGATAGATGGAATAACTTAACAAAACCTAACTAGAAATAATCCAATCTAAGGCCAGTCATTCATAAGTATAAGTTTCTGCTGTATATTTATTTGGTAGTTAGATGGCAGCACCCCCACCAAAGAAACAAAGAATAAGACAAGCAAACACAGTATATATATATATATATATATATATATAGAGAGAGAGAGAGAGAGAGAGAGAGAACATTTTCATGGTTAAGGAAACAGTCAACCAAATGAAGCTAAAACACATATTCAGAAAATGTATTAATTAAATCACTGCTTGGCCTAAAACCTCTATCATCTTATTGAATAACTCTTATATTGATTTAATCCATTTCTATTGATCTGTAGATCACCACAAGGTCAGGGTTTACCAGCAAAATTTCAGCATGTCTATCACTGGGAGTGGTTTCATGGTGTCCCTTTAACTCTGCCTTTTTCCTTCCAGCACTCAGTTCCATCTTTCCTGCCTACCTAAGTTCTGTACTATCAATAGGCCAAGGCACCTTCTTTAATCATTAAGCAATAAAAGATACATATAGACAGAAGGACCTCCCAAACTACCCAGAATTAAATGTCTCTCTGCAGTTAAAATATTCAATGATAAGCCAATAATATACATATAATCCAGATTCTCTGTGTATATTCTTGCTTTACATGGCTTATTTGTTTAAAATTTATTACTTCTTAATATTTATTTTATTATATTTAGTCCTTTAATCTTTGGCTGTCTGTCCTCTGTCTCTTTAAAGACTTTATTTTAAAAAAAAATTAATTCTTTTTATAACACTCTGTACTCTTTTTCGTCTCTCTCCCAAGCTTGCATACATTTTTTTAAAACATACTGTGTCTCATGTAGAGGTCTTTTTCTTCTGAATTTGTCTTTATCGTGTATCTGTAATTCTTTACTGTTGAGGAGCACCTTTTAAAATGCTAAGCGCTTCTTTAAAACTTAATGTGCAGCATTACTAGGGTATATACAATATTTCCTGCTAGCTCCACACAGTCCAACATGGTGGAAGTCCATTCCCCAACTCTGCAAGCTGTGCACATTGCTCCAGTTCCAAGTATGCAATATGCAGTGAATCTATGTCTGCTTACATACTCCATTTAAATGCTCAGCCTCCAGAAAAAGTCAGAGTTTGTGCTGGCTGCATGATGCAGAAAGCCAACATTTCAAAAGGATGAAGCTTTTTTCTTGTTACTGCTGAATCAGGATAACTTCTCTTAAAGAAGCTATTTCATGCTGCCAGTAAACAGCAAGAAGCTCTGTTAAACCCTGGATTTTTGTGTCTAGAATTCCTTTTCAAATTCTCAGACTTTAAGTGGATTTTAATCAACCATTTTCATGCCAATTTGTAGGAGGAGAAAGCCACATTTTGGTTTCCAGTTGCTTACCTCTGAAATAATCATACAGAAACTTTATTAACTAAATCACTGCTTGGCCTATTAGCTCTAGCTTCTCATTGGATAACTCTTACATATTAATTTAACTCATTTCTATTAATCTGTGTATCGCCATGTGGCTGAGGCTGACTGGCTAAAGTTCTGGTGTCTGTCTCCAGCTGGGCTACATGCATCTCTCTGACTCTACTTCCTTTCTCCCAGCATTCATTTCAGTTTTCCCCACCTAGCTATATTCCACTATAACTCTGCTATAGGCCCAAAACTGTTCCTTTATTCATTATTGGCAAACAGTCCAGGTTTAATGAATACAAATGCTCCCTGGATTGCTTTCCAGCCCTCCGTGCCCCCAGAGAAGACAGGACTAGAATACCTAGGGAAAGTCACATGTTTGATTTCTGGGGATCAGTTTAAATACCGTGGGGGAGTCGTCTTGAGCATCTCTGGGGAAGGTTCATCATTTGATAAGCTTTCTCAGTGGTGGAGCCTGGACTGAGGCAACTCTGAGTGGAAGGGATTTCGGTTGGAGTTACCAACTGAACGTTCCAGACTCTTTAGACATATGGTTGCCAGGGGCTGCAGTGAAGCCTTTACCCAAACATTCCAGACTCTTTGATTATATGGATGCAGGGGCCGAAGTGAAACTTTCACCCAAACATTCCAGACTTTATTGGTGTATGGATACTGGTTCATTTTTGTGTGCTTCCTTTGGGCATAAAATGACATAGGGGAAAGGAGATGTTGGACTCATGCTCAGTGGGAGATGTGGGTGGGGAAGCATCTGGTTATCTGCCATCCTGGAGACCCCAGACATCTAATCCATGAGAGAGCTGTGAAGGCAGGTTGCTATGAGAAAAATTAGAATGTTATTATCAACCCTATGAATGGACCTAGCCTAAGATGGGTGAACACTGCTAGAAAGAATGGGACAAAAAATTATCCTGGTTTTGTAGGAAAATCAAGGGTGAATGAATGAGATGAAAGCAGATATGCCCTTTAAAATCAGATTTCAGTTGCTGGGTAGGAACCCAATTGAGCCTAGAGTGGTGGTACCAATTGTGAAGTCCCAGGAGCTGTTACAGGTGTTGGCACTATCTGGAGTACCTTCTGTAAGTTGGTCTTGGCCCAGACAGGAGCAATGAACCTACAAAAATGTGCTTGAAAATGGGTGGGGTAAAAATATGCTCCAGGATGATGGAGGAAGGTCATTGGCCAATAAAGAAACTGCTTGGCCCTGTGGGTGGAGTAAACAGAACAAAATGCTGGGAGGAAGAGGAAGTGAGCTCAGAATCGACAGCTCTCCTCTAGGGAGCAGACGCCTGAGAGAGACTCCATGCCCCGCTCCCGGCATGAAGCTCCGACCCAGGATGGACTAGGCTAGAATCTTGCCGGTAAGACCGGTTCTCACACATTATTAGAGATGGGTTGATCGGGATGTGAGAATTAGCCTGTAAGTGCTAGAGCTAAAGGGCCAAGCAGTGCTTAAAAGACTCGCTGTGTTCTCGGGTCTGCTCTACTTTTTGGAGGCAAGCATGTGCTTTCATCTAAGAGAGGCTTCCTGACTCAACTTTAGCTGCAAAGCCTGCAGCTCATTAAGAGGTCCTGCCACGAAACACTTAAACAGTGTTGACGAAAAGCCGAACGCATGCTTTTCGGTTTTCAGCCTTAACAGGAAAAAAGCTGCGCCCTTTAAAAATGCCGGCTTTCTGGGCCATCCTGCCAGGGCAAACTCTTACTGTTTGAGGCAGGAGGGCCGGCTACCGAGAGAGGACTTGAGTGTTGTCTGTTGTAGCTCACTTGCTGGCAGGGACCTTGAAATGCCATACAGTTGTTGCAGTAAACATGGCTACAGCCTGTATATCCACCATGAGGCTGGAAAGCTAAGGAATGGACTGGATCTAGCTGGCAAAGCCACACCTTTAGTCCTACTGAGATTGCTTGGTAAATTAAAGATTCATGTGGTCAGAAAAAGAGAGATAAACAGTAAAGAGAGATTCAAAGACAGAGAAAATTTATAAATGGTTTGAAGTGTGTTAAAAATATATGCAGACTACAATTTAAAGTTATTAAAGTAACAAAAAAAAAGGAAGAGAGTTGTTGTGTGTGGTAGCACACACCTTTAATCCCAGTGCCTAGAAGGCAGAGACAAACAGATCTCTGTGAGTTCAAGGTGTAGTAGTGTACACGTTTAATCCCAAATGCCTGGGAGGCAGAGACAGGTGGATCTCTGAGAGTTCAAAGACAGCCTGGTCTACAGAGTTACTTCAGGTCAAAGATACAGAGAACCTGTCTCAAAAAGCAAAAAGTAAAAAGTAAAAATAAACAAAATAGAAGTTAAAATAAAACGAACAAAGATGGAAAATACACAGAGAATCTTGATACTGTATGCTATTATGCTCTCTTTCAATTATTTGAATGCTGAGGAAGGAGCAACAGCTGCTAAAAGATATTTATTTATAAATACTGCTGAACTAATCCAACGTAGATATTTTCAATTTGGATCTAAGGATATGATACTTTGGAAAGGAGTTTCTTATTTTGTTTTCACAGAGGATGAGACGCTGTTCATTTCTTCTCTTCCAATTTGGTATGATGGATCACGCCCTCCTGAAGGGTTGCAGTGAACATCTTCAGAAAATTGCTTCGCTCAACTGCCAACTGAGATGAAACTAGCACACAGGTTATACCATGAAAGACCTAATTAACGACGCCCCCATTCATCAGTAAGCAGTTTGGAGAGAAAAAAACTGCGCCCATGTTCCCAAATATGGTTTATAAATGTTCTTTTACATTTAAAGGGGGATATGATATAGGTATGAATAATGTGCATTAGTATAGATTTTGCTTTATTGATAGAGATTTATGGTCAATTCTGTTATATGTATATGTATTTCTGATATTGATTAAGGTGTTGTGATTGTGTAGTTCATTATTAAAATGTAATATATAATTAGGAAATATAGGTTGTTGATGGATAATCATAAATAATAGTCAAGTTTGTAGTCATGTTAGTTAATATTTTCTAGATATATAGAGATATATTTTAGATAGACATTCTTCATATCTTTCAAAGATTACAGAATAGGACATTTAATGTTTTAATAACTGAGGACTTTTCATGACAATGAGACACTATGCTCCTGGCAGCACCAATCTACTTCAAGAAGAAGATGGGCATCGAAGAGGCTCGTTATGGAGTTTGATAGCCATTTGGGCAAGAAACTGCTCTTTCCTGGACTATTGCATAAACTGGACACAGAGAACCCACAGAGAGAGGACTACTGAACTTGCCTAAGGTGAGATGATCTTTCGGGGTTCCTGATTCATTTTGAAAGAGTCTGCGAGACATTCTGCAGGACACAACAGATAGTGACTGAACTGACTTTGAATTTTCCTGCTTTATGGAAATGTCTGCTGGATACCATGGGCCTGAAGGCTGAAGATGGATGCCCCAACGGTACAAAAGAACTTTGGGTGACTATCCAGGCAGCGAGATGTCTTTGTCATTTCTAGAGTTTGAAGTTTCTTAGTTCTTGTTTACTTAGGTAATATTATATCTTTCTGGAGTCTTTGATGGAGTTAAGAATAGTTAGTTATAGTTATAGTTTTCCTTAGTTATGATAAAGATTATTGTAACTTTTACTTGATAACTGTTTTGTTATATGTAATTTTGCTATGTTAAAGTTAAAGCCTTTTTTTTTTGTTTAAGCCAAAAAAGGGGAAATGATGGAGGAAGGTCATTGGCCAATAAAGAAACTGCTTGGCCCTGTGGGTGGAGTAAACAGAACAAAATCCTGGGAGGAAGAGGAAGTGAGCTCAGAGACTTGACAGCTCTCCTCTAGGGAGCAGACGCCTGAGAGAGACGCCATGCCCCGCTCCCGGCATGAAGCTCCGACCCAGGATGGACTAGGCTAGAATCTTGCCGGTAAGACCGGTTCTCACACATTATTAGAGATGGGTTGATCTGGATGTGAGAATTAGCCTGTAAGTGCTAGAGCTAAAGGGCCAAGCAGTGCTTAAAAGAATACAGTGTCTGTGTAATTATTTTGGGGCATAAGCTAGCCAGGCTGGCGGCTGGGGTGTTGGGGACGCAGCCACGCGGCCCACTTATTACTACACCAGGAGACTGTTATTTTTCACCAGAACAGATTTCTATTAATTAATAAATTAATTAATTTGTTTATTTATTAAAGATTTCAGCCTCCTCCCCGCAACTGCCTCACATTTCCCTCCCCCTCCCCCAATCAAGTTCCCCTCCCTCGTGAGCCTGAAGAGCAATCAGGGTTCCCTGCCCTGTGGGAAGTCCAAGGACCACCCACCTCCATCCAGGTCTAGTAAGGTGAGCATCCAAACTGCCTAGGCTCCCCCAAAGCCAGTATGTGCAGTAGGATCAAAAACCCATTGCCATTGTTCTTGAGTTCTCAGTAGACATCATTGTTCAGCGAGTTCAGTTTTGTCCCATGCTTTTTCAGATCCAGGCCAGGTGGCCTTGGTGTGTTCCCGATAGAGCATCCCCATTGTCTCAGTGTGTGGGTGCACCCCTCAGAGTCCTGAGTTCCTTGCTCGTGCTCTCTCTCCTTCTGCTCCTGATTTGGACCTTGGGATTTCAGCCTGGTGCTCCAATGTGGGTCTCTGTCTTTGTCTCTTTTCATTGTCTGATGAAGGTTAATATCCAGGAGGATGCCTATATGTTTTTCTTTGGGTTCACCCTCTTATTTAGCATCTCTAGGATCACAAATTATAGGATCAATGTCCTTTATTTATGGCTAGAAACCAAATATGAGTGAGTACATCCCATGTTCCTCTTTTTGGGTCTGGCTTACCTCACTCAGGATAGTATTTTCTATTTCCGTCCATTTGCATGCAAAATTCAAGAAGTCATTGTTTTTTACTGCTGAGTAATACTCTAATATGTATATATTCCATACTTTCTTCATCCATTCTTCCATTGAAAGGCATCTAGATTGTTTCCAGGTTCTGGCTATTATAAACAATGCTGCTATGAACATAGTTGAGCATATACTTTTGTTGTATGATAGGGCATCTCTTGGGTATATTTTCAAGAGTGGTATTTCTGGGTCTTGGGATAGGTTGATCCTGAATTTCCTGAGAAACCACCACACTGATTTCCAAAGTGGTTGCACAAGTTTGCATTCCCACCAGCAATGGATGAGTGTTCCCCTTACTCCACAACCTCTCCAGCAAAGGCTATCAGTGGTGTTTCTGATTTTAGCCATTCTGACAGGTGTAAGATGGTATCTTAAAGTTTTCTTGATTTGCCTTTTACTAATTGCTAACAAAGGTGAGCACGGCCTTAAGTGTCTTTTGGCCATTTGAACTTCTTCTGTTGAGAATTCTCTGTTCAGCTCAGTACCCCATTTTATAATTGGGTTGATTAGCATTTTACAGTCTAGTTTCTTGAGTTCTTTATATATTTTAGAGATCAGACCTTTGTCAGTTGTGGGGTTGGTGAAGATCTTCTCCCAGTCAGTGGGTTGCCTTTTTGTCTTAGTGACAGTGTCCTTTTGCTTTACAGAAACTTCTCAGTCTCAAGAGGTCCCATTTATTCAATGTTGTCCTTAATGTCTGTGCTGCTGGGGTCAGACCAAGTTTCTTCATACAGCAGTAGAACTTTTTCTAGGAACCTGAAGGTATCTATCTGTAAAAAAGCTGGATCAGTGTTACATTTTTGTGTCATATCAGAAGATTATGGCTTTAGGTTAAAAGACATGAACATTCTAGAAGGAAATATAAATCTCTGAACCTCTGAAATTTTATTTGAAATTTGTTCATCCTGGAATATGAAGCCTGTGAAAGAGGAATACCTGTTTGTACTTTTCCAGGAAACTTTAAAGTAATGACCTTAAGTTATCTAATGTCATTAGACAGACCTGAGAGTGTTAAAAAAATAAGAAGTGAGACAGCTTTTATTTCTAGCTACCCAGGCAATCATAATTCTCTCCTTGGTCTTCAGCAATTAAACACCAGTCTCAGATGCAGTACTTGCCTTTAGTTGCTAAGCCCAGGAAGCCTGAGAGATTTTCCTATGGGGGTATGGTTCAGTCTACCTGTCCTGGCAAGATGAGTGGATGGATCCCCCAGTCTTCTTTTTGTCCATTCCAGGCAAAGTCCAGGAAGCTTATGAGGTGAAAGACAGCTTTTTGCTGTGTGGGTGTCTTTGCAATATCCAAAGGCAAGCCTCTAGGAGGAAGGTCTTCTACAACCACGCATCTTCTTGGAGGAACTATAGGATGCTGCAGAAACTGAGATGACTCTCTAACATAAGAAGCTCTTTTGTTAAATGCAACACTCTTAGATCTGTAATGGCACTTGAGAACTAGGGTACATTTACCTGTCATGAATATTCAAATTATTGGAAAGGAATGGCCCCTTGGTGAGGCCAGCACAAATGGGTGCCATTTCTAAAGATGGTGCTGAGGTTTCTGTTTTGACTTCAACTAAAACTGACAGATATCCACATGTTTATATTTTTCCAGAGCTGTTATAATCTGGAGTTACAAGTCTTATCAATTTTAAAACAAGCACATTTACATATACAGATATAAAACAAGCACAGCATGTTTACATTATTCACACACATATATATATATTAAAAGAGAGATAAACAAAGTTTTTCCTAGGATACTATTTCAGTTAACAAACTTAAAAATCCTGGAGTAGGCTACAGGGCCAGGCAAGCAAAATGGTGGTTCCATTGAGGGCCAGATCAGCAGATGCTATAAGGGTGAACAGAAACCTAAGGACAGAACACCTATGTAGATCAGAGCAGGAGGGCAGGGAGAAGAGATCCCTTGCAGGGAGAATTTTAGCATGACCAAATCACATGCCAGGAATGAAAGAGTGAGAGAAGAACAGAGACACAGACAAACAACAAACATCAAGAGAAGCAGAGGGGGAGGGGCAGCGGCAAGTGTCTCCAGCAGCATAGTCAGGATGGAACTTTTCAGATCCCAATTCTTAAATAGGCATAGCAACCAAGACCATTGCTGTGAGACACTGGCCACAGAGGGAAGTATGGGAGCATCACTACCCAGAAACCATGGGCATAAGAGAGTTCTCTCAATTTGTCCCCAAACCTTCAAAAAAATTTAGGTGTTAAGCATGTATGGTGTCAGATATCCTGAATTTAAAAAAGATTTTGTAAAAGGCAACCCAAGGGCATTTGGGGATCAGGCTTCAAATTGTAGGTACCCATTTTGCAAGCCTATGCAAGGTCTTGAAGCCTAGTGCAATGCGTCCACTCTGGTAGATTTTGGGTCCACAAAGGAGAGGGGCATGGGAAGTTACCCTGAACATATGTCTTCTGAAAAAGCGTCCCACAGGACAAGGCAGTTACTTTTCCCAGGAAGAAGTCAATAGCTGAAAATCACATGAGGCCCTGGGCCCCTAAGGCAATGACTTGGAAAGGAAAACTTACCCAGTTGAAGCAAATCTTAGCCTGGTAGAGAACAGGTGTGTGGAAGAAGGGTGTTTTCCCACCATGAATCCCCAGGTCAGTGGGCGGAAAACAGACATTTGATGGAACCTCGAGATGAAAAGTTTCTACACCCAAACAAGCCTCTCCATGAATGCAATAATCTGAATTAGACCAAATCAAACCAAATTAGAAAAAGCCCAGATTTAATGGATACAAATACTCCTGGATGGCTTTCTAGTCCACCACAGAGAAGATGGGAAAGAAAAATCAGAAAAAAAATATGTTTGTTCTCTGGAAGAGGCAGTATTTTAATGCCCTGTATGAGTTGTCTTGAGAATCTCTGGGGAAGGATCATAATTGGCAGACTTTCTCAGGAACGGAGACTGGACTGAAGAAACTCTGAGCGGGAGAGGTCTTGGGGTGGAGCCTCCAACTGATCAGGAATTAGTAATTTCTTTTACATGAAATCTTGGGGAAGGCTTCATGAAAGAAGTTATAAAGAAAAAAAAATTAGAAAAAAACAAATTCGTATCAAGAACCCTAAGTAATATGGCTTGGATAGAAAGTATGATAAATATACCCATGAGATACCCAATCATACTACAAAAGCATTTGGTCAACTATGTTCATAGCAGCACTATTTGTAATAGCCAGAAGCTGGAAACAACCTAGGTGCCCCTCAATAGAAGAATGGATAAAGAAGGTGTGGCACATATACACTTTAGAGTTTTACTCAGTGATAAAAAAACAATGACATATTGAATTTTGCATGCAAATGGATGGAAATAGAAAATACTTTGCTGAGTGAAATAACCCAGACCCAAAAAGATGAATATGGTATATACTTACTCAAAGTGGATTATAGCCATACATAAAGGACATTGAGCCTATAATTTGTGATCCTAGAGAAGCTAAATAAGAAGGTGAACCCAGGCACAGAGGCGGAGCTGCGGCAGCCAGACGCACAGAGGCGGAGCAGTGGCGGCCAGACACTGCAGAGCTACAACGCATACAGGAAGAGGCTTTCGGGGACCGGCGCAGCGGCAGACCCAAGCGGCGGGGACAGGCATGCAATAAGGAGAGCAGATCGCCCTACTACAATTGAATCAAAGAGGTAGGCCTTTGGTTGTCCAGGTCACTGGCACAAGGGGAGCCTGGTCCTGTCCTAAAGATCCTTCGGAGGGGTGAGAGGGTTCTTGGCCTGCAGCAGGAACCACGAAAGAGAATGAGGGCATTTTGTAAGTGGAGACCTTGGCGAGCAGGGAAACCTGATCCGTTTTTTAAAGGACCCATTGGATAGGATCAATAGGAGGAGATGGGCAGGCACCAAGGCAAGAATTCACCCAATAATCTGAAAAACAACATGAAAACACCAGAACCCAATGATCTTACAACAGAAGTATTTGAACAACCTAACACAGAAGAAGTGGAAAAAATTGACTTTATGAAGACAATAGAGTCCCTTAAACAACATGTAAAAAATGCCCTTATAGAAATGGATGAGAAGTATAACAAAAAGTTAGAAGAAATGAGTAAATACGTACACGATACCCTGGGAAATCAAGAAAAAAAGATCAAACAGGTAATGGAAACTGTTCAAGAATTGAAAACTGAAATGAAGGCAAGGAAGAAAATACAAACTGAGGACCAGCTGGATATGGAAAATCTAGGCCAACGAGCAGAGTCTACAGAAACAAGTATAATCTGTAGAATACAAGAGCTAGAAGAAAGAATCTCAGATGCTGACGACACCATAGAGAAAATAAACGAACAGATCAAAGAAAACAGCAAAGCCAACAAATTCTCAACACAAAACATTCAGGAATAATGGGACACAATAAAAAAACCAAACCTAAGAATAATAGGAATAGAAGAAGCAGAAGAGTCACAGCTCAAAGGCCCAGAAAATATTTTCAACAAAATTATGGAAGAAAACTTTCCCAACATAAAGAAAGATATTCATTTAAATATTCAAGAAGCATACAGAACACCAAACAGACTGGATCAAAGAAAAACATCTCCTCGCCATATAATAATCAAAACTCAAAATATACAGGTTAAAGAAAGAATACTAAGAGCTGCAAAGGAAAAAGGGCAAGTAACTTATAAATGTAAACCGATCAGACTTACACCTGACTTCTCTATGGAAACAATGAAAGCCAGAAGGTCCTGGATAGAGGTTCTGCAGAAGCTAACAGACCATGGATGCAAACCCAAACTACTATACCCAGCCAAGCTATCGTTCATTATCAATGGAGAAAACAAGACATTCCAGGATAAGAACAAATTTAAACAATACGTAGCCACAAATCCAGCCCTACAGAAAGTAATAGAAGGAAAATCACAACCCAAGGAATCAAACACTGCCAACACTGCCTACAATAACCCAGGCATCTAATGACCCTTCACGAGCACATCTCAAAGAAGGGAGACACACAATCTCTACTACCAAAAGCAATAAGAATAACCGGAGTAAACAACCACTGGTCATTAATATCACCTAATATTAATGGGCTCAATTCACCTATAAAAAGGCACAGGCTAAAAGATTGGATACGAAAACAGGATCCAACATTCTGCTGTTTGCAAGAAACACATCTCAACCACAAAGACAGGCACCTACTCAGAGTAAAGGGTTGGGAAAAGGTGTTTCAAGCAAATGGTCCTAAGAAAAAAGCAGGTGTGGCCATACTAATTTCTAACAAAACTGACTTCAAACTAAAATCAATCAGAAGAGACCGAGATGGTCACTTTATACTCATAACAGGAACAATTCATCAGGAGGACGTCTCAATCCTGAATATATACACCCCCAATATAAAAGCACCTACTTATGTAAAAGAAATATTACTAGAACTCAAGGCAGACATCAAACCACACACACTAGTAGTAGGAGACTTCAACACTCCTCTCTCACCAATGGACAGGTCAATCAGACATAAACCTAACAGAGAAATTAGAGAATTAATGTAGGTAATGAAGCAAATGGACTTAACAGACATCTATAGATTATTCCACCCAAAGAGGAAAGAATATACCTTCTTCTCTGCAGCTCATGGAACCTTCTCAAAAAATGACCACATACTCGGAAACAAAGGAAACCTCCACAGATACAAAAAAATATCAGTGTCCACCTGTGTCTTATCAGATCATCACTGATTAAAGTTAGAAGGCAACAACCACGCTGCCCCCAAAAAACCGACAAAATCATGGAAACTGAAAAGTCAACTACTGAACCACACCTGGGTCAAGGAAGAAATCAAGAAAGAAATTAAAGTCTTCCTGGAATTCAATGAAAATAAAGGGACAACATACTCAAACCTATGGGACACAATGAAAGCAGTGCTAAGAGGAAAGTTCATAGCACTAAGTGCCCACTTAAAGAAAACGGAGAATGCATACATTGGGGACTTAACAACACACCTGAAAGCTCTAGAAAAAAAAAAAGAAGCAGACGCGCCCAGGAGAAGTAGAAGACTGGAAATAATAAAACTGAGGGCTGAAATCAACAAAATAGAAACACAGAAAACAGTCCAAAGAATCAATGAAACAAAAAGCTGGTTCTTGGAGAAAATCAACAAGATCGACAAACCCCTATCCAAACTAATTAAACGACAGAGAGAGAACAGGCAAATAAATAAGATCAGAAATGAAAAGGGGGACATAACCACAGACACAGAGGAAATTCAGAGAATCATTAGATCTTACTACAAAAGCCTGTATGCCACAAAACTGGAAAATACAAAAGAATTGGACATTTTTTTAAATAAGTACCATATACCAAAGCTAAACCAAGACCAGGTGAATGATCTAAATAGACCGGTTACTCGCGAAGAATTAGAAATGGTTATCAAAAATCTCCCTTCAAAAAAAAGCCCAGGACCAGATGGTTTCAATGCAGAATTCTGCCAGAACTTCCAAGAAGAACTAATACCTATACTCCTTAAGGTATTTCACAATATAGAAACAGAAGAGTCATTGCCAAATTCCTTTTATGAAGCTAGAGTTACCCTGATACCAAAACCACAAAAAGACCCAACCAAGAAAGAGAATTACAGACCGATCTCATTCATGAACATTGACGCAAAAATTCTCAATAAAATACTGGCAAACCGAATCCAAAAACACATGAGAAAAATTATCCATTATGATCAAGTAGGCTTCATCCCAGAGATGCAGGGCTGGTTCAACATACGAAAATCTATCGATGTAATCCACCATATAAATAAACTGAAAGAAAAAAAACATATGATCATTTCATTAGATGCTGAAAAAGCTTTCAACAAAATTCAACACCCCTTTATGATAAAGGTCTTGGAGAGAATAGGGATACAAGGGTCCTACCTAAATATAATAAAAGCTATTTACAGCAAGCCAACAGCTAACATTAAATTAAATGGAGAAAAACTCAAAGCCATCCCACTAAAATCAGGAACATGACAAGGATGTCCACTCTCTCCATACCTCTTCAATATAGTGCTTGAAATTATAGCAATAGCAATAAGACAACATAAGGAGATCAAGGGGATTAATATTGGAAAGGAAGAAGTTAAGTTTTCATTATTTGCAGATGATATGATAGTGTACATAAGCGACCCCAAAAATTCTACAAAAGAACTCCTACAGCTGATAAACACCTTTAGTAATGTGGCAGGATACAAGATCAACTCCAAAAAATCAGTTGCCTTCCTAAACACTAAGGATAAGGAAGCAGAGAGGGAAATCAGAGAAGCATCACCTTTCACAATAGCCACAAATAGCATAAAATATCTTGGGGTAACTCTGACCAAGGAAGTGAAAGATCTACTTGACAAGAACTATAAGTCTTTGAAGAAAGAAATTGAAGAAGACACCAGAAAATGGAAAGACCTCCCTTGCTCTTGGATTGGGAGGATCAACATAGTAAAAATGGCAATTCTACCAAAAGCAATCTATAGATTCAATGCAATCCCCATCAAAATCCCATCAAAATTCTTCACAGATCTGGAGAAGACAATAATCAACTTTATATGGAAAAACAAAAAACCCAGGATAGCCAAAACAATCTTATACAATAAAGGATTGTCTGGAGGCATTACCATCCCTGACTTCAAACTCTATTACAGAGTTACAGTATTGAAAACAGCTTGGTATTGGCATAAAAACAGTGAAGTCGACCAATGGAATCGAATTGAAGACCCTGACATTAACCCACAAACCTATGAACACCTGATTTTCGATAAAGGAGCTAAAAGTATACAATGGAAAAAAGAGAGCATCTTCAACAAATTGTGCTGGCAAAACTGGATGTCAATCTGTAGAAGAATGAAAACAGATCCATATCTATCACCATGCACAAAACTCAAGTCCAAATGGATTAAAGACCTCAATATCAGTCAGAACACATTGAACCTGATAGAAGAGAAAGTGGGAAGTACTCTACAACAATTGGGCACAGGAGACCACTTCCTACGTATAACCCCAGCAGCACAGACACTAAGGGCATCATTGAATAAATGGGACTTCCTGAGACTGAGAAGCTTCTGTAAAGCAAAGGACACTGTCACTAAGACAAAAAGGCAACCCACTGACTGGGAGAAGATCTTCACCAACCCCACAACTGACAAAGGTTTGATCTCCAAAATATATAAAGAACTCAAGAAACTAGACCGCAAAAGCTAATCAACCCAATTATAAAATGGGGCACTGATCTGAACAGAGAATTCTCAACAGAAGAAGTTCAAATGGCCAAAAGACACTTAAGGTCATGCTCAACTTCCTTAGCGATCAGGGAAATGCAAATCAAGACAACTTTAAGATACCACCTTACACCTGTCAGAATAGCTAAAATAAAAAAAACACCAATGATAGCCTTTGCTGGAGAGGTTGTGGAGAAAGGGGTACACTCACCCATTGCTGGTGGGAATGCAAACTTGTGCAACCACTCTGGAAAGCAGTGTTTCAGTTTCTCAGGAAATTCGGGATCAACCTACCCCTGGATATAGCAATACCACTCTTGGGAATATACCCAAGAGAGGCCCTATCATACAACAAAAGTATATGCTCAACTATGTTCATGGCAGCATTGTTTTTAATAGCCAGAACCTGGAAACAACCTAGATGCCCTTCAACGGAAGAATGGATGAAGAAAGTATGGAATATATACATATTAGAGTATTACTCAGCAGTAAAAAACAAGGACTTCTTGAATTTTGCATACAAATCGATGGAAATAGAAAACACTATCCTGAGTGAGGTAAGCCAGACCCCAAAATAGGAACATGGGATGTACTCATTCATATTTGGTTTCTAGCCATAAATAAAGGACATTGAGCTTATAATTCATGTTCCTAGAGAAGCTAAATAAGAAGTTGAATCCAAAGACAAACACATACGCATCCTCATGAATATTAACCTTCACCACGCGATGAAAGGAGACAGAGACAGAGACCCACATGGGAGCACCGGACAGAAATCTCAAGGTCCAAATCAGGAGCTGAAGGAGACGGAGCACCAGCAAGGAACTCAGGACCACGAGGAGTGCACCCACACACTAAGACAATGGGGATGTTCTATTGGGATCTCACCAAGGCCAGCTGGCCTAGGTCTGAAAAAGCATGGGATAAATCCGGACTAGCTGAACATAGCAGACAATGAGGAATACTGAGAATTCAAGAACAATTACAGTGGATATTTGATCCTACTGCACGTACTGGCTTTGTGGGAGCCTAGGCAGTTTGGATGCTCACCTTACGAGACCTGGATAGAGGTGGGCAGTCCTTGGGCTTCCTACAGGTCAGGGAACCCTGATTGCTCTTCGAGCAGATAAGGGAAGGGGACTTGATCAGGGGAGGGGGAGGGAAATGGGAAGCGGTTGCGGGGACGAGGCAGAAATCCTTAATAAATAAATAAATTTAAATAAAAAAAAAGAAGGTGAACCCAAAGAAAAACAGAGTTATGGTCCTGTATATTGGAAGTGGACAAGATTGCCAGGCACGGGTTGGGAGCATGGGGATGGGGGTGGGGTGGGGGTAAGGGGAGATGAGGAGAGAGAAGGGAGAAGGGAAGTATGGGGAAATCTTGTGGGAATGGGATGGTAGGGATGGAGGAGGGGTGGATATGGGAGCAGGGAAGTAGATACCTTAATTAAGGGAGCCATTTTAGGGTTTGCAAGAGACTTGATTCTAGAGGAGTTCCCAGGTGTCCAAGGAGATGTCCCCAGTTTTTTCCTTGGGCAGCAGAGGCAAGGGTGCCTGACCTGGCCTTATCCTATAGCCACACTGATGAATATCTTGCATATCACCTTAGAAACTTTATCTGGTGATCGATGGAGATATAGATAGAGACCCACACTGGAGCATTGGACTGAGTTCCCAAGGTACAAATGAGGAGCAGGAGGAGGAAGAACATGAGCAAGGAAGTCAGAACCGCGAGAGGTGTGTCCACCCACTGAAACGGTGGAACTGATCTAGTGGGGGCTTATCAATACCAGTTGGACTGGACTGATGGAGCATGTGATCAAACTGGACACTATGAATGTGGCTGATGGTAGAGGCTGACTGAGAAGCCAAGGACAATGATACTGGGTTTTGATCCTACTGCATGTACTGACTTTGTGGGAGCCTTGTCTGTTTGGATGCTCATCTTCCTGGACCTGGGTGGAGGGGGAGGACCTTGAACTTCCCTTAGGGCAGGGAACACTGAAGTCTGTTTAGAATGGAGAGGGAGGGGTGTTGGGGGAAGGGAGGGAAGGAGAGGAGGTAGAAAATTTTAATTAAAAAATAAATAAATAAAAAAGTAAATAAATGATCACATGTACAAAGTGACTATAAAATATAATAATAGATATATAATGCTATACAAAATGTCTTTAAAAGTTGCTATAATTCATTTAAGAATGTGTATAAAGAACATTGATAATATAAATAATATAAATAAAATATGCTGAAAAATTAAAAAAAGGAAAAAATTTAGAAAAAAACAAATTTTGTATCAAGAATTTTAAGTAATCTGGCTTGGATAAAAAGTATGATAAATTAGAATAATTATGATTAATGTAATTAAAACATCAAATATACCAAAGTTAAAATAGAGCTCCATTAATCTATCATAAAACTGCCATTTAAATTTAATTATGTCTATAAGAAACTTGAAGAAACAATGAACATCAATATTTTTAAATTACCATTAGAATATCAAATACTTTTCTAATAAGAAACAAATTACTAACCTAATTGGTATGATTGCCTAGAGCGTGGTAATTCAGGTCAATGTGATGATTGAGATGATATAAATTTAGCTTCTGAGTAAAAAGGGAAAATTATTAAATCCCAGGATGTAACCAACACCCAGCCTTCTCAGGTCCCCTTCCGAAGATGATGTAATGATTTGTCCTGCTCTTTTAAGAGACAATTTCTGCCCACTCTATTTTCTATTGTCATTCTATAATTTTAAATTCTGATAGAAGGAATGTCACTTATCAGAATGAAATCCAAAAACCAACGATTGCAAATACGTTTCTAGAACTGAGCAATCGGTATTTATTAAAAACAGAGAAATGTTTAATTGTAGTGCTTTTTTCTTGAAAAAAGAATGATTATCTTATCCAAACTTCCTTTATCCCAATCATCCTGTTTCCCCAAGTTCCCCCCATCCTCCCCTTCTCACTTTTCTCTCCCCATCTCCCCTTACCCTCATCCCACCCCACCCCCAAGATCCCAATTTTTTGCCGGGCAATTTTGTCTACTTCCCATAGCCAGGAGGATAACTATATGTTTTTCTTACGGTTCACCTTCTTATTTAGCTTCTTTAGGATCACCAATTGTAGACTTCATGACCCTTGTTTATGGCTAGAAACCAATTATGAGTGAGTACATCCCATGTTCATCTTTTTGGGTCTGGGATACCTCACTCAGGATAGTGTTTTCTATTTCCACCCATTTGCATGCAAAATTTGAGAAGTCATTGTTTTTCACCGCAGCTTAGTAGTAGAAGGGTGGATAAGGGAGCAGGGAAGCACGTATCTTAGTTAAGGGAGTGACCGTAGGGTTGGCAAGGGACTTGAACCTAGAGTGGCTCCCAGGTGCCCAAGGTGATGTCCCCAGTGAGTTCCTTGGGCAGCCGAGGATAGGGAACCGGAAATGACCCTATCCTATAGCCATACTGATGAATATCTTCCATATCACCATAGAACCTTCATCTGGCGATGGATGGAGATAGAGACAGAGACCCACACTGGAGCACTGGACTGAGCTCCCAAGGTCCCAATGAGGAGCAGAAGGAGGGAGAACATGAGCAAGGATGTCAGGACCACGAGGGGTGCACCCACCCACTGAGACATTAGGGCTGATCTTTTGGGAGCTCACCAAGGCCAGCTCGACTGTGACTGAAAAAGCATGGGATAAAACCAGACTCTCTGAACATGGTGAACAATGGGAGCTCATGAGAAGCCAAGGACAATGGCACGGGGTTTTGATACTACTTCATGTTCTGGCTTTATGGGAGCCTAGCCAGTTTGGATATTCACTTTCCTAGACCTGGACAGAGGGGGGAGGACATTGGACTTTCCACAGGGCAGGGAACCCTGACTGCTCTTAGGACTGGAGAGAGAGGAGGAGAAAATTGGGGGGAGGGGGCGAGGGGCGGGAGGAGGGGAGGGAAATGGGAGGCTGGGAGGAGGCAGAAACTTTTTTTCTCAAATAAAAATTTTTAAAAAAGAATGACTATCTTATATCAATAATGTAAGTGTATGAGCGACAAACTCAGTCCAGAGTACTCATTTTCTAAAATGCATTATTAAACCTATATCTTACAACACATTCAATACACATATAATGGTCTGTGCTGTCCCTTTAAGAGACCAACCTCATCCACTCCCTCCCTGTATGCTTCCAGTCTGAGATCCTTCCTTCCTTTCTGTCTCTCTTCTGAAAAGGTAGCTTCTCCTCTCTTCACTACTACCTTCTCTCTCTCTCTGTCTCTCTCTGCCTCTCTCTCTTCTCACCCCCTTCTCCCTCACTCTCTTTTCCCTTCCCTTCCATAACCCACTAAATAAATACCCACTTTCTTTTCATGGCATGCCTATTCGTCTTTGTCTCTCACCAGTAGAGGCTCCTTGCATGACCGGCTGACCTACTTAGCCTGCCTTTGACCTGCTTTCCTACATGACTTGCTACCCATAAGGAGGAAAGAGAGGCAGGGAGAGAGAGAGAGAGAGAGAGAGAGAGAGAGAGGAACAGGGAGAGGAGGAGAGAAGCTACCTCTTACCTCTCAGGAGAGAGAAGAAAAGGAAGGAACTCAAGCTGGAAGAAGAAAGACCTGCTTCCTCTGTGGACAGGGGAGGGAGTGGACAGGGATTGTCTCTTAAAAGGACAGGAGAGATCATTACATTCCCACCTATTTTCTAAAATAAAAAGTTAGGATGTTAAAGGAATTGGCATGGAGGATTCTCAAAACTTATTTAAATAAGTTGCTTATTTGTGGGCATCATCATGGGAAGGGGACCTGAGAAAGCTAGGTGTTGGTTACATCCTGGGTTAGCTTCTTTCTTTGCTCCTGCCTGGTGTTTGTGGTGTGGAAATGTCTGGTACATCTGGTATCTCTTACCCCTGCTTAAGGTATTGGCAGAACAGAGAACAAAGATAAGTTTAGCAATAAATAAATACATCAATTAATTAATTAATTTAGGACCAGGGAATTGACTGGGGTGTGTCTGACTTGTTTAGGGTGGATCTTTCAATTTGACACACTAGAACTTGCAAGAATTCTTTGGGCTTATAAAAACATAAGTTTTGGCTTTTTCTGCGAGCTGCCCAACCAGCACAAAGGCCTGATCTTTCGGCGCCAGGAGACCCAGCATTGGGGTGAGTTTCTGGCCCACGGCGCCAGCCTGGGACGGGGAGCTCAGGGGTTTCTTGGCCCCCTGTCCTGCTTGGGCTCTCTGCAGGGCCTCTACTCCCCGGGTGCTGCCTCTTTCTTCCTGGCCCATCCAGCTTCCGTCCAGAGCCCTCCCCACTTCGCCCCCACTGCCCTCTTTTGGCGCGTGGCATCGCCCAGCCCAGCCTATCTGAACGCTGAGTCCGAGTACCCGGGGCTCCCGGGGGGCAGCAGTTCCTTTGTTTCTGTGGCCTGCCTGCACCAAGCGGGGTAGGCGCTTTGTCTGCGAGCTGCCCAACCAGCACGGAGGCCTGATCTTTTGGCGCCAGGAGACCCAGCATTGGGGTGAGTTTCTGGCCCACGGCGCCAGCCTGGGACGGGGAGCTCGGGGGTTTCTTGGCCCCCTGTCCTGCTTGGGCTCTCTGCAGGGCCTCTACTCCCCGGGTGCTGCCTCTTTCTTCCTGGCCCACCCAGCTTCCATCCAGAGCCCTCCCCACTTCGTCCCCACTGCCCTCTTGTGGCGCATGGCATCGCCCAGCCCAGCCTATCTGGGCGCTGAGTCCGAGTACCCGGGGCTCCCGGGGGGCAGCAGTTCCTTTGTTTCTGTGGCCTGCCTGCACCAAGCGGGGTAGGCGCTTTGTCTGCGAACTGCCCAACCAGCAAGGAGGCCTGATCTTTCGGCGCCAGGAGACCCAGCATTGGGGAGACCCAGCATTGGGAGAGCCAACATTGGGGAGAGACAGCGTTTGGTAGGCAAGGAGACCTAATCCGGTAAAAGAAGATCCATAGGGAGCATTTGCAAGAAGAGATGGGCCGACGTCAAGGCAAGAATTCGCCCAACAAGCTGAAAAGCAACATGAAGCTACCAGAAACAAGCGACCTCACAACGGGAGGACAAGAACCCCTTAATCAAGAGGAAGGAGAAAAGATTGACTTCATGAAAGTGATTGACACCCTTAAACAGCATGTAAAAAACGCCCTTATAGAAATGGATGAGAAATATAACAGAAAGTTTGAAGAATTGAATAAATCAGTGAATGATACCCTAGAAAACCAAGGAAAAACAATCAAACAGATAATGGAAACAGTTCAAGACCTGAAAACTGAAATGGAGGCAAAGAAGAAAACACAAACAGAGGGCCGTCTGGACATGGAAAATCTAGGTAAACGAATAGAGACTACAGAAACAAGCATAACCAGCAGAATACAAGAGATAGAAGAAAGACTCTCGGATTCTGAAGATACCATAGAGAAAATAAACACACTGATCAAAGAAAACAGCAAGTCCAACAAACTCTCATCACAAAACATTCAGGAAATATGGGACACAATAAAAAGACCAAACCTAAGAATAATAGGAGTAGAAGAAGGAGAAGAAGGGCAGCTCAATGGTCCAGAAAATCTATTTAATAAAATTATAGAAGAAAACTTTCCCAACCTAAGGAAAGATTTTCCTATGAAGGTGCAAGAAGCATACAGAACACCGAATAGGCTGGATCAAAAAAAAACATCCCCTCGCCATATAATTATCAAAACACAAAGCATACAGAATAAGGAAAGAATATTAAGAGCTGCAAAGGAAAAAGGCCAAATTACTTATAAAGGTAAACCTATCAGACTTACACCTGACTTCTCCATGGAAACCATGAAAGCCAGAAGGTCCTGGATAGATGTACTTCAGAAACTGAGAGACCATGGGTGCAAGCCCAGATTACTATACCCAGCCAAGCTTTCATTCACTATAAATGGAGAAAATAAAATTTTCCAGGATAAAAACAAATTTAAACAATACGCAGCCACAAATCCAGCCTTACAGAAAGTAATTGAAGGAAAATCACTAACCAAGGAGTCCAACAATGACCACAATAACTCAGACATCTAGAGACCCTTCACCAACACAAAACAAAGAAGGGAAACACACAAACTCTACGACTAAAAAAAAATGACCGGAGTTAACAACCACTGGTCATTAATATCACTTAATGTCAATGGACTCAACTCACCTATAAAAAGGCACAGGCTAAGAGATTGGATAAGAAAACAGGATCCAACATTCTGCTGTTTACAAGAAACACACCTCAACCACAAAGACAGGCACCTACTCAGAGTAAAGGGCTGGGAAAAGGCCTATCAAGCAAATGGTCCTAAGAAACAGGCAGGTGTGGCCATACTAATCTCTAACAAAGTTGACTTTAAACTTAAATCAATCAGAAGAGATGGAGAGGGGCATTTTATACTCATAACAGGAACAGTTCATCAGGATGAAGTCTCAATCCTGAACATCTATGCTCCTAATATAAAAGCACCCACGTACATAAAAGAAACATTGCTAAAATTCAAGGCAGCCATCAAACCGCACACACTAATAGTAGGAGACTTCAACACTCCTCTCTCACCAATGGACAGGTCAATCAGACAGGAACCTAACACAGAAATAAGAGAATTAGTGGAGGTAATGAATCAAATGGACTTAACAGACATCTATAGAACATTCCATCCAAATAGGAAAGAATATACCTTCTTCTCTGCAGCTCATGGAACCTTCTCAAAAATCGACCACATAGTCGGTAACAAAGCAAACATCCACAGTTACAAAAAAATATTAGTAACCACCTGTGTCTTATCAGATCACCATGGATTAAAGTTAGAATTCAACAATAATGCTACCCCCAGAAAGCATACAAAGTCATGGAAACTGAACAGTCAACTATTGAACCATAGCTGGATTAAGGAAGAAATAAAGAAAGAAATTAAAGTCTTCCTGGAATTCAATGAAAATAAAGAAACAACATACTCAAACTTATGGGACACTATGAAAGCAGTCCTAAGAGGAAAGTTCATAGCACTAAGTGCCCACTTAAAGAAAACAGAGAAAGCTCACATTGGAGACTTAACAGCCCACCTGAAAGCTCTAGAAAAAAAAGAAGCAGACTCACCTAGGAGGAGTAGAAGACTGGAAATAATCAAAATGAGGGCTGAAATCAACAAAATAGAAACACAGAAAACAATACAAAAAATCAATGAAACAAAAAGCTGGTTCCTGGAGAAAATCAACAAGATTGACAAACCACTATCCAAGCTAATCAAACGGCAGAGAGAGAATTTGCAAATTAATAAGATCAGAAATGAAAAGGGGGACATAACCACAGACACAGAGGAAATTCAGAGAATCATTAGATCTTACTACAAAAGCCTATATGCCACAAAATTGGAAAATGTAAAGGAAATGGATACTTTTTTAGATAAATATCATATACCAAATTTAAATCAGGACCTGGTGAACAATCTAAATAGACCTGTTAGTCGCGAAGAATTAGAAGAGGTTATCAAAAACCTCCCTACCAAAAAAAGCCCAGGACCAGATGGTTTCAATGTGGAATTCTACCAGATCTTCCAAGAAGATCTAATACCTATACTCCTTAATGTATTCCACAAGATAGAAACAGAAGGGTCATTACCAAACTCCTTTTATGAAGCCACAATTACTCTGATACCAAAACCACTCAAAGACTCAACCAGGAAAGAGAACTACAGGTCAATCTCACTCATGAATATCGACGCAAAAATCCTCAACAAAATACTGGCAAATCGAATCCAAGAACACATCCGAAAAATTATCCATTATGATCAAGTAGGCTTCATTCCGGAGATGCAGGGCTGGTTCAACATACGAAAATCTATCAATGTAATCCAGCATATAAATAAACTGAAAGAAAAAAACCATATGATCATTTCATTAGATGCTGAAAAAGCATTTGACAAAATTCAACATCCATTTATGTTAAAAGCCTTGGAGAGATTAGGGATACAAGGGTCATACCTAAATATAATAAAAGCTATATACAGCAAGCCGACAGCTAACATCAAATTAAATGGAGAGAAACTCAAAGCCATCCCACTTAACTCAGGAACACGACAAGGCTGTCCACTCTCCCCATACCTCTTCAATATAGTGCTTGAAGTTCTAGCAATAGCAATAAGACAACATAATGGAATCAAGGGGATTCGAATTGGAAAGGAAGAAGTTAAACTTTCGTTATTTGCAGATGATATGATAGTGTACATAAGCGACCCCAAAAACTCCACCAAAGAACTCCTACAGCTGATAAACAGCTTTAGTAATGTGGCAGGATACAAGATCAACTCCAAAAAATCAGTCGCCCTCTTATACACAAAGGATATGGAAGCAGAGAGGGAAATCAGAGAAGCTTCACCATTCACAATAGCCAAAAACAGCATAAAATATCTTGGGGTACATCTAACCAAGGAAGTGAAAGATCTATTTGACAAGAACTTTAAGGCATTGAAGAAAGAAATTGAAGAGGATACCAAAAAATGGATGGACCTCCCTTGCTCTTGGATTGGGAGGATCAACATAGTAAAAATGGCAATTCTACCAAAGGCTATTTATAGATTCAAGGCAATCCCCATGAAGATCCCATCAAAATTCTTCACAGATCTGGAGAAGACAATAATCAACTTTATATGGAAAAACAAAAAACCCAGGATAGCCAAAACAATCCTAAACAATAAAGGATCTTCTGGAGGCATTACCATCCCTGACTTCAAACTCTATTACAGCTACAGTAATGAAAACAGTGTGGTACTGGCATAAAAACAGTGAAGTCGACCAATGGAATCGTATAGAAGACCCGGATTTTATCCCACAAACCTATGAACACCTGATTTTCGATAAAGGAGCTAAAAGTATAAAATGGAAGAAAGAAAGCATCTTCAACAAATGGTGCTGGCACAACAGGATGTCATCTTGTAGAAGAATGAAAATAGACCCTTATCTATCACCGTGCACAAAACTCAAGTCCAAATGGATTAAAGACCTCAATATCAGCCCGAACACACTGAACCTGATAGAAGAGAAAGTGGGAAGTACCCTACAGGAGCTGGGCACAGGAGATCGCTTCCTATGTATAACCCCAGAAGCACAGACATTAAGGGCAACATTGAATAAATGGGACCTACTTAAACTGAGAAGCTTCTGTAAAGCAAAGGACATAGTCAATAAGACACAAAGGCAACCTACTGATTGGGAGAAAATCTTCACCAACCCCACAACAGACAAAGGTCTGATCTCCAAAATATATAGAGAACTCAAGAAACTAGACTTTAAAATGCTAATTAACCCAATTAAAAAATGGGGCACTGAACTGAACAGAGAATTCTCAGCAGAGGAAGTTCAAATGGCCAAAAGACACTTAAAGTCGTGCTCAACTTCCTTAGCCATCTGGGAAATGCAAATCAAAACAACTTTGAGATATCATCTTACACCTGTCAGAATGGCTAAAGTCAAAAACACCAAGGATAACCTTTGCTGGAGAGGCTGTGGAGGAATGGGTACCCTCATCCATTGCTGGTGGGAATGCAATCTTGTGCAACCACTGTGGAAGTCAGTGTTTCGGTTTCTCAGGAAATTCGGGATCAACTTACCCCTGGACCCAGCAATACCACTCCTGGGAATATACCCAAGAGATGCTCTATCATATGACAAAAGCATTTGTTCAACTATGTTCATAGCAGTATTATTTGTAATAGCCAGAACCTGGAAACAACCTAGATGCCCTTCAATGGAAGAATGGATGAAGAAAGTATGGAATATATACACGCTAGAGTACTACGCTGCGGTAAAAAACAATGACTTCTCGAATTTTACAGGCAAATGGATGGAAATAGAAAACACTATCCTGAGTGAGGTGTCCCAGACCCAAAAAGATGAACATGGGATGTACTCGCTCATAATTGGTTTCTAGCCATAAATTAGGGCCATGGAGTCTACAATAGGTGAACCTAAAGAAGCTAAGAAAGAAGGTGAACCCAAGGAAAAACATATAGTTATCCTCTTGGCTAAGGGAAGTAGACCCAATTGCCGGGGAGAAAATTAGGATCTTGGGGTGGGGTGGGATGGGGGTAAGGGGAGATGGGGAGAGAAAAGGTAGAAGGGAAGGAGGGGGGACTTGGGGAATCAGGAGAATTGGGATAAAGGAAAGGTGGATAGGGGAGCACGGAACCACAATTCTTAGTTAAGGGAACCACTTTAGGGTGAGCAAGAGATTTGACCCTAGAGGGGTTCCCAAGTGCCCAACATGAGGTTCCCAGTTAGTTCCTTGGGTAGCTGAGGATTGGGAACCTGAAATGACCCTATCCGAGAGCAATACTGACGAATATCTTGCATATCATCATAGAACCTTCATCTGGTGATGGACGGAGACAGAGACAGAGACCCACACAGGAGCACTGGACTGAGCTCCCAAGGTCCCAATGAGGAGCAGAAGGAGGGAGAACATGAGCAAAGAAGTCGGGACCACGAGGCGTGCACCCACCCACTGAGACAGTGGAGCTGATCTACTGGGAGCTCACCAAGGCCAGCTGGACTGTGACCGAAAAAGCATGGGATAAAACCGGACTCTCTGAACATGGCGAACAATGAGGGCTGATGAGACGCCAAGGACAATGGCACGGGGTTTTGATCCTACTTAATGTGCTGGCTTTGTGGAAGCCTAGCCAGTTTGGATGTTCACCTTCCTTGATTTGGATGGAGGGGGGAGGACCTAGGACTTACCACAGGGCAGGGAACCTGGACTGCTCTGTGGACTGGAGAGTGAGGGGGAGAGGATTGGGGGGAGGGGTAGAAGGGTGGGAGGAGGGGGAGAAGGGTGGGAGGAGGGGGAGGGAAATGGGAGGCTGGGAGGAGGTGGAAACTTGTTTTTTGTTTATTTTTTTTTCTTCTTTTCTTAATAAAAAAAAAAAGAAAAAAAACATAAGTTTTAAACAGCAGCATATTTATATCAGAATGACTGTGACAGATGCTTTTTGCACAATGTAAAGTATTTTTAGGACTATGGAAGGCAGCATGAGAAAGAAATTTGATAACTTG
Source organism: Microtus oregoni (assembly GCF_018167655.1). Classification (NCBI taxonomy): domain Eukaryota; kingdom Metazoa; phylum Chordata; class Mammalia; order Rodentia; family Cricetidae; genus Microtus; species Microtus oregoni. The sequence goes on from NW_024544754.1 coordinate 1,550,393, forward strand.
TATTTGTCTTCACACCTTTACAATTTGCAGGTACACAACTTAATAACTTGTGTTTGTGTTTTTACTGAAATTTGTTTGATGAGGTTTCCTTTTTAAGTGACAAAACCTCTCAGCTGTCAAATTGCATCCTAGATCTTTGAGAAGAATACAATTTTACTTGAGGAGTTATTGATTCAAAAACAATAGAGAACTTACTTGGTTGGCACCTAGAGCTACTTCTCAGAGTCCTCCATAGTTGCTGAGGGGCGTATTTTCTTTTGCTGTTTAATGCAGTGCCTGCCAGGCTCTAGAAGATCTTATTCACTAAGTTTTGCTTAACCGTCAGCACTTGGCCATTGAAATGAATTGTGGATGGACGTGTTTTGTGCCCATTTGTCTTCTGCCTTCTTTGGAGGAAATAGAGTGCTGCTGCCAGGAGCCATCCTGTCTAATTTTGTTATGAAAAGATTTTAATAATGAAATATTTAAATGGCATTTTCCCTGGATCTCTGAGCATTTGAGAGCTGTTTACTGGGTATAGATAAGTTATAATTTCAGTTTAGAATTGGCCTGGAGAGCTCTATCTGAGCTTGACTGTACTGACTCTCAACAGGCAAAACAGGGTTAGATTAAGAGACTTAAAAGTACATACCAATTTAAAACATGAGACTAATTGCTTTGTAGTCTGAAATGAGATACAATGAACAGACAATTATAACATTTAACAGTAAACAAAGGTGCACACACACACCCACGCACACGCATAGTGAATAGGAATTGGGTGAAATGCATGTTCTTGGTGGGCCCTACCAAAGGCATGGGGCTGTGCAAAACATGTGTAACAGAGTCAGCTCTGGGGAATTTCAAGACAAAAACATTAGTAAACTTGGGGACAAGGCAAGCTATACCTCAGTAAAGATGCTGGGACTTGGTCACCTACTGGCCATCAGTTAAGATTATGGTGATGTCATCTGACTTCAGTTAAAATAGCAGTAAGGTCACATGTTATATGGAGAAGCCATGGTTTTTGAGCCATGGGAGTTTTAAATATAATAAAAAGAGATACCAAGAGGCATGATAAGCCCTGTTGATGAGCTGCTCTGCCACAAGCCATGGTAGGTAGCAAAGCTAGAATTGCCTCATGGATCCAACTAATCTTGATGGTTTCCACGGGACCAGCAGTAGTGGTGGCAGGGATACTTTGAAGAAAAGCAGAACAACCTGCAGGACAGCAGCAGAGCATTTATAGGCAGGTAGCTAATAGTTTGTGGGTTTATATTTCATTGCTGAAAACATGAAAACCCACAAAAATAACAGATGAAGACTGCAAGGCCTGAAGAAGAATGTCTTCTCTCTACAAGCAGGGCGACTGGGAAGCCAGAAACTAGAGAACAGTGTCATCACACAGCCTTTAGGAAAACATCTTTTCTCTACACGTGAGGTGTTGATGAAGCCTGATTGGCCCTGGTCCAGGCAACTCAGAAGCCGGAGAGGCTAGAGGCCAATCTGAGAGGCCACTTACAAATGATTCAAAGGAAAAGAAAAATCCTACAGACCCTGGGTCCCAATGTACTGCTCAGTGTGTGCAGTGCTAGTGCAAGAGGACTAACCCTGAGTAGTCCATTCACGTTTGTAGCTATGAGAAGTAACCAGAAAGAAATGTCAGCAAAGGGCTCAACCATAAATGTAAAGCCTGTGAATGGGGGCTGGAAGGGGAAATCTCACCACCAAATCTGCTGCTGTGTGTAGGAGTCAATGAGTAGACAAATAACTGGTCCCCAATCTCAGGGTTACATGTGTCCTCAGCCAGCACAGGGGATGTGGAGATAGCCTGGCCAATTCATGAGCGCCAATGTAATGGGCAATGGGCCATGAGGGGCAGTGGGTCCCAGGCAGGGAGCTCTGTGGTAAGAGACCTTGGCAGGTCAGCAGGTTCCAAGAGGAGCCTCAGTGAGTGAGAGACTGAGATGGATAGGCATGCCTTGGGTATTTATTTAGTGGGTTATGGAAGGGAAGGGGAAACGGGAGAGTGAGAGAGAAGGTGGATGAGGAGAGAGAGAGAGACAGAAACAGAGAGACAGAGAGAGAAACAAAGAGAGGGAGAGAGGGAGGCAGAGAGAGAGAGAGACAGAGAGACAGAGAGGAAGGGTAGAGAGGAGAACAGAAGCTACTTCTTCAGAAGAGAGACAAAAAGGAATGAAGGTACTCAGCAAGAAGTGAAAGGAAGATCTGCTTGCCTCAGTGTACAGGGTGGATGTGGATGTGACTAGACTCTTAAAAAGACAGGACAGACCATTTCAACACAAAAATAAAAGAAAATCGTGGGTGTAGGTATGTATTGTCTTCAGAAATCATTGTGCTTTACTTTCATCCAATATTGAAACCTCACATCTTGAAGGGAAAATTCCTAAGACAGGATGTTTACAGAGAGATTGAACAACAGTGTGTTCTTAGAAGAGGTAAAATACTACATGAACCTCTTTAAAACAGAAAGTAAACAACTCAATACAACTTAACAAAGTCCCTAAAACTGACCAGATTCACAATGAGCACTTCCTCCCAAAAGAGTATATAAGTAGTAAATAATGCTGATTCACTCTCAGAGAAGACAATATACAAAGAAGATTCTTATACAAGCCAGGCCACCTGGAAGAAGCAAACAGAAGCCATACTGCATAGAAGAAACAAAAAAACAGTTGAACTGCCTAAAAAGAAGCTCAGATTAACTGAGACATAAAAATTGAACTTTCCAATCTGTCTACCTATCAACAAGCTGTTCAGTGCCTTCATATTTCCAGCTTTTATGAGCTGGGACAGGCTTTGTTTATACAGCCCTATGGAAGCATTTCTAGTACTATAAATAACCACTCAACCACATTCCTGTAAGTAACTTCAATAAAATTTGCTGATTCTCTAGGTTGAACTTTTGATTATGTTTTTACTTTGGTCTACAATGAACTAACTTCTTATGGTGAGCATACATAACTGCATTGTGTCTCCAGAGAAAAGGTCAGTTACACAACAGAAATTATGTCAAATAGTACTTAAAATAAATGAAAAAAAATAAGTTTAAGCTATTCAGATAAAGAATTTCTTAAATATTCCTTGCTGTTAATAAAATTAAGTTAGATGATAGGATTTGTGTGTCATATGTAAAGGATTAATTTGCAAAGCACTGTCAATGTGGATGCTATGAAATATACCATAGTGGCCTAGTGAGAGAATTTTATGTCCATGCAAATATGTAACTTCAATGTGAAACAAAGACTTAATCTATTCATTTTATATACCCTTCCCTCCATTTCTTTCTCACTTCCTCCTTCCTACCCTGGACATATTTATACTCCATCTTCACCAGAAGTCCTCATAAAGGAATGCTTGATGTCATGCATGAAAATTCAAAACCACAAACTAAGTTACAAAGATTTTTAATGCACAAATACCCTGTCACACATTTTAAAGAAACAGAAGGGTGAATAAAACATTTTAATGATTACATAGAAAAAAGTATTTCTTTATAAACACACCTTAACACATCCCATTTAAGTCAGAACTATAAAAGCATTACCCAAAGCAATAAATTCCTTGAAAAACTGATAAATTTTGTATGGAAGGCTAAGGTAGGAATACAGTTATTTTTGTGTTTATTTGTGCATATACTATGTACAAACTGTTTGCATATATCACCATGTGATATATACCTAGAATAATAATTGATAAGAAATGTATGACTTTATTACTATTCATAAATTATATAGAATGTAACTTATTAGAGTTAGTCTAATTTACTTATTAATTCACACACTCAATCATTAATTCATTCAATAAATATGTAATTGATAATTACCAACTCAGAGTAATTCTACTAAAGACAAAACCTGTTCTTACAGAGTGCAGTTTCTATTTTGGAATAATATACTTGAAATAGTTATGCAACAAAATTCTGTAGAAATGTAGAAATAATATGTGATATAAAGTAATAATGCAATAAATACATATATTGAGAAGATAAAATAATAGAGAACATACAAATAATAAGAAAGAACTTCTAACACAAACCATTTCCAATGTGTCTTGAAGTAAGGATAAGGCTTTTAAGAATGGAAAAATACAAATTTCTAACAGAAGACTGCCCAGCAAAAACAAAGTCATTTAAAGAAATGCATAAATTTCCTTCCTAGCTCAATGTATGGTTCTCCTCTCTAGATATTCAATTCAGAAAATCAGAAGCTTCCTGTGTAGGCTTCTCGTCTCTTACTATTTACCTTAAACAATCACCAAGAGCTGTTTATTAGACTTGGACTATCATTTGTAACCATCATTTTCTCTGAATCTGTTGTTATTACTTTAGTATAAGCTATCTCTTACATATACTTCTACTGTTCATCTAATGTGAGGGCACACAGTTTTGAATATGTTCCATCTTGACTGAAGATCAGTGAATTCAGACCTATTCCTGATCCTCAAGGACAGATGACAAAATGTTTGACCAAAGGTGTAGCTACTGCATTCCTTATTCTTCAAAGGCCAGTAAACAAGATGTTTTGATTTAGGATATGGTTACCAGGTGTTTTTATTTGTAAGGAGGTAATTATGCTTGCTTGTTCTTTGTATCATGGAAGTATTATAACCTCCCTTTTTTAAAGTGTATATAGAACTGAGAGTAATAAACTTGGGGCTTTTGCTTTTTGTAACAGTATTCATTGGAATCCCTCCTGACTCTATCATCTGTCTCTTGTCTATTTCTTTTCTCAATCCAGATTCTCCTTCTCAGGAATGTTACCCATAGGGGTAGGAACCAACAGGCTAAGATTTCTCCTTATCTCAATCTACGTCTTTATCTAATCTGTCTTCCACATTCACATTTTATCTGATGAAACTGTATCAAAATAATCCCAATTAGGCACTTTAAATAGCTAAATTCCTAAGATTAAAGAATGTGTTCTTAAAGATTACATGAAGAATCTGGATGATTTAACATTTGCTTTTATCTATATCTGTATTCATTATTACTCCCCTGATGTAAGTATCCAAAACTACCTTCAGTTTTCTGAACATGACACATAGTACTGATTTTTAGTGCTATTTTTGCTTTTGCTGTGATTTCTGAATGAAATAAACATAATGACAATTTTAAAGAATTATAAATGAATAAAGATAAGTTTATCATACAGTTTGTAGAAGACTGCATATAATTTCTACATCTCATAGTCTAAGTGTGACAATCATTTCCTCTAACTCTAAGCACTTTTCATAATCTTATTGAATTGTCCATTCATGAGTAAACTTTTATCCCCTTAAATCTTTTTTAAATACAAACATGATTTGTCACTATTTAATTTTTTATTTTTATTGAAAAAACCCTCCTCCATTTTTTTCTATTTCCTCCCTACATGCCCAAAACACAAACTCCATTACATTCTTTCTCTCTTTCTTTAGAACAGATACACACAAAAAAATCTATACAAACCATAATAAAAACATTAAAAACAAAGAAAAAAGCTCACACAGTTGATGTATGAGCAGAGTTTTTTAAAAAAAAACAATGTACACTCATCTGATACTTATTATCAAATTAATAATAATCATAGTAATCATCACACTCAAATAATATTATCTCTTATTAATTTGACAAGAATATTACTCAACACCAATCATAACACCAGAGCAAGGAGCATGAAGCACGACTTTAACAGTAATAAATAATAGTGGCATTTATCTTAGTCTCCATTGTGATGAAATTCCTACCTCGATATTCTGAAAGGTATTTAGTAGCAAGAGTCATAAATATTTCTTAAGCACAATGAACTTTATCTGTAATGTCCTTGTATTGTAGGCTTATTCCTGCAGTTACTATCAGAAGGGACTAGTATGAATTCCCAAAGGAAATTTTAAAATAAAACACCCAGAATAGCAAACACCCCAGTGTCTCTGAAAATTAAATAATTGTCAAAGGAGCTAATAAGATGGTATGAGTATATCTGTGATACCAACAGTACTACTATTTGCTAAAATAAAATATTAAAGTACATCTCTCCTTTATTTTCCTGATGCGATTACTAAAATGTTGAGATACAATTGTAAAACACTGTCTACATCAAGTATCAATCAATCAATTACTCAACAAATCACAAATTTCCGGTGGGAAAGAGCTCTGTGTAGACGCACTTGCTAAACAAGGTTATAAGGATGAAACCCTGAGTCTACAACTCCAAAATACATTAAAAACAAACATACAAGCAAGTAAACAAAGAGCAAACAGGAAGATTGCACATGGGTCTATAATACCAGGGTTGCTGGGGTGCCTTGACAGGAAGATCATAGTAGTTCATTGATTGTAACCTAGTTTCAGATTCAGTGAGGGATCAATGTTCAGAGAATAAGATAGAAAGTGATAAAGCCAAACCTTTGATGTTGTCCTCAGATTTCTTTGCATGTGCATGGGTGCATGCATCTGCACTGCATATGTATACACTCACAAAAATACACACATTCACAAAACAAATAAAAGTCCAATCTAGTATCAAAAAAAAAAAACCTTGTAGTACAAAGAGAGTCACCTGTCATATAGACAAAGAAAGATCTACAGATTGAAAAACTTGGCAAGGTTTTGAATTGGCTGTAAAAGAAACTCTAAGTAATTACAAAAAAGTTTAATTATTGGAAAAATAGAGAATTTAAGTGAAGGAATTGAACAGAGTAAATACAACCAAATTAGTAAATGTCGAAATGAAAAAAAGATAAACTTTGAAATTGTAGTATATGTCAAGTAAATTTAATGATAAAACAATTATTTATCTAAGTGGAAATGAAATAGCATGAAAACAAAAAGTTAGAACATTGAGTATTTGAGTGATAGAAAAGTTCTCATATACTACATCACCAGATTACCAGGGGTAGAAAATATAGAAACAGATTAAAATAGTAGTCAAATATAAGATATCTCACAATTCTTCAAATTTGACATCGAACAACCAAGCCAGACTTAGTTAATCAATCTAAAATTCAAAACAAACAAAGAATAACCTTGAAATCATTCAGGAAAAGACACAATTTTAATAGGGGATATGTAAATAAAAGAAGAATAACTTTTTGAAACAACAAAAGGCAAAAATAAATAGCAAAGATATTTTTAAATTTCACTAAAATAAGGGATATCAACGACATTTAGCAAAATAGTACCTCATAAATGAAGTGGAAATATTTCCTCTTGTGAAAAGAAAAAAATAAATTCAAGAAAAGTAAACCCTTAAGTGTCTTTTGGCCATTTGAACTTCTTCTGTTGAGAATTCTCTGTTCAGCTCAGTGCCCCATTTTATAATTGGGTTGATTAGCCTTTTACGGTCTAGTTTCTTGAGTTCTTTATATATGTTGTAGATCAGACCTTTGTCAGTTGCGGGGTTGGTGAAGATCTTCTCCTAGTCATTGGGTTGCCTTTTTGTCTTAGTGACAGTGTCCTTTGCTTTACAGAAGCTTCTCAGTTTTAGTAGGTCCCATTTATTCAATGAGGCCCTTAATGTCTGAGCTGCTGGGGTTATACATAAGAAGTGGTCTCCTGTGCCCATGTGTTGTAGAGTATTTCCCACTTTCTCTTCTATCAGGTTCAGTGTGTTCGGACTGATATTGAGGTCTTTAATCCATTTGGACTTGAGTTTTGTGCATGGTGATAGATGTGGATCTATTTTCATTCTTCTCCAGATTGACACTTAAGGTCATGCTCAACCTCCTTTGCGATCAGGGAAATGCAAATCACGACAACTTTAAGATACCATCTTACACCTGTCAGAATGGCTAAAATAAAAAAAAAAAACCACCAATGATAGCCTTTGCTGGAGAGGTTGTGGAGAAAGGGGTACACTCATCCATTGCTGGTGGGAATGCAAACTTGTGCAACCAATCTGGAAAGCAGTGTGGCAGTTTCTCAGGAAATTCGGGATCAACCTACCCCTGGACCCAGCAATACCACTCTTGGGAACATATCCAAGAGAGGCCCTATCATACAACAAAAGTATATGCTCAATTATGTTCATAGCAGTATTGTTTGTAATAGCCAGAACCTGGAAACAACCTAGATGTCCTTCAATGGAAGAATGGATGAAGAAAGTATGGAATATATACATATTAGAGTATTACTCAGCAGTAAAAAACAAGGACTTCTTGAATTTTGCATACAAATGGATGGAAATAGAAAACACTATCCTGAGTGAGGAAAGCCAGACCCAAAAAGAGGAACATGGGATGTACTCACTCATATTTTTTTTCTAGCAATAAATAAAGGACATTGAGCCTATAATTCGCGATCCTAGAGAAGTTAAATAAGAAGGTGAATTCAAAGACAAACATATAGGCATCCTCCTGAATATTAACATTCATCAGGTGATGACAGGAGACAGAGACAGAGACCCACATTGGAGCACCAAGCTGAAATCCCAAGGTCCAAATCAGGAGCAGAAGGAGAGAGAGCACGAGCAAGGAACTCAGGACCGCGAGGGGTGCACCCACACACTGAGACAATGGGGATGCTCTATCAGGAACCCACTAAGGCCAGCTGGCCTGGGTCTGAAAAAGCATGGGATAAAACCGGACTTACTGAATATAGCAGACAACGAGGACTACTGAGAACTCAAGAACAATGGCAATGGGTTTTTGATCCTACTACACATACTGGTTTTGGGGGAGCCTAGGCAATTTGGATGCTCACCTTACTAGATCTGGATGGAGGTGGGTGGTCCTTGGACGTCCCACAAGTCAGGGAACCCTGATTGCTCTCCGAGCTGATGAGGGAGGGGGACTTGATCAGCGGAGGGGGGGGGGGGTGGGAGGCCGTGGCGGGGAAGAGGCAGAAATCTTTAATAAATAAATAAATTAAAAAAAATACTAATTAAATATCAAAAAAAGAAAATTAACCCCAATTACGTATAGTTATTGGGTCTTCTCCATGTTTAATTTTTTAATATTTCATTGTTTTAATAATGTATCTTTTTCAGCAAAAGATATTTTCCTAAAGGGATATTGTGATCTGGATCCAAATCTGATTGTACAACCTCAAATATTTCTAAAGTATGTCTTATTACTGAAGTAAACTTAATAAAAACTTGCTTATTAGAACAATTGATCTACATTAAGTCTGCAAAGTTTAAATATTTATCATGATGATGATATTTGCAAGCCAATTATTATATTAAATGCTTCTCAGTTTTATTTCTCTAACTAAACATAGAATGTACATTTTGGGTAGAAATACTAGGGGCATGATCTCATATGTATTTCTGTTATATTATATAAGATAGAAGAAAGATGGACATGCTAGGCATTACTTGAAATGCCAGGGCCTAGGGTGAGGGAAAAGAATTATGGATTCAATAGGAAACTGATAAATATGGCAAGAAGCTACCAAAAAACCCCACACATCAAAATATGTGAATGGAAATAAAAGGGACATATGGTCAACAATCAATAGTCAATTGTATGAAAATCATCTTATATAACACATCGGTGTTACATATGAACATATTACAACCAAGACACTTTAAAAGTGTACTCCTCTGTAAAACTTTCATATTACAAATAAAACATATTTAATGGTAAAGAATATAAGAGAAATCTTAGTTTTATTCCTCATAATGAAATATTATATATCACTATGTACAATAAATTTAATATATATGAATATTTTTAAACATTGAGGAAGAAAACTAAAAATAAATTAGAACATCTATATTATTTTTTTAAGTTTTTAATTGTAATTTCTTGTCTATAGAGTGTCATTATTTCTATGTGAATTTTTGCTCTTTTGAGTTTCATCATATCCAATGGACCTTGAAATTAACAATTGGGTCTCTAAGTGTGGATTTGACTCCATACCCCATGCTGTGCATAAAATTAGCAAGGTTATTATTTATTCTCTTGTTAATAAATTAAAGTATTTCAGATAGTCGCTCTCAATTTAAGAGTTTGCCTCCAATTTACCAAGTTGAGAATAAAGTGTGGTTCAGTATACTCATCAATTTCAAAACATTTATCATTAAGCATTGTCCATACAGTTTTATAATATATTTTTCTTCCTGTCAGTCACTGTTTTATTTCCCAATTTTTAAGCTCATTTATCAATATTTTTCAAAACTTTTCATTTCCTTATATATCTTTTTTCTCTATTTCCTTCATTCTTCTTTCTTTTCCTTATTGTTACAGAATTTTTAGGTAGTCACTGTTCTGTAATTTCTGTGTTTATCTTGTAATAATATTGTGTTATCTATTCTATCTGTATATATGATTAAACATTCTATAGCATTAACAGCTATCTGAAATTTATGCCGAAAAAACTTGTCTCACAATTCTGAAAATCATAGCCCATGGACCACTTGTACCAAAATTATAAGGTGTGTGTTTGTGTGTTTGTGTGTGTGTCTGTGTGTGTATACATGTATGTAGGGGGAGAGATATACACAGACACATAGACATGCAAAAACAGACAGAAAACATGAGCATGCATGTGTTACACAGCAATGTAGAGGTCAGAGGACAGCTTTGTTAGTTATAACCTTCCAACTTTGGAAAGACAGGATGCTTCTTGTTGGTTGCTGAGAACACCAGGATAAACATCCAGGGTTGATCTTACGCCTGCCTCCCATTTTCCCATATGGGTGCTATGGAACTGTATGTGTTTTAAGCCCTATATTTATCTTTTATATGTTTTCTGGGCATCTAAACTCACATCATCAGGTTTCTACAGTAAGAACTTGATGTATTGAGCCATCTCCTCAGACCAAATTTGCCTATATTGTCAGTAAAATCAAGTATTGATAATTTAGATTTTTTTAATGTAGTAGTGCTTTTATGTTAAAATGCATTTTCTCAACTAATTATGCATTTGTGCAATCTTTGTTGAAGTCTGTGTTTAAGTAGTTTATCTTTTTTACATTTATTTAAAATTTTTGAATTCAGGTTAAGATATGTTTTCTTATTTTAAAATTATTCTTTTGTATTTTTAATTTATATATATATATGTATATATATACATATATATATATATATATATATATATATATATATAATATTTATCTAGATCACATCCACCACAAATAATACTTCCAACTCTTTTTAGGCACCCCATTCAGTCTTCAACCTCCCAACCTCATGTTTCTTCTTCTTTTTATCTAACACACTAAATCTAATAAATGCCACCCTTATTCACAATGCTGTGGGGACACTGGACATCCCCTAGAGCATGGTCAACATATCAGTTTCTACATCATTAAATAAAACCTCTCCCCTTCTCCAATAAGCCATTAATCACCATTAGCTTTTCAGATAAGGCTTAGAGCTCCTTTGATTTCCCTCTCTCCCTGATGGAATGGTAACTAGCTTACTCTTCTATGTCTTTTGAAGTTAACCGTAGTTCTGTGAGTTCATGGCCATAACCTTCTTGTCATGCCAAGAAGACACAGATTTACCTGATACTGAATACTGCCTGTCTTCTGGCTCTGAAATCGTTCTGCTCACTCTTCAGTGATGTTTTCTGATTGTTGGCATAGGGTGGAAGGAGGTGAGATACAGATGTCCCATTTGGGCCTGACCATCCCATGGAAATGTACTCTCTGCACTTTGACCAATTATGAATCTATTTATTAACTACTATCTACAGAAAAGAGAAATTTTCTTATGATGAAAAAGAGCTGTACTTTAAGCAGCAATCTGCACTATTTATTCATTTGTTTTCTTTTAGTTTTACTTTAATTGAATCTAAAAATCTTAATATTTCATTTGGCATATCTTAGTATTTTACATCTAATTCAATTAGTTTTAATCTCTCATTTTGTTAAATTCCACATTTTTATATTTTATATAGTGCTTCCTTTATAACTTCATTCCTTTTAATTAAATTATCTATCTTTGATCCACATCCATTTTCTGCAAAAAATACATATTTTCCAATTATTGTAATGTTTAGTAAAGAGTATAAAAGATAATTTCAGATTTTTCAAACTCTAATACTAGGTAGTAATTTAAAAAATTTCCCCAAAACAATTAAACTCCATTTACTTCTTCAAACACACATGTCATTCCTTTTATATATATGTACTGCAAATACTTCAAACTTACCACTGGATTGTTTGTAGAGAATTACATTAGTATGTTAAACAATGGCCTTTAACAGAAGAGAAATGGCAGGCTTTAGAAGAGTTGGTACAGAAGAAACTAGATGCTCACCATATTGAAGAATCAACCCGCCCTTAGAATTCTCCAATCTTAAAAATGGAGAATGGTGATATATCTAAGAGTTGTCAGTAAGGTAATTCAGCCTATGGACCCTTTTCAATCTGAAATTCATCTTTCCCTATTACCTAAGGGATGGCCTGTTATTGATTTAAAAGATTGTTTCTTCACTATACTTTTCCAAGAAAAGGACAAAGAGAAATTTGCCTACTTATAATAATTCTCAGCCAATTAGGAGATTAAAATGGTCCATCTTTCCACAGGGAATGCTCAATAGCCCCACACTATGCAAATACATTGTAAGTCAGCCACTGTAAATAATATGTAAACAAATTACCTAAATCTATAATTAACTATTAAATGGATTGCAATTTTCTATCTGATTGAAATGCAGATGATTTAGAAAAAATGTTTGAAGTAAAGAAAGTTTTGGCTAAATGGGGATTACAAATTTCTCCTTAAAACATACAAAGAACAGATTCTGTCAATTACCTAGGTTAAAAAATAGGTATGCAAAAATTAGAACACAAAAGGCACAGGTTAGGAGAGACTAATTGCAGACTCTTAATGATTTTTAAAGATTGTTAGGAGACATTTCCAATCTATGGCCTGCTGTTGGGATAACACTTCATCTAATAATTCATTTAACAAAACCTTACTTGGTGACAGACTTAAATTGTCCCAGCGAATTAACAGCTGAAACTGAAAATGAATTAATTTTGGATGAAGAAAAATTATAAAAGGTGTATGTGGATTGGGTGGATCCAAATCTTAATTGCATTCTAGTCATATATTCCTTCCAGAATTTTCCCTATAGAAATTTTAATGCAGATGGAAAATATTATCTTAGAAAAAATCTTTTTACCACATAAATCAAGTAAAAAATTAAAAACTTAACAAAAAGTCTCTAAAAGAAAATTTGACACTTTGTCAATTAGGAGGATTAGACTTAGCAGAGATTATAGTGCCTTTAACTACTGATGAAAGTAAAAAGTTATGGGAAGACTATGAATACTGGCAAAGAGCTTGAGCGAATTTTTTTAGGAGAGATTTTCCCTAAATGATAGAATTAACCATATAAAGAGAATTACTTGGATCCTTCTCTGCATCGTGTGTGACATGCCAATAACTGGAACCCTTATATTCTATACTGATACAAATAAGTCAAAAATGCAGGTTACAAATCAGAAGACTTATAAGGTGGAACAAAGACCTTATAATTCAGTTCAAAAGGCAAAATTATATGCTATTTTCTTGGTAGTAAGGGGTTTTAAAGAACCTCTCAATATAGTTCCTGAATCACAATATGCAGAAAGGGTTGTTTTGCATATTGAAACTACTGAATTTATACCAGATGATACAGAATTGACTTCATTATTCATTCAGTTTCAATATATAATAAGGAACAGGCATTGTTCCATATATATCCAAACCCATATGGGTCTGTAATGCAAAATTTGATTGATTATTGATTAGAAATGTGCAGAAGGTATCAGAATTTCAAAAAAAACATCATGTTAATAGCAAAGGTTTAAAGAAAGAGTTTTCTATTGCATGGCAACAAATGAAGAATATTATAAGAAGATGTCCTACTTGCTCTTTCTATAACCAAACACTGCTACCTACAGGGAGTAACCCAAAGGGTACTCAAGAGAATGAAATCTGGCAGATGGATGCGTTTCACTTCACAGAATTTAGAAAATTATGATATGTACACCAAACCATTGTCACTTATTCTGGTTTTCAATGAGAAATAGTTTTGAACTCAGAAAAGGCTGGCTCAGTAAACATGCATTTATTAGAAATTATGACCATCATGGGTATACTTTCACAAATAAAGACAGATAATTTTCCAGCATATTTCTCTAAGAAAATAAAAAGGGTTTTGTGCTTATTATAATAAAGCATATTACAGGTATAAAAATCAATCCTACAGGTCAGGTAGTTATAGAATCCCAGCACTCGGGAGGCAGCGGCAGGCAGATCTGTGTGAGTTTGAGGCCAGCCTGGTCTACAGAGTGAGTGTCAGGACATGCTCCAAAGCTACAGAGAAACCCTGTCTCAAAAAACCAAAAAAAAAAAAAAAAAAAAAAGAAAGAAAAGAAAAGAAAAAAAAAGAAAAATCAAATAGAACTAAGAATATATGTTAAACAGAAAAAGTTGGAAAATACCCTCAAAAATAGATTACATAATGCTTTATTGACCTTGAATTTTTTTAATGTTAATAAGAAAGGAACAATGACAGCAGAGAGACATTTGATAGAAGAAAAGCTATGGATACCATTAAAATCAATAATGATTCAATTTGAAAAAGAGACACTTCTTGAAACAGAAAAATGACTGTTCATCCACAGAGATTACAATGATAGATATGGTAAGGAACCTCATAAGGGTTTGGTCAGGGTTCTGTTCTTGTATTTGCAAAAAAAGTACTCATCTTCAAAATATCTAGAGACCATGGATATTTAAATGTCTAAAGAAGAAAAGATGACTATCCAGAAAGAATCAGCAAGCAAAGAGAAATCTGACTTATGGTGACATGTCATCTGTAAGGTAAAATTGTTTTACCGTGCTGGGCGGTGGTGGTGCTGGTGAGTCTCAGCACTGGGGAGACAGAGACAGGTGGATCACTGTGAGTTCGAGGCCAGCCTGGTCTACAAGAGTTAGTTCCAGGACTGGCTCCAAAGCAACACAGAGAAATCCTGTCTTGAAAAACCAAATTTATTTTTTACCTGAACATGTATATAACTCTATATAAAAATTAAAGTTGGCTTTGGTGTTGGACAATGGTTATCCTTTGCTAAAGCCAAGCATGTTGTTAAAAGAAAAATTCAGAGTTACTGTCTCATGTCAGGAACCATCAGTTATGGGACAAAAAAAAAGAAAAAAATTAGAAAATATATTACATTTTTTCATTAATATTTTTGCCTGTATTGTAACTGTCATTGAATATGAATAATGTTTAAGTTTTCCACAATGAACAATAAACTTTTCTGCAGTAATCTCTGAGGTTTCCAGGAAGAATATGGGGCCCCAAAACAATGACTCCACCTGGTTGATATGATGTCATGATGCTGACATTGCTACTTTAAGATTGGTTTTAGATACCAGCTGCTCAAGATAGATCCTACTTGGTTAACTGAAATCGTGCACATGTTTACAACATTCTGTCAAGATCTTCAAATAAGAACTTCAGAAAACCCTACTGACTACTCAGAGACTATTTGCAAATTATACCCAGACTGTAATATTGAAACTTAAAAATCACTTTAATTTTACAGGATCCCATAGAAAGAATATCACCCCCACCACATCTGGAAGGAATTCTAGAAGACAGTGTCCTCTATCCAAAGAAAGTTTGTTCTCGGGGTTAGGAACATCAATTAGGAGTTGATTATAACTAGTATAATGTTGGGGGTTGGAATGGGAATTATTTAGGTTCAGGGATCTCCTTTGAAGAAGAAAAAGGAAATTAAATGGGAAAACAGGTAGATTAGTGTGATCTTACACTAATAATAGTAGTGAGTAATAGAGTGAATACTTGTGTGCTATTATTTATAAACAATTTACATTGATGTACATTCTTGTATATTGAAAAAATTCAAATTATATTTGTTATATTGAATATGTTCCTATTTCTATTTACAATATTTGTACACCTAGGCAAAGTTATTTTGTCATATTGCATGCATGCATGTTTCTACCTCTGCTTAAGTCATTTTGTATATTGATACGATTTTAGGATATAGTTATCATATTGCACTATGCATTTCTAACATTTTGAAGACAGTGTCTTTATTTGCTGCATACTTGTTTAAGGATTGTCTAATTCTAATATGAAGCCTTAGCCCTTAAACAATATAAGTATTAAGAATTATAGGCCAATAGTAATTCACGTTTGTCATATTTATTGTTAGAATAATCAGGATCTTTAGCTACATAGAGATTGTATTCTGCATATATAGGTAATGTTCAACCACTTCAAAGAACTGCAGATTATGGCATTAAACTAACTTAGGTTTCTGTTGACATGAAACACAATTGCTCCTGGCAGCACCGATCTCTAACTGAGAGAACATTGAGCACCAAAGACACTCAACCTGGATATTGTTTTCTTCTTGGCAAAACTGATCTTTGTGTAAATAACTGCCCATGATTCAACCACTGGCAAAATGCATGGTGTCCAGACTGGAAAAGCAGCATAATTTAAAAAAGACTGCCAAACCTTTCCAAGACAGGGTAAGACAGTTTTGAAAATTTTCCTGTCCCTGAAAATGGTCTGTTAGTTACTCTAGGCCTTAGCCAAAGTTGGTGTCCCCAACATTGTAACTGAGACTTTGGGTGATTGTCCAGGTAGTCAGTTATCTCTGTCATTTCTTCCAAATTTTGGAGTGGCTTGATTGTACTTCTTTCAAACCATGTAATATTATTTCCCTTCTCAGGTCTTCAAAGGGGTTTAAAAACTAGATAGTCATAGTTAATTCCCTCTCATGACTTAGCCAAGCCTTTTCTAGTACAAGACTTAGACTACTTAGGATAGAATTATTATTTAAACATTTAGCATATATTTCTTGCTTAATATTGTTTATGCTGGTCGTAGTTCTAATTTAGATACTTGATATCTGTTCATATTGTATTGAGTTTGGAACTCTCTTATTTAGACAAAAGGGAGAGGTTCTGAGGGATCTCCTTCAGCTAATGGCCTTTAGGATGCTGGATAAGTTTGAGTGTGGCCTTGGGTACTAGGAATATACCCACTAAATCTCTCTCTCTCTCTCTCTCTCTCTCTCTCTTTCTCTCTCTCTCTCTCGGCTGCTGGATTTGGGTCCTGTTCCCTGTTCATGCAGAGGAATGTAGATCAGTGAGTCTATCCCTAAAAAGAACCATTTATTATACCCCATTCTGAGCTAGTGTGGAATCACTTCATCACATTCATCTACAGAGAAGGAAATGGAAGAAAAAATAAAGAATATTGGAATGGAATTGAAATGGAAGAAAAAATAAAGAATATTGTAGTGAATAAAAATAAAGAGTATTGTAGTGAATGGTAATGGTATAAATATTTAATCAAAAATGAATAGTGTTTTGTCAGTGAGATAACATGAGTATTTAGATTGCATTTTTTCCTGAAGAAACTTTCCAAAGTCAACTCATTCAACAAACAAAATTATATTACCAAAAATTTATGTATGAATGCATATGTGTGTATATGGAAGTATCCATGGACTGGCGGTTAATTTATTCATTCATGTGCTTCTCTTAGCATCTAGGACTTCAGAATACATGAGTACTTCTCATCTCTATGTTTAATTGCTTCAAAAAATCAGACTCTTCGCAACATTGTGTATTTAAGTAAAAAATATTTCCAGTATTTCTCTTCAGGAAAAACATGTAAGTGCTAGGGATTTTTTGTTCATATTGCTATTTGCTTTACATCCTCTACTCTTTGCCAGTTCTTACCCCTTACATTTCCTAGACTAGGTATTCACATACAATCTTAAAATACAAAAGCTTTTCTACCTCCTATTACCTCTCACAGTCAAAGCTCACTTCATCAATGGTCCTAATACAAGTCACATGTGAGCTTGCTTACAAATTTCTATTTCAAGATGCTTATATCATTTAAAACCAAAAACATTTGCAGTGGGATTTTTAAACCTCTATATCATTATTTTATTATAATTATTATCCCTTTCCTTTTAGGCTTATATTATGATTCTTACACTTATAAAAATAAATTAAAATAATTATATTTCATTTATTTCATTCTTAATACTCTAGACATTTCAAAAGGTTGTAACCTTGCCTCCTTTTGTCTCATACACAGCAGGTACCTGGTACATTAGTAAATTAATGTGTCATTATCTACCAAAATAATTTTAAGATGTTCTAATAATTGTGGGATTTATGTATATGATAGAGTATATAAAATGTGTGATTTAACTGAAGTGACTCACTTTTAAAAACTATGTTTTATTCATGTGCCCATAAAAATCTTTTAAAATATTTTAATAATCTCAAATATACTAAAATGTATTTCACCATGAAAATTGAATTTGAAAACATTTATGTAGTGAAGCTCTGTTTCTTAACAGATTTTTATTTTGAATTATGATGTGTATGCCCATATGTCTGAGTCTGGGCCTGTGCACTGACATTTTCTTGTAATGTATTTCTAGTGGGGAGGTGACTAGATTTTTCTATTTTTCATCTTTTGAGGAACCTTCATACTGGTTTCAGAACTGTTGCTACAGATATTAGGAAAAGATGACAGATATCCTGGAATTAGAATTCAAGTAGTTGAAGTTGTAAGCTGCCATATGTAAGTACTCATAACCACTGAACAATATTTCCAGCCCCAGCATCTGTTTTAAGTAAATAAAGTTTGCATAGACCTCTAAAGGTTTCATGAAAATTCTGTCTGACATACTCAAGATAAATACACTCTTCACATTATGCTGTTCAGGATACTAGACTCTTTGAAAATGAGGTCATGAAACCAAACACATAAGTTCTTACAACTTCAACAGCTACCAAACTTAATGATTGAGCTTACATTGCTTATTTCTTATCCATCTTCCTAGAGGAAAGTTTTTTAAGGATCTCCTATCAACCTAGTTCTGTTCCTTTCTTGCTTGGAGAACTTAAATAGATGTAATTAATGCAATTTGGAATGTAATACGGTGCAATAGAAGGGAATCACCTAAAGCAAACCTAGACTAGTTCTTTCTTGTTTTTCCAAGATTAGTTAACAATTTAAGTTAGGAGAAATCTGTCTGGATTGAAAGACAGTATTTCTGTCTGCAGCAAAAAGAATGTCCTTCAATATTTTGACAATGAGTACACAAAGTACAGAATTTGATGCTTTTTAAGGTCAGATGTAAGCATATACTTGTTTTTTTTTCCTCAAGTAGTTTCCTTGAAATATCTGGGACAGAGTCACTTTGTACCCAAGGCATCTTTTGTATGCTAGCAGTTATCTATAAAAATCATGTCTACACCATGGAATTTGTGCAACAGTGAATTATTTCTCACAGAATTCATGCAAGTTGGTATCAATTACAAAAAGAGAACACTTAGGTGATAGAACAAGAATTGAGAAATCAAATTACAAAAGTGAGTATATATGTATAATTAAATAAATTAATTTATTTCAATGAGTTTATTTTTATTTTGTGATCTCTAATCAAAAGGTTCATATAAGTTTTTTTAGCATTTATTTTTATTTTTTAGAATTTACATCAGTTCTGTCCCCTACTCTCTGCATTTCAAGTCCTATATCCCAATACTCTCTTTAAATTTGTGACCTCTTCTTCCTTACTATTGTGATATATCATAATCAGTCCTTTTAGTGTATATGTGTATTATGACTGATCATTTGGGACTGAATAATCTGTTAAAGGATTCTTGTAACCACACATTTCTCTCCTTCCTGCCATTTCCCAAATAACCACTAAGAGGCTTAATATTAATTATAAAAGTTTGGCTGATGGCTCAGGTTTATTACTAGCTATCTCTTATATTATATTTAAATTAACCAATTTCTGTTAATATGTGTATCACTATATGGCCCATTGCTTACCAGTAATGCTTTGGCATCTTATTCCTCTGGTGACTGCTGTCATCTCACTGACTCTATCTTTTTCCTCATTGTATCTTTGTTTGGATTTCCTCCCTGGTTCTATTATTTTCTGGCTATTGGTCAAATCAACTTATTTATTAACCAATCTTAATATAATGTCCATGTTGTATAGAGTCTTCAGCAATTGGATATTATGTAGAGGGCCTAGGATCGTCCTGTGTAAGCTCCCTACTTTTTGATTCAGACTCTGTGAGTTACAATGAGTTCAGATTAGTTTTTCTGTGTGTTTTCTTGTGATGTCCATGGCCTCTCTGGCTCGGATGTGGGAGTGTCATATATCAATCTGTTGATTTCATTGGTTAAGCAATAAACTGCTTGGCCCTCATTGGTTAAAACATAGGTGGGAGGAGTGGACAGAACAGAATGCTGGGAGGAAGAGGAAGTGAGCTCAGACTCGACAACTCTGCTCTCGGGGGCAGATGCCTCAGAGAGACGCCATGCTCTGCTCTCCCAGGCAGACACGATTCAGCTCCTACCCAGGATGTACGTAGGCTAGAATCTTTCCGGTAAGCGCACCTTGGGATGCAACACAGATGATTAGAAATGGGCTAAATTAATATGTGAGAATTAGCCTAGAAGTGGCTAGATAGAAATGGGCCAAGCAGTGTTTAAATGAATACAGTTTGTGTGTTCTTATTTCGGGCATAAGCTAGCAGGTGGCCGGGGTGCTGGGGATGCAGTCCCGCTGCTCTTATTACTACATGGCTCCTACAATCCTTCCTCCCTCTCTTCAGCAGGATTCCCTGAGGCTGGCATAAGGTTTGGTTGTGGGTCTCTGCATCTGTGTTCAATGGAGGCTCTCTTTTGACAATTGGTTTAGTCAACAGTCTATGAATGCATCAAAATGTTGGTAAGTATCATAACTTTGAGATTTTTTGTACAGCCATGTTGGGTTCTATCCTAGGTCTCTGGGCTTTCTAGCCTCTTAGACTTGGCACTGAAAGTGGTGTCAGGAGTTTCTCTTGCATCAGGTTTCTATTTAACTGGGAAATGCCCCTTCTTTCCTGTCATCTCTTTCAGTACTCTTCACCTCCAGTCACCCCAACCCAATTCCTCATTTTACCATCCTTAAAATCCTTCAGTCTCCCCAGGATATTTCTTTTATTCCTATTTCCAAGGAGATCCATACATACTCACTTGGCTCCTCTTTGTTACCTAGCCTCTCTGGGTCATTGAATTATAGTGTGGCGGACCTCTCGACCGGCGACGAAGAATGACCACCACACCAGGATTCCACTCAGAACACGCTTTTACTGGAGTGCCCTTGACTGATGGGGAGCATGGAATGAGGGGGGCAGGAGAACAAGGAACAGGAACCGGAGGGGCAGGAAGCGAAGGGGCAGAGAGCTAAGGGGAGAGGCAGCAGGAAGCGAAGGGGCCGGGGTGCACTAAGGCAGCCGCTTAAATAGGGAATTGGCACACGGGTAGCCCTGTGATTGGCTGCCACCAACAGCTGACACCAGACCGCATCGGGATAGGCTCAAGGATCCTCATCCTCTGCGCATGCGGGAAGCGGGGACGCGCAGCTCTCAAAGCCATAGCCAAATATGGAGTTGTTTATAACCAACAAGACAGGATGTCGGCGCCATCTTGTAATGGCGATCCTGTCCGGCTCACTACAATTCCCCCTTATTGTTTGTAAGCAATGAGCGCAGGACTAACGTCATCCAATCTGACCCCCACCTCATGATGTGTTGGTCGATCGAGGATGGAAGATATTTTCCATGGACACACCTTCCCCTGTGCAATGGGTACTCGAGGAACCCCGGGGGTGCAAAGGCTGTGTCGCAGGAACCTACAACCACACACCTTCCCAAGTGCAATGGATCGACAGATCCCATGGGGTGCAAAGGCTGTGCAGGAGGAACCTACATCCGCACACCTACCCAAGTGCAATGGATCAATCAACAGATCCCATGGGGTGCAAAGGCTGTGCAGGATGGAAGCCCTAAGCGTCTCTTAGTGCTGACAACCATATCTGGGGGAAGGAGCCACACTCCAGGGTAGCTAAAGCCTGAGAGATTATAACCTTATCCCAATATAGCCTTATCCCTATTGGTCTGGTGCTCGAAGGCAGCAAACCAACCACAGGCATAACACATAGCCACCCAGGCAGCTTGCCAAAAAACATGCCCATGGAACTGAAAGCACAGGGACCCTTTCTCTGTAATGTTACGTGCTTCTCCTAAAAGGGCCACTTTAGACTTATAACTCAAGGTTTCTATCGGTGGTAAAAATCTGGGGAAATCATGGCGAACGGGCATCGCCTTTGGGAAGGCTGACAGGCTTCTCCTTCTGTGCTCCACCTTCCCCTGGATCCACGTCATCAGGGATGTTAGCAGGAACTTTCTCCAGTGACTCAGCCTCTTCCTTAGGAACTTCCTTGATCATGCGTGTCAGCCGGCTCGGAACCCAAAATGGAGCCTCTTGGCCCTGTGGAAAAACACATACAGCTCCCCTGGATCTTGCCACCGCAAGATCCGGTCCATACCATTTGTTATCCAATATATCTTTTCACATCACATATTCTTTTTGTTCCATAGGGCCTGCTGCATGCTTTTTAGCTGCTGCAGTACCCGACTCATTCAGGTTTAAAAAATTAAGTGTGAAGAGAGCAAGGGAGATTCTTTCCCTGGGGGAGGCGGATTCAGCTATTCCCCCTTTTTGTTTTTGTAGAATTTCTTTAATATTTTTGTTGGCTCTCTCCACAATACCTTGTCCTTGTGGATAGTATGGAAGACCCGTAATATGGGTTACTTGGAGCTGTGTGCAAAAGGCACTAAATCCATGGGAGGTATATGCCGGGCCATTGTCTGTCTTCAGGCGTAGGGGTTTTCCCCAGGCAGCCCAGGCCTCAAGGCAATGTGTTTTTACATGAGTTACCTTTTCTCCCGCTAGGGGCGTGGCATGAATAATGCCAGAAAAGGTATCCACTGATACATGTAAATATTTTAATTTGCCAAAATCAGGCAGATGGGTAACATCCATTTGCCACAACGCGTTAGGTTGCAGCCCTCTAGGGTTGACCCCAACATTAGGAGGGTATAAAAAGGTCATACATGAAGAACAGGCTTTAACTATATCTCTGGCTATCTGTCTGGAAATATGAAATTTTTTTCTAAGGGTATTGGCAGGCACATGCCAAAGCTTATGAAAATCTCGTGCTAATTCTACAGGGTCCGAGACGACCAAAGCCATGGACCGGGTAAGGCAGTCAGCCAAATCATTGGCCTCAGACATGGGTCCTGGAAGCAAAGTATGTGCCCGAATATGTCCAATGAAAAAGGGATTATCCCTTTGTAAAATGCACGCTTGAATTTGACATAAAATATTGGAAACTGTACTTGAATTTCTAACAAAGGCGGCCACCTCCAACGAGGCAACAGCATTCACCACATATTTAGAATCTGAAAATAAATTGAAGGGTTTTGAAAATCTTTTAAAAACTTCCAGCACGGTCATACATTCCGTGACTTGTGGGGAATCAGGTCGAAAATCAAGCAAAATGGGTTCCCTACCTTCAATTACTATGGCACCTTTGCCAGTTTTGGAGCCATCAGTAAAAACAGTCAAGGCCATATTAATGGGCTTTTTAAAGGTAACCTTAGGAAAATACACTAAGTTCCTTTTCACAAAATTTAATATGGGATGTCTTGGATAATGATTATCAATAAGGTTAGGAAAAGCGCAAACCAAAACAGCCCATTCATTTACTGTAGCTGCCAATGTCTCCACCTGTCCCTTGGTATAGGGAATAATTAATTTATCTGGCATGGTTGCAAAAGATGTTAAGCAATGTTTTATCCCCAATACCGCTTGAGAAGCAACCAACTCAGGATAATATTGAATAGCTTTGGTACCTGAAGAATTACCATGGAACCACCATAAAGGGCCATCTTGCCATAGCACCCCAGTAGGGTAATGTGTAGTTTTTAAGATGCATAAGAATATGGGCAAAGCAGGATCGACTCGGCACAATTGTGCCTTAGTCATTGCTTTCTCCACCTGTTTTAAAGCCTTTTCAGCCAAGGGGGTCAAAGTTCTGTTTGAGTTAACATTTGGATCACCTTCCAAAATAGAAAACAAGGGCAACAACTTTGCCCGGGGGATGTTTAAATACCCCCTAATCCAATTAATATCCCCCAATAATTGTTGAAAATCATTAAGTGTCCTCAAATGATGAGTGCGAATGGAAATCTTTTGAGGGGTCACCGTCAAAGGGGATATAATTGCCCCCAGAAATTTTATAGCAGTAGTCTGTTGGATCTTATCAGGTGCCAAGACCAGGCCCCAATGGCGTAGAAAAATGAAAATATATCTACATCCATCTCCATGTACAAAATTTAAGTTTAAATGAGCCAAAGGCCTTAGTATATAAAAATTATGTTGAACCTCACAGAGAAAAATTTTTGAAGCACATTTTGTCACGTCTCAAACATAGCCTTAGTGGCATAAACATTGTGAGAAACCATAAATTATATCTCTTGAATTGAGAAGCTTTTGTATAACAAGGCTAGAGTGGGAAAAGATCTTTACTTATTACAGACCTAAACTGAAAATTTTCAATAGACGAACTTAAAAATGACTGAGACATTTAAAAAATGCTCAAACATAACAACCTTTAGCCCTCAGAGAAATGTAAACCAAAACTTTGAGATTTTATCTTAACCTTGTAAAAATGACCAAGATTAAAAATTATTGTTAACAATTTATGCTTAAGAAAATGTGGGTAAAGAAAAAACCTTATTGCTGGAAGTGTAAACTGACACAGCCATCTTTGGATCACACATCGTATTGAAAAACCTGAACAAATCTAGACTCCTCCAGCAGGAAGAGAAGAACCAAAAATCCAGGACTAGCCGCTTCAGCGACCCTGCATCAGGAACTAGCTGAAGACAAAACCAGACTGCAATCCTGATAACAATCCCGATAAACAGTTTAGTTCTCTCCTTGTGATTATTAGCTTGCTGTTTTAGGAACTAGCTGATTATGACCTTGGGAGTGGTCCCGAGGCAGGGAGTCCCCCTGCGACCACCATTGGATTTTTGGAATTTATGACCCTCCCTGAGTACAGGGCTGTGGCCTCTTTTCTTAAAAAATTTTTTTCCAGGTCACTAGGGGTCAAACTCCTCCCCCACCAATCAAAGCCATGTGACCTCAGCAAGGACGGTCTCCGGCGAGCCATGTGGGGGCCCGCGCCATCCCTAGACCTTAGTGAGAGTCTCCCCAGCATTGGGAGTCTCCCATTAGGTCTATCTTTTAAAATTAGGCAAATATTTACCTCAAAACTTAGCAATACCCCTTTTGGGCCTAAATACATAGTTGTTTAACCACAAGAACATGTGCTCAGCCTTGCTTGGAGGTGTGGCTGAGTGGAGCAGTTGTGCCGACCTGATCCAGGCCGGTTGCTCCGGGCTAGGACAGAGGTTCAAGCTGGTGAGCCTCACCAGGGTCTTGTTGCGCTATGCCCTGAGGCCCACACTGGGAGTGGCCTAGCATTTTAGCCTGTCGGTCCTCAAGGCAGGTCCTGTGTTTGTAGCTTTGCATCTTGGAGCCACAGCTGTTCACATTCTACAAAATCTGGAGGCCTCGGTAACTCAAACCAGAAGAATATAATTCCCTTCCTTAGCATATCTTGTTTAGCAGCCATATCTCTACCAAGCCTATCATAGGATGACACATTAAGATTGCCAGAGGCGGCTTTCTCTAGTTCTTCCTCCTCCTCAGACCGATCCAGGCCCGCAAATTCCTCGAGCGCTGGATAGAGGGGACTTCTCCCCTTCTCATTAGCCTCTCTTTTAGAGAGGTTTGTACCAGGATCCTTTTCTCTTACTTTTTTTCTTTCAGGCCTTTCCAAGTTTCCTCCCTTTGAATCTGAATCTGAAAAACTGTTCTTGTGTTTAATGCGGGCCTTTCGCCCCTCTCTCGGAACGTCAACTTTGTTCCCCGCCCTGAGGTTGCGGCCGGACTTGCGGCAGTGCAACCAGAGACAGCAGGCCAGTATAAACATCACAAACGCCATGAACACGAGACCAAACACCCAAGAACCCACTCCCACAAACAGCATACTTGGGGAGACTGAAATTAGCATACTGGGAGAAACTTACCGACGTCGCCACTCCGCGTGTTGAGTTCAGAATCCTCTTCGGCCCTTCGCCTGGCGACCGAAGTTCCCGGGTTTTCGGCACCAGCTGTGGCGGACCTCTCGACCAGCGACGAAGAATGACCACCACACCAGGATTCCACTCAGAACACGCTTTTACTGGAGTGCCCTTGACTGATGGGGAGCATGGAATGAGGGGGGCAGGAGAACAAGGAACAGGAACCGGAGGGGCAGGAAGCGAAGGGGCAGAGAGCTAAGGGGAGAGGCAGCAGGAAGCGAAGGGGCCGGGGTGCACTAAGGCAGCCGCTTAAATAGGGAATTGGCACACGGGTAGCCCTGTGATTGGCTGCCACCAACAGCTGACACCAGACCGCATCGGGATAGGCTCAAGGATCCTCATCCTCTGCGCATGCGGGAAGCGGGGACGCGCAGCTCTCAAAGCCATAGCCAAATATGGAGTTGTTTATAACCAACAAGACAGGATGTCGGCGCCATCTTGTAATGGCGATCCTGTCCGGCTCACTACATTATAGCATGGATATCCTTTACTTTACAGCTAGTATCCATTTATGAGTTTGTGTTTATGGGTCTGTGTTACCAAACTCAGGATGATTTTCTGTCAAGTTCCATCCATTTATATTCAAATTTCCTGATGTCATTGTTAGTAGCTGAATTGTTTAAATGTACCATATTTTCTGTATCCACTCTTTGGATGAGGAGCTTCTAGGTTCTTTCCAATTACTGGAGATAAAGCTGCAATGAACATAGTTGTGTGAATGTCCTTGTATTAATTCTTTTTTTATCAGCTAATGCAAATTTTTATTTTAAAGTCATTGACACATATTTAGAAGTTAGCTTATTATTTAACCATAGATAATTCTGCTCCCAGTAGAATCCTTAGCAAGATTGTCTTACAGTTCTCAAGGTTGGAGGCATGCATTTAAAAAGCACAAGCCTTTGGGTTGTAAGTCATTACTTGCCTCAAATTTTATCCCCTAGCTCCCGCACAGCAACATTGAACTCACTGACTGAGCATGGATTTCAAAATCGGAACTACAACACTGCAGCTCTACCCTCTATATGTTGCACCTGTGGTTCCCTTTTGGACAAAAGAATACAAACACGAGATCCTTGGTGACTCCAGACCTGCTGTAAAGAGCCTGGTCCATGGGACAGCTTCTTTTTAGCTTTCTCTCTCTCTTTAATCCCCTTCCTAGAACAAACACTGCCACTGTGGATTTGAGACTGGGATTTTGTACCCCAAGGGCCCCCTGTGGCCTCATTTGTGCTACAGGGATTTTGCAACATTGAGTGGATTGAAGGACATACACTAGTAAGCTGATGATGTGAACAGAACTAAGTCCCTCCCTCCAAAGGCAGGGGCTAGACCCAAATATTCAAATAAGACCAGGAACATAAGTTAGTGTAACAATGAGCCTATAGTTTCTGATTGATGAGGTTTCACTTTGCAGGGGCAGTGAGGATAACAAAAAGGTCTTTCTAAAATGACCCTGCTACCGAATTTATGTTTACACACTTTTCATCATCTCAGATATGGACACGTTGGGCTTTGTGCATAGCAAGCATTTGTTAGGGGTCAAGGCAGAAGTAATATAACAGTCAGATGTTTTAGCATTCCTTGGGCAGCTGAGGAGAGGGAGCCTGAAATGGCCCTATCCTATAGACATACTGATGAATATCTTGCACATCACAATAGAACCTTCATCTGGCGATGGATGGAGATAGAGACACAGACACACACTATAGCACCGGACTGAGCTCCCAAGGTCCCAATGAGGAGCAGAAGGAGGGAGAAGATGAGCAAGAAAGTCAGGACCACAAGGGGTAGACCCACCCACTGAGACAGTGGGGCTGATCTATTGGGAGCTCACCAAGGCCAGCTGGACTGGGTCTGAAAAAGCAAGGGATAAAACCGGACTCTCTGAACATGGTAGACAATGAGGGCTGATGAGAGGCCAAGGGCAATGGCACTGGGTTTTGATCCTACTGCATGTACTGGCTTTGTGGGAGCCTAGCCTGTTTGGATGATCACCTTCCAAGACCTGGATGGAGGGGGGAGGACCTTGGTCTTTCCACAGGGCAGGGAACCCTGACTGCTCTTTGGACTGGAGAGGAAGGGGGAGAGGAGTGGTGGGAGAATGGGAGGCGAGGAGAAGGCAGAAATTTTAACCAAGGCCAGCTGGACTATGACTGAAAAAGCATGGGATAAAACCGTACTCTCTGAACATGGCGAACAATGAGGGATGATGAGAAGCCAAGGACAATGGCAGGGGGTTTTTATCCTACTTCATGTTCGGGCTTTGTGGGAGCCTAGCCAGGTTGGATGTTCACCTTCCTAGACATGGACTGAGGGGGGAGGACCTTGGACTTTCCACAGGGCAGGGAACCCTGACTGCTCTTTGGACTGGAGAGGGAGGGGGAGAGGAGTGGGTGGAGGGGGAGAAAGGTGGGAGGAGGGGGAGGGAAATGGGAGGCTGGGAGGAGGGGGAAACTTTTTTTTTCTTTTCTCAATAAAAAAAACTATAATTTCAAAACCAAAAAAAAAACGATGATGTTCTTTATAAAACTTTATTATTTATCACTTAAGTCTATGGCTTCGTAAATGCCTAAATGGCTATATGCTGAAAGAGCTGATAAAATTGGCAAGTAAAATATAATCTTATTTTCCTTTAACATCTTTTAGTTAGATGAATGTATTACATTTTTAAAAAACGAGAATATTATTTAAAACTTGGTAATTATTTGTGTTGATACAATAAAATGATTTCATCATTATC
The DNA here is from genome assembly GCF_018167655.1 of Microtus oregoni. Classification (NCBI taxonomy): domain Eukaryota; kingdom Metazoa; phylum Chordata; class Mammalia; order Rodentia; family Cricetidae; genus Microtus; species Microtus oregoni. Next base: position 1,579,131 of record NW_024544754.1, read on the forward strand.
TTATTACCAGATCAGTCCAGACAAGTAAATAGCATAAATCATTTTGAACAAAATATAAATGAGATGAGTATTTCATATATATAATTATCTCCTATCAAATAACATGCCACTTAACATCAGCTTATATTCCATCAGATCTTTAAGTGTTTCTAAGAAATAATAACTTTAATGTTTCCTGTAATGATCTTAGTATAGATTTGAAAAGAAATTATTCCTGTTTGTCTCAAATATTTTGCCCTTTAGAAAATATTTCCTCGTTTGCATTATTAGCAATTTACCATCTCCAGGTAACCACCATTTTTCTCCCTGCATATATGAGTTCAAATTAATATAGTTATATGAATAATATTAATTTATTTAAAATTCATGTAAAACAGGTTAATGTAATAAATGGAAGAGATGAGCCTTTAAAACTGAGACATGAATAATAGTCCAAGACATTGCATTAAGTATAATGTCTTTGAATATGACCCCAAAATACTAGAAATGAAAGTAAAATATTCTATAATTGCTACAAGAAGACGGCATCAAACTGAAGAATCTTTACAACAAATTATGATGTTACTCATGTAAGAGATTATTAACACAATGGTTAAAAATATTTTTGATTCAAGTTTGTGACAATGACTTAATATTGAACATGCATAAAGAATTCAAGCAGTTCTTTTCCAAGGAAAGAATAAACAATAACAAAGTGATCAAATTACCTTAAAATACATTTTAAAAATTAAAATTAAATGTGAGCTATATACTCAGGTATGTTAAATTAAAAAAGAATATTTGTTTAACTTTTAAAATAATAAAGAAATGAAAACATATCCATTGGTTGCAAAAGTATGGTATTCTGGAAAATGGAACTAAGGTTTTATAAAACCCTGAAATAGTTGTATATTTTAATTAATAAATAGCATAAGTGCATCAAATGGAAGTAGTAACCAGTTTATAATAATCCAGAGAACATACACTATTATATATCCTATCTTGGTGAATCCAAAGTTTTGTGCCTAATTCAGTATTGATAACTTGTATTACTCAAACTCTCTTTTAATATCTCTCAACCTTACATGCTTACACCACTTTAGTGGATTTCTTTCCTAAATCTGGTAACAAGAAAAATTATAACTATAAAGTCTTCAACTCCATCAGAGACCAAAGAAGAAAATAATATTACCTGAGTAAGCAGGAAGCACAAGCCAGTGAATCCCACCCACCCCCCAAAGAAAATGTGAGAAATGACAAAAACAGTTGGCTGCCTGGACAGTAACCCAAGGTTTTTCTGTAAAATTGGGACATCCATAATCAGCTGGCTAATGTATCATATCTGATAGACTTTTATGTGAATAAGGATATACTTAAGGGCTTCCCCTATTTGTATTAAAATATTTGGCAGTCTTTTTCTTTTGTGTCCTGCTTGTCCAACTTGGTCAGAACCCTGAAAATAACCCCTGTATTTAGCTTTTTTTTTTCCTGACCATCACCAATAACAACTTGCAACCAACCATCTTAAATGATGACAAATATCTATAACCCATTGAATGACCAAAAACCTCCCATGGCAACTCTTGGCAATGGAGGTATAGTGTTGTTAAACTTACTTCCTGCTGTCTGGGAGTGATGGCATCTTTAGGGGATCCTGAGAAGAAAAAAATGGGTTACTTAGCAAGTCCTGGGAGAGGTAGCTGTAACATTTATTACAAGTCTCTACATAATGGTGAAGTGCAGGGCTCATGTCAAGTTCTGGCTAGAGTACTCTGTGAGGCTGAATCATCTCAGTTAGCCACCTTGATATGCTCCGGTGCAGATTGTAGTCTAAAGCCGATCATTAAGTAGCACTTTCCACCTTAGTGGTGTTAACATAGTCCTGGTGTAATCGTCATTGTGGGATCCCATCATTTTTATGCAGACTTTCAGAGATGAAATTAAGTCAAATTATTTCTTTTCTTAGTATATTTTTGGTAGTTCTCTCTTCTTCTATGAATACTACTTTCTTTAAAGTTCCTTAAGTTCCTCAAAATGGTTGTTTTTCTTTTCCTGAAAAGACAAAAACAAAACCCTTCCCCAACTCTAACTTTGGGGAGATTCCCTTTTGACAAGCTATATCTGATCACTTAAAAAGCATTTGTTAGTTTTGTAAGTTAGTTTAGAATGAGTGGCCATGCTGTTTAATGAACTATCACCTCTTCTAATCAAGAGTTCTCTATTATTCCAATCTAATCTTTATCAATTTTGATGGTACCCATAACTTTTGTTCTCCTGAGGACAAAAACACTCATCAACCTAACACATATCTGAAGATGGATGCTATAAAATAATCCAACACTAACTCATCACAGATCATAGTCCACTGCACAAATGGGGAACAGGAGTCAAATCCAGAAGCTGGGAGAGAGTACAAAGGTGTGCCTTATGTTGGTATTTATAGTATAAGAGAGTATGCCCAAGTGGGCTGGTATCATAAAGGCTACTGACTGAAGGAGATCCCACAGAACCCCCCTATTTTGTTTAAATAAATGAATTCTAAACCTAATACAAAACTATGTGCAATAAGAAAAAATATCAAATAAAAAAATTAGAATTACAACCAGCATAAACAATATTAAGCAAGAAATATATGCTAAATGATTCAATAATTATCCTATCCTAAGGAATATAAGTCTTATATGAGAAATAAATTGGCCAAGTCATGAGAAAAAAGTAGCTATGACTATCTAGTTTTCAACCCAATCAAAGACCTGAGAAGGGAGAAAATATTGAGTAGACAAAAAGTACAATCAAATAACTCCCAACAAGTACAACAATGAAAGAGACTACTTGGGCAACCACCCAAATCTCATTTGCAACATTCGAGGAAACAACTTGGCTAAAGCCTTGAGTAACTGAAAGAGCATTTTCAGAGGCAGGAAATTTTTCAGAACCATCTTACCCTGTCTTGGCAAGGTTTGGCTGTCTTTTTTCTTGTATCCTGCTTGTCCTGTCTGGCCACCATGAATTTTGTCAGTGGTTGAGGCATGGACATTTCCTTGATCAAAGGCCAGTTTTACCAAGAAGGAAACAAGCACCAGGTGGAGTATCTTCAGTGCTCAACACTGTCTCAAACATAGATCAGTGCTGCTAGGAGCAATTGTGTTTCATGTCAACAGTACCCTACGTTAATAAAATGCCATAATCTACAGTTCTTTGAAGTGGTTTAAGATTATCTATTGATGTGGAATACAATCTTTATCTAAAGAATCTGATTAGTCTAACTATAAGTATGGCAAATCTGGATGACAATGGACCTGTAATACTTGACCCTTTGAATATGGCTGACAATTGGGGCAGACTGAGAAGCCAATGATAATGGCACTGGGATTTGTCTCTCCTGCATGTACTGTTGTTATTTTTATTTTATTTTTGGACTACTATTCTATTTGGATGCATAGCTTCTGAAGCCTGGATGTGGGGGGGGGAGTTAGATTTTCCTAAGGGCAGGGTACCCTGCCCTCTCTTAGTTCTGGAGGAGGAAGGGTGAGTGGGCAGGTGGGAGGGAAGTGAGAGGAGGTAAGGAAGTGGACAGGATATTTTAAATTGTATTATATATAAAGTAATACAATTATTGGAGAAAAAGAATAAAAATTTCATATATGTAAAAAACAACTAAGGCTTCATGGCTTCATATTAGAATGTTAAACAATATTTAAACAGCTGTGCAGAAAATTAAGACAATGACCTCAAAATGTAAATGATGTATAATGTGTTTTGATAACAGGTAGGAATGTATAGTGCCATATGATAAATGTATCCTAAAATTGTATCAATATAAAAAATATCTTAAGCAGAGGGAGAAACATGCATATATACAACATGACAAAATAATATTGCATAGGTGTACAGATATTGTAAACATAAATAGCAGCATATTCAATATAATTTAATTTGTATCAATATATAAGAATCTATACCAATATAAATTGCCTATAGATAATAACTCACAAGTATTCACTCTGTTACTCACTATTATTATTAGTGCAAGTAAGCTCACACTAATCTACCTATTATACCATCTATTTTACCTTTCTTCAAAGAGATCCCTGAGTCTACATAATTTCCACCCCAGCCCCCAACCCCTTACGAATTATAATCAACCCCTAGTTGATATCCCTTCCCCTGAGGAGATACTTGGTTGTGGCAGGGGATTTAATCTTCTAGAATTACTTCTAGAAGAAGCTGTCATGGGAGTGATGTTCTTTCTATAGGATTTTGTAAAAGTAAACAAATGGTTCAGTTTCAAGATTATTGTCTAGTATATTTGCAAATAGTCTCTGAGTACTCAGTAGAGTTTTTCTGAAGATCTTATCTGAAGTTCTTGTCAGAATGTTGTAAAAAGGTACACATTTTATTTAACCAAGTTGGAGTCATTTTGAGCAGCTGTTCCCCAAACCAACCTTAAAGTAGGGCTATTAACATCATGACATTATATCAAGTGGGTGGAGTCATTGTAGTAGGGCCCCATCTTCTTCCTGGAAACTTCAATGTTTACTGAAGTAAAATTCATTGTTCATTGTGGAAAAGTTAAATATTATTTATATAGATATATATTTAACGAAAGGTACAATAGAGACAAAAATGAATATGGAACAAAGTAAATTTTTTTTCCCTAAATTCTTTCTTCTTTCTGTCCCATACCTGGTGGCTTTTGACATGAGGCAGAAAGTCTGAATTTTTATTTTAACAACATGCTTAGATTTAGAGAAGGATAATTATTGTCCAACTCCAAAGCCAGCTTGGACTTTTAAGTAGAGATATATACATGTTCACATAATCAAATTTTACCATGTAGATGATACAGAATCATAAATCAGATTTCCTTTTGCTTGGCAATACTTTCTGGATAGCTTTTTTTCATATTTAGTCATCTAGATGTCCAAGATTTCTCAACTTTTTGAAGATGAGTATCTTCCCACAAAGACAAGAACAGAACCTTGCTCCAATCCTTATGTAAGATTGTCACCTCTGTGGATGAGAAGTCACTTCTCTGTTTCAAGAGGTTTCTCTTTTTAAAAATCAAATCTTTATTAATTTTGATGGTATTAATAGCTTTTGTTCTCCTGCAAAAACAAGAGTAAAACCCCTTTCCCAGTATAGCACACCTCCTGATTTCCATTCTGAGGTCAACACATCCTTGAAATGCACTGGCTGATTTAATTCAGAACTTTTTCTACTATACAATGTGCCTCTGCTGCTTTTGTTCTTTTCTCATTAGCATTAATAAAATTCAAGGTTAGTAAAGCATTATGCAATCTATTTCTGATGGTATTTTTCAACTCTGTTTGTTTAACATAACCTTTATTGTTAGATTTGATTTTTCTATAACTGCATGACCTGTAGGATTATTTGTTATACCAGTAATGTGCTTTATATTTTAATAAGCAAAGGACTGTTTATTTTCTTAGAGACATATGCTGGACTATTATCTGTCTTTATTTCTGCATATACAACCATGATGGCCACAACTTCTAATGAATGCATAATTACTGAATCAGCTTTTTCTGAGCAGAAAGACATGACCAGTGGTGGCACGGCATTGTTGGCACTCCTTTGGTACCATGCATTAGTGCCTGGCTAAATACTGACAAATATGTTTTGCTAGAAAAATTTAGAACAACTAAATAAATTCCATACAGAGATAAAAGATCCCAGAGTTTCCCAGCTGGGAAATCAAATAGGAAACTGTGCAAGTTGCCCTGTAGCAGGGAAAGCAGCAGTGGGGTGGGGGAAGCATGCATGAGCCAGGAAAATTGCCAAGTAGCCACTGTGGCTGTGGTGGGAGTATTAACAAAAAGTCATTTAGTAGGTTCAATCAAGCCAGGTGGGCAGGTGTGGAAGACTTTCTAGGTAGCAGATCTTTTGGGCTTTTTGGGCCTCTCCCCATAGGGTGGATTTGGGATTCACATGGAAGCAAGATGAAGATGGAGGCTATAAAATAACCCCACAGTCCTCAAAATTGAGTATAACAAGTTGTTTTTTTTGGGGGGGGGTAAACTCACAGATGAACTTGCCTAAAGGTGAGACAGTCCTTCAGAGTTCCTGCTTCATGAAGGATACTGCCAGACATTCTGCAGGACAAAGACAGTTACTGACAATCTGCCAATATAGGGAAAACTGTCTTTGAAATGTCCTGCTTCATGAAAAAAGTCTACAGGATACTATGAGCCTGTAGGCTGAAAATGGATACCTAGAAGAATTGTACAAAGGAATTTGGGATGACTGTCCAGGCAGCAAGTCAATTCTAGAGTTTTAGAAGTTGCTTACAATGCACTGCTTAATTAGGTATTTTTTGGGAATGTGGACGTAGTTTTCTAGGCTACTTCCTTCTGACTGGGAGCACTAATAATCTTATGGGGACCTAAGGAAAATTTAGGATATGGTCAAGTCCTGACTGGAATGTTCTGTCAGGATTGATCATTTCAGCCAGCAGTCTTGAGGTTGTTCTGGATATAGAACTCAGAGGAAACTCCAACAGAGGTCCTTTGAAATGTTGGAACATCTGAGCCATTGGATCCTATTGGAGATTTCTCAGGAGGTCTTCTTTGATCAAATCTTGTTCTTCTTAACCCAGAATGAATCCACAGCCTCTCATTTCCTGTGAAAACTGATGGAGGAGGTTCATCTGTCTATGTGTTACTTTCATTGGTTAATAAAGAGACTGCCTTGGCCTTTTCATAGAGCAGAAAATTAGGTGGGCAGAGTAGACGAAACAGAATTCTGGGAAGAAGGGATGTGAGGCAGACACCATGATTCTTTGACCCGAGATGGATGTAGGCTAGAATCTTTCCTGGTAAGCCACCACCTCGTGGTACTACACAGATTATTAGAATTGGGTTAATCAAGATGTAAGAATTAGCCAGTAAGAGGTTGAAACTAATGGGCCAAGCATTACCTCTTATACAAAGTAACATATCTTTTGACTCAAATTTTGAAGTCAAGACATCTCATCTTCAAAATATATACATTGGACCAACCCAGCAGCATTTATAATTATATGTCTTTTAGAAACTATTGCTCCTTTTTCAGCCAACAAACAATTCAAAGAGAACATAATAACATACAGTATCCAGACTCTGTGCACTTTCCATCTTTATGTGGCTTTATTTTAAACTCCATTTTATTTTATTTTTGGGATTTTTGAAAATGGGTTTCTCTGTGTATCCTTGGCTGTCCTGGAACTCTCTCTGTAGATGAGGCTGTACTAGAACTCACATAGATCTGCCTGCCACTGCCACTCAAGTGCTAGCGTTAAAGGTGTGTGCCACCACACCCAACTATACTCTCTCTCTCTCTTAAGGACTTATCCTTTGTCTTTCTCTCTCAGGCCTACATATATTTTAAACACACTGTAAACCATTTATTTTTTTCATCTTAATCTATCTTTACTGTATATCTCTCAGTTTTGGACCACATGAGCCTTTAATTTGATAAGCAATATGGCTAGGATTAAACCCTTGACATTTATGGCTAGATACACCCCGTTCCTTATCTTTCTGAGAGTCTAGCTTCATGAAAGAGATACTGGCAAGAGTCATGTTTATTGCCACAACTCTATGGAAGTTCAAGGTCCCTGCAACCACCAAGAAGCATGCTGTCAGCTGTTAATAAACACAATTTAAATGCTTTTTGGCATAGCCTCTTAAAAGGGCTGCAAAGTTTTTGCTAAAACTAAAGGTACTACCAAGAACCATGCTTAACTCTTTCCTTTTGCAGCTAAAATTACTTCCCAAGTTCTGTAAGGTTTTATATGGATGTAGTTGTCCAAGTTGAAGCCATTTATTGACAGAGGTTTCTGTCCTGCCTAGTCAAGCAGCTGTTTGGTCCCAAAGAAACACACAGAGTTCTAAATTAATTATAAACTCAGGATTCTTATTAACTCTACATCTTACATTAACCCATATTTCTTGTCTGTGTTAGCCTTGTGACTTGGTACCTTTTATCAGTGAGGCATTTTCATTTTGCTTCCTTTATGTCTGGGTGATTACTGCAGATGGAGCCTTTGCTTATTCCCAGAATTCTCCTGTTCCGATAGCCCTGCCTAAATTTCCTACCTGGCTACTAGCCAATCAGTATTTTATTAAACCAATAATAGTGACAAATCTTTAGAGGGTACAAGACCATTGTCCAACAGCAATATATATTTTACGTAAAGCTTATATTATATGCTATAATACTCATAGTTGTTCTCTTGATTCTTGATATTATTTGTTATAATTTTATAAATTAGAATTATTATATCCATTACACTAGCAAAAGAGCTGAGCTTTAGAAAATTGAATTACAAGCTTAAGAATACATTATAGGTAATATTTTAAAGCAAGATTTAAACCTTGAACAAGGAAATTGTGGCCAAACTATACTGTTTTATATTACATGAATATTGCTATTAAATAAAAGAACCTATTTTTTAGTAGACATGATTTATCTGGCTATACAGATATATTTTTAAAAATACATTGTATACAGGTAAGAGACATTGTGAAGACATATTATTTTACTATCTTCTGTCTTGGTTGGAGCTTTTATTGCTGCAATAAAATACCATGAGGAAAAGGCAACTTGGAAAAGCAAAGGATTATTTAGCTTATATTTCCAAAGCACTATTCTTCCTTAAGGGAACTCAGGACAAGAACTAAAATAGGTCAGGAACCTGGTGGCAGGAATTGATGCAGAGGTCATTGAGAGGTGTTGCCTAATGGTTTACTATTTATGGGTTTCTCAACTTATTTTCTTATATAACAGAGGGTCCATTAATCTATGGATGACACCAACCACAATGACTGGGCCCACCCACATCAATATAATAAAGAAAATTCCCTACATAGTTTCATATGGCCTTTAATTTTGGGGGTATTTTCTTTTTTAATTGATTTTTATTGAGCTTCACATGTTTCTCTGCTTCCCACTCTGCCTCTCCCCTGCCCCATTCAACCCTCCACCAAGGTTCCCATGCTCCCAATTTACTCAGGAGATCTTGTCTTTTTTTTTTTTAATAATTTTTTTATTAAGAAAAGAAGAAAAAAAACATAAACAAAAAACAAGTTTCCACCTCCTCCCAGCCTCCCATTTCCCTCCCCCTCCTCCCACCCTTCTCCCCCTCCTCCCACCCTTCTACCCATCCCCCCACTCCTCTCCCCCTCCCTCTCCAGTCCACAGAGCAGTCCAGGTTCCCTACCCTGTGGTAAGTCCTAGGTCCTCCCCCCTCCGTCCATATCTAGGAAGGTGAACATCCAAACTGGCTAGGCTTCCACAAAGCCAGCACATTAAGTAGGATCAAAACCCCGTGCCATTGTCCTTGGCGTCTCATCAGCCCTCATTGTTCGCCATGTTCAGAGAGTCCGGTTTTATCCCATGCTTTTTCGGTCACAGTCCAGCTGGCCTTGGTGAGCTCCCAGTAGATCAGCTCCACTGTCTCAGTGGGTGGGTGCACGCCTCGTGGTCCCGACTTCTTTGCTCATGTTCTCCCTCCTTCTGCTCCTCATTGGGACCTTGGGAGCTCAGTCCAGTGCTCCAGTGTGGGTTTCTGTCTCTGTCTCCATCCATCACCAGATGAAGTTTCTATGATGATATGCAAGATATTCGTCAATATTGCTCTCGGATAGGGTCATTTCAGGTTCCCAATCCTCAGCTACCCAAGGAACTAACTGGGAACCTCATGTTGGGCACTTGGGAGCCCCTCTAGGGACAAATCTCTTGCTCACCCTAAAGTGGTTCCCTTAACTAAGAATTGTGGTTCCGTGCTCCCCTATCCACCTTTCCTTTATCCCAATTCTCCTGATTCCCCAAGTCCCCCCTCCTTCCCTTCTACCTTTTCTCTCCCCATCTCCCCTTACCCCATCCCACCCCACCCCCAAGATCCTAATTTTCTCCCCGGCAATTGGGTCTACTTCCCTTAGCCAAGAGGATAACTATATGTTTTTCCTTGGGTTCACCTTCTTACTTAGCTTCTTTAGGTTCACCTATTGTAGACTCCGTGGCCCTAATTTATGGCTAGAAACCAATTATGAGCGAGTACATCCCATGTTCATCTTTTTGGGTCTGGGACACCTCACTCAGGATAGTGTTTTCTATTTCCATCCATTTGCCTGTAAAATTCGAGAAGTCATTGTTTTTTACCGCAGCGTAGTACTCTAGCGTGTATATATTCCATACTTTCTTCATCCATTCTTCCATTGAAGGGCATCTAGGTTGTTTCCAGGTTCTGGCTATTACAAATAATACTGCTATGAACATAGTTGAACAAATGCTTTTGTCATATGATAGAGCATCTCTTGGGTATATTCCCAGGAGTGGTATTGCTGGGTCCAGGGGTAAGTTGATCCCGAATTTCCTGAGAAACCGAAACACTGACTTCCACAGTGGTTGCACAAGATGGCATTTCCACCAGCAATGGATGAGAGTACCCATTCCTCCACAGCCTCTCCAGCAAAGGTTATCCTTGGTGTTTTTGAGTTTAGCCATTCTGACAGGTGTAAGATGATATCTCAAAGTTGTTTTGATTTGCACTTCCCTGATTGCTAAGGAAGTTGAGCACGACTTTAAGTGTCTTTTGGCCATTTGAACTTCCTCTGCTGAGAATTCTCTGTTCAGTTCAGTGCCCCATTTTTTAATTGGGTTAATTAGCATTTTAAAGTCTAGTTTCTTGAGTTCTTTATATATTTTGGAGATCAGACCTTTGTCTGTTGTGGGGTTGGTGAAGATCTTCTCCCAATCAGTAGGTTGCCTTTGTGTCTTATTGACTATGTCCTTTGCTTTACAGAAGCTTCTCAGTTTAAGTAGGTCCCATTTATTCAATGTTGCCCTTAATGTCTGTGCTTCTGGGGTTATACATAGGAAGCGATCTCCTGTGCCCATCTCCTGTAGGGTACTTCCCACTTTCTCTTCTATCAGGTTCAGTGTGTTCGGGCTGATATTGAGGTCTTTAATCCATTTGGACTTGAGTTTTGTGCACGGTGATAGATAAGGGTCTATTTTCATTCTTCTACAAGATGACATCCAGTTGTGCCAGCACCATTTGTTGAAGATGCTTTCTTTCTTCCATTTTATACTTTTAGCTCCTTTATCGAAAATCAGGTGTTCATTGGTTTGTGGGATAAAATCCGGGTCTTCTATACGATTCCATTGGTCGACTTCTCTGTTTTTATGCCAGTACCACACTGTTTTCATTACTGTAGCTCTGTAATAGAGTTTGAAGTCAGGGATGGTAATGCCTCCAGAAGATCCTTTATTGTATAGGATTGTTTTGGCTATCCTGGGTTTTTTGTTTTTCCATATAAAGTTGATTATTGTCCTCTCCAGATCTGTGAAGAATTTTGATGGGATCTTGATGGGGATTGCATTGAATCTATAAATAGCCTTTGGTAGAATTGCCATTTTTACTATGTTGATCCTCCCAATCCAAGAGCAAGGGAGGTCCATCCGTTTTTTGGTATCCTCTTCAATTTCTTTCTTCAATGCCTTAAAGTTCTTGTCAAATAGATCTTTCACTTCCTTGGTTAGATGTACCCCAAGATATTTTATGCTGTTTTTGGCTATTGTGAATGGTGAAGCTTCTCTGATTTCCCTCTCTGCTTCCATATACTTTGTGTATAAGAGGGCGACTGATTTTTTGGAGTTGATCTTGTATCCTGCCACATTACTAAAGCTGTTTATCAGCTGTAGGAGTTCTTTGGTGGAGTTTTTGGGGTCGCTTATGTACACTATCATGTCATCTGCAAATAACGAAAGTTTAACTTCTTCCTTTCCAATTCGAATCCCCTTGATTCCATTATGTTGTCTTATTGCTATTGCTAGAACTTCAAGCACTATATTGAAGAGGTATGGGGAGAGTGGACAGCCTTGTCGTGTTCCTGAGTTAAGTGGGATGGCTTTGAGTTTCTCTCCATTTAATTTGATGTTAGCTGTCGGCTTGCTGTATATAGCTTTTATTATATTTAGGTATGACCCTTGTATCCCTAATCTCTCCAAGACTTTTAACATAAATGGATGTTGAATTTTGTCAAATGCTTTTTCAGCATCTAATGAAATGATCATATGGTTTTTTTCTTTCAGTTTATTTATATGCTGGATTACATTGATAGATTTTCGTATGTTGAACCAGCCCTGCATCTCAGGAATGAAGCCTACTTGATCATAATGGATAATTTTTCGGATGTGTTCTTGGATTCGATTTGCCAGTATTTTGTTGAGGATTTTTGCGTCGATATTCATGAGTGAGATTGGCCTGTAGTTCTCTTTCCTGGTTGAGTCTTTGAGTGGTTTTGGTATCAGAGTAATTGTGGCTTCATAAAAGGAGTTTGGTAATGACCCTTCTGTTTCTATCTTGTGGAATACATTAAGGAGTATAGGTATTAGATCTTCTTGGAAGATCTGGTAGAATTCCGCATTGAAACCATCTGGTCCTGGGCTTTTTTTGGTAGGGAGGTTTTTGATAACCTCTTCTAATTCTTCGCGACTAACAGGTCTATTTAGATTGTTCACCAGGTCCTGATTTAACTTTGGTATATGATATTTATCTAAAAAAGTATCCATTTCCTTTACATTTTCCAATTTTGTGGCATATAGGCTTTTGTAGTAAGATCTAATGATTCTCTGAATTTCCTCTGTGTCTGTGGTTATGTCCCCCTTTTCATTTCTGATCTTATTAATTTGCAAATTCTCTCTCTGCCGTTTGATTAGCTTGGATAGTGGTTTGTCAATCTTGTTGATTTTCTCCAGGAACCAGCTTTTTGTTTCATTGATTTTTTGGATTGTTTTCTGTGTTTCTATTTTGTTGATTTCAGCCCTCAGTTTGATTATTTCCAGTCTTCTACTCCTCCTAGGTGAGTCTGCTTCTTTTTTTTCTAGAGCTTTCAGGTGGGCTGTTAAGTCTCCAATGTGAGCTTTCTCTGTTTTCTTTAAGTGGGCACTTAGTGCTATGAACTTTCCTCTTAGGACTGCTTTCATAGTGTCCCATAAGTTTGAGTATGTTGTTTCTTTATTTTCATTGAATTCCAGGAAGACTTTAATTTCTTTCTTTATTTCTTCCTTAATCCAGCTATGGTTCAATAGTTGACTGTTCAGTTTCCATGACTTTGTATGCTTTCTGGGGGTAGCATTATTGTTGAATTCTAACTTTAATCCATGGTGATCTGATAAGACACAGGTGGTTACTAATATTTTTTTGTAACTGTGGATGTTTGCTTTGTTACCGACTATGTGGTCGATTTTCGAGAAGGTTCCATGAGCTGCAGAGAAGAAGGTATATTCTTTCATATTTGGATGGAATGTTCTATAGATGTCTGTTAAGTCCATTTGATTCATTACCTCCACTAATTCTCTTATTTCTCTGTTAGGTTCCAGTCTGATTGACCTGTCCGTTGGTGAGAGAGGAGTGTTGAAGTCTCCTACTATTAGTGTGTGCGGTTTGATGGCTGCCTTGAATTTTAGCAATGTTTCTTTTATGTACGTGGGTGCTTTTATATTAGGGGCATAGATGTTCAGGATTGAGACTTCATCCTGATGAACTGTTCCTGTTATGAGTATAAAATGCCCCTCTCCATCTCTTCTGATTGATTTAAGTTTAAAGTCAACTTTGTTAGAGATTAGTATGGCCACACCTGCCTGTTTCTTAGGTCCATTTGCTTGATAGGCCTTTTCCCAGCCCTTTACTCTGAGTAGGTGCCTGTCTTTGTGGTTGAGGTGTGTTTCTTGTAAACAGCAGAATGTTGGATCCTGTTTTCTTATCCAATCTCTTAGCCTGTGCCTTTTTATAGGTGAGTTGAGTCCATTGACATTAAGTGATATTAATGACCAGTGGTTGTTAACTCCGGTCATTTTTTTTTAGTCGTAGAGTTTGTGTGTTTACCTTCTTTGCTTTGTGTTGGTGAAGGGTCTCTAGATGTCTGAGGTATTGTGGTCATTGTTGGACTCCTTGGTTAGTGATTTTCCTTCAATTACTTTCTGTAAGGCTGGATTTGTGGCTGCGTATTGTTTAAATTTGTTTTTATCCTGGAAAATTTTATTTTCTCCATTTATAGTGAATGAAAGCTTGGCTGGGTATAGTAATCTGGGCTTGCACCCATGGTCTCTCAGTTTCTGCAGTACATCTATCCAGGACCTTCTGGCTTTCATGGTTTCCATGGAGAAGTCAGGTGTAAGTCTGATAGGTTTACCTTGATAAGTAATTTGGCCTTTTTCCTTTGCAGCTCTTAATATTCTTTCCTTATTCTGTATGCTTTGTGTTTTGATAATTATATGGCGAGGGGATGTTTTTTTTTGATCCAGCCTATTCGGTGTTCTGTATGCTTCTTGCACCTTCATAGGAAAATCTTTCCTTAGGTTGGGAAAGTTTTCTTCTATTATTTTATTAAATAGATTTTCTGGACCATTGAGCTGCCCTTCTTCTCCTTCTTCTACTCCTATTATTCTTAGGTTTGGTCTTTTTATTGTGTCCCATATTTCCTGAGTGTTTTGTGATGAGAGTTTGTTGGACTTGCTGTTTTCTTTGATCAGTGTGTTTATTTTCTCTATGGTATCTTCAGAATCTGAGAGTCTTTCTTCTATCTCTTGTATTCTGCTGGTTATGCTTGTTTCTGTAGTCTCTATTCGTTTACCTAGATTTTCCATGTCCAGACGGCCCTCTGTTTGTGTTTTCTTCTTTGCCTCCATTTCAGTTTTCAGGTCTTGAACTGTTTCCATTATCTGTTTGATTGTTTTTCCTTGGTTTTCTAGGGTATCATTCACTGATTTATTCAATTCTTCAAACTTTCTGTTATATTTCTCATCCATTTCTATAAGGGCGTTTTTTACATGCTGTTTAAGGGTGTCAATCACTTTCATGAAGTCAATCTTTTCTCCTTCCTCTTGATTCAGGGGTTCTTTTCCTCCCGTTGTGAGGTCGCTTGTTTCTGGTAGCTTCATGTTGCTTTTCAGCTTGTTGGACGAATTCTTGCCTTGACGTCGGCCCATCTCTTCTTGCAAATGCTCCCTATGGATCTTCTTTTACCGGATTAGGTCTCCTTGCCTACCAAACGCTGTCTCTCCCCAATGTTGGCTCTCCCAATGCTGGGTCTCCTGGCGCCGAAAGATCAGGCCTCCGTGCTTGTTGGGCAGCTCTCAGACAAAGCGCCTACCCCGCTTGGTGCAGGCAGGCCACAGAAACAAAGGAACTGCTGCCCGCCCGGGAGCCCCGGATACTCGGACCCTGCGCCCAGATAGGCTGGACTGGGCGATGCCACGCGCCTAAAGAGGGCAGTGGGGGCGAAGTGGGGAGGGCTCTGGACGGAAGCTGGGTGGGCCAGGAAGAAAGAGGCAGCACCCGGGGAGTAGAGGCCCTGCAGAGAGCCCAAGCAGGACAGGGGGCCAAGAAACCCCCGAGCTCCCCGTCCCAGGCTGGCGCCATGGGCCAGAAACTCACCCCAATGCTGGGTCTCCTGGTGCCGAAAGATCAGGCCTCCGTGCTGGTTGTGCAGCTCGCAGACAAAGTGCCTACCCCGCTTGGTGCAGGCAGGCCACAGAAACAAAGGAACTTCTGCCCCCCGGGAGCCCCGGGTACTCGGACTCAGCGCCCAGATAGGCTGGGCTGGGCGATGCCACGTGCCAAAAGAGGGCAGTGGGGGCGAAGTGGGGAGGTCTCTGGATGGAAGCTGGGTGGGCCAGGAAGAAAGAGGCAGCACCCGGGGAGTAGAGGCCCTGCAGAGAGCCCAAGCAGGACAGGGGGCCAAGAAACCCCCGAGCTCCCCATCCCAGGCTGGCGCCGTGGGCCAGAAACTCACCCCAATGCTGGGTCTCCTGGCGCGGAAAGATCAGGCCTCCGTGCTGGTTGGGCAGCTCGCAGACAAAGCTGAGATCTTGTCTTTTTATACTGCCCATGTAGATTAGATCTATGTGAGTCTCCCTTAGTGTCCTTAATGTTGTCTAAGTTCTCTGGGATTGTGGATTGTAGGCTGGTTTCCTTTGCTTTATGTTTAAAAACCATCTAGGAGTGAGTACATGTGATAATTTTTTTTCTGTATCTGGGTTACCTCACTCAAAATAATATTTTCCACCTCCATCCATTTTCCTGCAAAATTCAACATGTCATTATTTTTTTTCTGCTGTGTAGTATTCCATTGTGTAAATGTATCACATCTTCTTCATTCATTCTTTGGTCAAGGGACATTTAGCTCATTTCCAGGTACTGACTATGACAAAGAATGCAGCTATGAATATAGCTGAGCACATGTCCTTGTGGCACAATTGAGCATACCAAAAGTGGTATTACTGGGTTTGAGGAAGGTTGCTTCCTAATTTTCTGAGAAATTGTCACACTGACATCCAAAGGGGCTGTACAAACTTGCATTTCCATCAGCAATGCAGAAGTGGTCTCTTTTCCCCATAACCTCTCCAGCATAAGTTGTAATCAGTGTTTTTGATCTTGGCCATTCTTACAGGTGTAAGATGGAATCTCAAAGTTGTTTTGATTTGTATTTCTCTGGTGACTAAGGATATTGAAAATTTTCTTAAGTGTCTTTTAGATATTTTAGATTCCTCTGCTGAGAGTTCTCTGTTTAGGGTTATACTATATTTTTATTGGATTATTTGTTCCTTTGGTGATCAATTTCTTGAATTCTTTGTTTATTTTGGAAATCAGACCTCTGTCTGATGTGGGGTTAGTGAAGAGGATCTTTTCCCATTCTGTAGGCTGTTATTTGTCTTGTTGACCATCCTGTGCTTTATAGAAGCTTTTCAGTTTCAGGAGGTCCTATTTATTAATTGTTTCTCTCAGTGACTGGGCTGCTGGGGTTATATTTAGGAAGTGGTCTCCTGTGCTAGTACGTTCAAGTGTACTTCTCACTTTCTCTTCTATAAAGGTCAGTGTGGCTGGCTTTATGTTGAGGTATTTGATTCATTTGGACTTGAGTTTTGTTCATGGTGATAGATGTTTCTCTATTTTCATTCTTCTACAAGTTGATATTCAGTTATGCCAGCACCATTTGTTAAATATGCTTTCTTTTTCCATTTGATATTTTTTGCATCTTTTTCAAAAATCAGGTGTCTGAAGGAATGTGGATTAATATCTGGTTTTCGATTCAGTTCCATTGGTACACCTGTCTGTTCTTAAGCCAATATCAGGCTGTTTTCAGTACTGTAGAAGTCAGGGATTATGATGCCTCCGGAAGTTCTTTTATTGTACAGGATTATTGGATTGTTTTGGTTATCCTGTTTTTTTTTGTTTTTTTTTTTCTTTTTTCTTTTCATATGAAGTTGAGTACCATTTTTTTGAGGCCTGTGAAGAATTTTGCTGGGATTTTGATGGGCATCACATTGAATTTGTAGATTGCTTTTGGCAAGATTCTCATTTTTACTATATTAATTCTGCCTACCCAAGAGCATGGAAAATCTTTTCACTTTCTGGTGTCTTCTTCAATTTCTTTCTTCAAAGATTTAAAGTTCTTGTCATTCAAGTCTTCCACTTGTTTGGTTAAAGTTACTCTGAGATATATTATACTATTTGTGGATATTGTGAAAGGTGTTGTTTCTCTGATTTCTTTCCCAGCCCTTTTATCATCTGTGTACAGGAGGGCTACTGCCTTTTTTGAGTTAATCTTATATTATGCTACATTATTGGAAGTATTTTTGAGTCATAGAAGCTCTTTGGTAGAATTTTGGGGGTTGCTTATGTAAACTGTCATATCATCAGCAAACAGAGTTTCACTTCTTTTTGATCTATATCCCCTTTGATCTCCTTTTGGTGACTTATTACTCTAGCTTGGACCTCAAGAACTATATTGAATAGAGTGACAAACTTGTTTTGTTCCGGATTTCAGTGGAATTGCTGGGACTTTCTCTCCATTTCATTTTATGTTGGGTTTTGGATTGCTGTATATTGCCTTTATTATGTCTAGGTATGTTTCTTGTATCCCTGTTCTCTTCAAGACCTCTATCATGAAGGGATGTTGTATTTTGTCAAAAGCTTTTTCAGCATCTAATGAGATGATCATATATGGTTTTTATTTTTTATGGTGTATTATGTTAACAGATTTTTGTATATTAAACCATCCCTGCATCTCTGCAATGAAGCCGATTTGGTCACGGTGGATGGTGGTTTTGTTGTGTTCTTGGATTCGGTTTGCCAGTATTTTATTGAGTATTTATGCATCAGTGTTCATGAGTGAGATTGGTCTATAATTCTTTTTCTTACTAATGTCTTTATGTGGTTTGGGTATCAGCGTAACTGTAGCCTCGTTAAAAAAATGGCAATATTCCTTCTGTTTCTATTGTCTGGAATAATTTGAGGAGTATTGGTATTATTTCTTCTTTGAAAGTCTTGTAGAATTCTGAGTTGAAATAATCTTGTCCTGGGCTTTTTTTTTTTCTTGGAAGATTTTTTATGACTTCTATTTTTTCAACTGTTATAGATCTGTTTCCTAAACAAATACAAAAAATATTGGAATAACCCAATGCACCTTATCAGATCACCATGATTTAAAACTAGAAGTCAATAGCAATACTAATTCCAGAAAATCCACAAATGCACAGACATTAAACAATGCTCAACTGAATCATCTATAAATCAAGGAAGAAATAAAGGGAGACATAAAATTCAATGAAAATGACCGCACAGCATTCCCAAATTTATGGGATGCAATGAACTCAGTGTTAAGAGGGATGTTCATAGCTCTAGATGCCTACATAAAGAAGCTGGAAAAAATATCACACTAGTAAATCAACAGAACATTTGAAACCTTAGGAACAGAAAGAAGCAAATTCACCTAAGAGAACTAGATGGCAGGAAATAATCAAATTGAAGGCTGAAATCAACAAAATAGAAAGAAAGAAAAACAAAAAAAAGAATCAATAAGACAAAGAGTTGGTTCTTTGAGAAAATCAACAAAACAGACAAACCTTTATCCAAACTAACAAAAAGGCAGAGAGAGAATATCCAAATTAACAAAATCAGGAATGAAAAGGGGGACATTAAAACAGACACAGTGGAAGTACAGAGAATCATCATGTCATATTTCAAAATCCTGTACTCTACAAAATTGGAAAACTTAAAGGAAATGCACAACTTTATGGGGGTATTTTCTTAACTGGGGATCCCCCATCTCAGATGACTCTATCCTTTGTTAAGTTGATTTAAATTTATCCAATATACACCTTTACAAAATATAATGTATTATTAAAGTAATTTAAGTACACAGAAGCATATTCAGATATCTGGTCTTATTTACCATTAAAGTCTTTCAATGTAAATATCAACCTCTATAGTCTTTCAATGTAAATATCAACCTCTCAATCTCCAAAATCATAGAGTAAATGAGGCATTTAAATACAAAATCCATAATTCTCATTGTGGCCATGAGGTTATTGTCTATTTTTTTCAAAAGATAGCTCATTTTTAACTACAGAACACCAGTCTCAACTTTGAAAATGAAGAATTTACAAGAAGAAGGACAAATAGCTTTTTTAAACATATGACTTATTTTATAAATAATATATATTTGAAAATACTAAAGCAAGTAACAATTCCATAATTACATTAAATAAATAGTTTAACTTACCATCATATGAAATATATTTAAATTATAAAGGCCTTATCTTTAATAGCTGAGGGACAAAATTAGGCCTTACAGTTGTTAATACCAATAAAATATTGAGTAATTTCTTTTTATTCATTTTCACTAAAATATTATTATATTACTTACCCCATTCAATTTCAGCATCCATTCCTTCCTCAGCTCCATCCTTTCAATTTTGTCTATGTAGTACCTCACTCTATCGATAGTCCTTTCTTCTCCAATTATTTTTGCATATATGAATACTTATTCACAAATATATAAATATAACTTTTTGAGTCTGCTTTTCTGTCTACAGTTTCAGGGAATGCCAATTAAAATGGCCAAACTATTAGTAGCTTATACCTAAGAGAAGGTAAATCCCTCTTATTTTCCTGTCTTCAGTTGCCTATACTTCCATATTCAGGAACTTGACTACTAAGATTTTTCATTTTCTTTGTTCATATCTGTTGATATCTCCATTGTTACAACCTTGTTTTCACAAACATTTTTTTATGAGAGACTCTATCACAAAAGATTTCCTTGTATTCTGTCTTTGACCATCTTTATGCCATCTTTTCTGCACTGTAACTTGAGGCATAGATTCAGTGGATGAGAGGTATACGTATCTGTCTTAACTAAACTCCCCAAAATATGATAATCTCCACATTGTGTCCATATATGGTGTTTTGTGATGATCTCCATTTGCTGTAAAAAGAAACATCTTTCATGAGGTTTGATAGATACACTTATATGTGGGCATAGAACAAAACATATTTAGGAATTATGCCAGGTTGTCCATGTGAGCTAGTAGATTTTAAGAATCATGACCTTCCGTGCTCCCCTATCCAACCTTCCTTTATCACAATCATCCCGTTTCCCCAAGTTCCCCCCATCCTCCCCTTCTCACTTTTCTCTCCCCATCTTCCCTTACCCCCATCCCATCCCACCCCCAAGATTCCAATTTTCTCCCTGGCAATTTTATCTACTTCCCATAGCCAAGAGGATAACTATATGTTTTTCCTTGGGTTCACCTTCTTACTTAGTTTCTTTAGGTTCACCAATTGTAGACTCTGTGACCCTTATTTATGGCTTGAAACCAATTATGAGTGAGTACATCCCATGTTCATCTTTTTGGGTGTGGGTTACCTCACTCAGTATAGTATTTTCTATTTCCATCCATTTGCATGCAAAATTTGAGAAGTCATTGTTTTTTACCGCAGCTTGTACTATAATGTGTATATATTCCAAACTTTTAGTTAAGGGAGCCACCTTAGGGTTGGCAAGAGACTTGAACCTAGAGTGGCTCCCAAGAGCCCAAGGCGATGTCCCCAGCTAGTTCCTTGGGCAGTTGAGGATAGGGAACCCAAAATGACCCTATCCTATAGCAATACTGATGAATATCTTGCATATCACCATAGAACCTTCATCTGGTGATGGATCCAGATAGAGACAGAGACCCACACTGGAGCACTGGACTGAGCTCCCAAGGTCCCAATGAGGAGCAGAAAGAGGGAGAACATGAACAAAGAAGTCGGGACCACGAGGGGTGCACCTACCCACTGAGACAGTGGAGCTGATTTATTGGGAGCTCACCAAGGACAGCTAGACTGT
The DNA here is from genome assembly GCF_018167655.1 of Microtus oregoni. Taxonomy (NCBI): domain Eukaryota; kingdom Metazoa; phylum Chordata; class Mammalia; order Rodentia; family Cricetidae; genus Microtus; species Microtus oregoni. Next base: position 1,600,292 of record NW_024544754.1, read on the forward strand.
AACTGAAAAAGCATGGGATAAATCGGGACTCTCTGAACATTGCGAACAATGAGGGCTGATGAGAAGCCAAGGATAATGGCACGGGGTTTTGATCCTACTTAATGTGCTGGCTTTGTGGGAGCCTAGCCAGTTTGGATGTTCACCTTCCTAGATATGGACGGAGGGGGGTGGACCTAGGACTTACCACAGGGCAGGGAACCCTGACTGCTCTTTGGGCTGGAGAGGGAGGGGGAGAGTAGTGGGGGGAGGGGAGAAGGGTGGGAGGAGGGGGAGAAGTGTGGGAGGAGGAGGAGGGAAATGGGAGGCTGGGAGGAGGCAGAAACTTGTTTTTTTTTTTCTTTTCTCAATAAAAAAAAAATCCTTTAAAAAAAAAAAGAATCATGGCCTAACTAGCCTCAAGAATTTGGGTAGCTCTCAAATAGTAGGCATGAATTTTCACCCAATTAGATAGCTGATGGTTATCACCAATATGTGAATGCTACATGCTTTGTTGTTCTGGTAACTGTTGTTGCTTGTATATGTTGTGGTGTTGGAAGTTTTTCTGTATATGTTTTGCTTCTATTGGTTAATCAATAAAGAAGCTGTTTTGGCCAATGTCTTAGTAGAGTAGAGCTAGATGGGGAAAATTAACCTAAATGGTAGGAGAAAGAAGGCAGTGTCAGAAGATGCCGTAGAGCCGCCAGAGGAGAAAGATGCAAACTACAAGCTGGTAGGCCATGAGTCTCATGATAAAATACAAAATAATTGGAATGGATTAATTTAAGAGATTAAAGTGAGCTAGAAATATGCCTAACCAATCGGCTAAGCAGTGTTTTAATGAATAAAGTTTCTGTGTGGTTATTTTGGGGCTGAGAAGCCGGAAACAAACAAGTGACCGCTGGCTAAAATGCTGTAGCGAAGTAGAACCATAAATGGATCATTTTTTTATGTGTCAAGAATTTATTTATTTTTTAATATTAAATTTCTTTTTTTTAATTTATTTATTTATTAAGGATTTCTGCCTCCTTCCCGTCACCGCCTCACATTTCCCTCCCCCTCCCCCAATCAAGTCCCCCTCCCTCATCTGCTGGAAGAGCAATCAGGCCTCACCAAGGCCAGCTGGCCTGGGTCTGAAAAAGCATGGGATAAATCCTGACTAGCTGAACATAATGGATCATCTTCTTTGCCAGCTAAAGTAGTATTTTCTAGTACCATGCTTTACCCATAGGAAGGAAGCTTCCAGGTTTGATATAGCTCAAATAAACTGAGTGTTCTGTACTATGTGTATGCTGTCTTCAGCAATAGATATTTACCTTCAATCCCTAAGAGGCACTCATGGACAACAGCCATATATTGCTTTGAGAGTCACGTGGACTACTGTAGCTAACTATATAGGAGGAGATTTTTAGTACTTAATAATGGGGATTTTGTTATTCTCTTTTTCTTATGGGAAGAAATGCCAACTATAATGACAAATACATTTGAGATACATACATATGTGAGTATATATGCATATACGAGTACATGGGTACACAAATATATTGAATATCATTTAAGTAAATATAAACTACTAATTCCTTGATGCCTTATCAAGATTCCTCGGTGTTATTTGTACCACCTTCCTCCTCCTCCTCCTCTGTGTTGATCTCCCATCCCTCTTCTTCTAAAATGTTTTCATCTGTTAAACTTTAAAGATTTCCTTCAGGATAAAGTTAATTTAATAAATTATTTAATTTATTAAAACATTGGTAATTATATTTGCTTGAATCTGTATTCCATTTGCAGGTTAAATAAGCACAATCATAAATTTAAGAGCAAATCACACCTTAAGATCAGAAGTTGAGAACTGGTACAAAAGAGCTCATTTGGAATATTAAATATTAATGGGGAAATGATGTCAGTAAATTTAATCTAAAGGTCAGTTATGTCTGGTCATCAACTAGAAAAATAATCCAAATTTATATTCACAGCTCTCATATAAATTATAAATGGCACACAATAATTTTTGTACTGATGTATATTGAGTTTATTGATAATTATAATTTACAGCTGTCTTTTATAGTGGCCTTCCTCATTATCTTAAGAATATTTTTTATTTCATTGGCAATATTTTCCTAACATTGCTTTGAGGATGGTTAGTACTGTTACTAAAACATAATTATCATCACTCATCACATATTTTTTGTCATTTACCTTCTTGAGAATTAATTTTATTATTCTGTTTAGTTGCTCTTTTATCGTCTTACATAGATTAAAGTGTTAGCCAGGAGTGAGAAGATGTTTTGCACTTATTATACATAGAAGGAAGAACTGAAAAGCTACACAATTCTTCTTTAAGAATCTTATATTTCTATTTGCTATAGATCTCTGATTATATAATGCAATGCATGCAACAAGAGTAAATAAATGTTATGTTACTTATAACTATTAATATAAGTAAATTCCAAGAAATATTCTGATTCAGATATTCATATATTAGAATAAAACTTCTCTGAAGGCATTAAGGAAATATGGAAAAGTAAGATTTGCCCATCTATACTTGAAACAGAGTTTTAATTGCAATCCTTTCCCTGTAGTGGTTACTTGTCTCACTACTCACTTGAACAGAAAATTTATTCTAAGGCACTGAACACAGCAACTGCACAGCTTAACTCCTCTGGGGTATAAAATGAGGTAAGAGCCTCATTAGTCTAATGTTAACAGAACTCTGGTGATTGTGATAAGCCATTCTGACAGAAGTGAATGTACAAGTTCTTTCCAATCTTGTTTTCCATATTCATAACATTCACCATGCTTCTCATATATTTCTTCCCCCTTCATTTACCACTTTTACTGACTATAGGAATATCAGCTTAAAAATACTGTGCCACCTTTGATTATTGCTTATTATTATTATTGCTTATTATCCATCAATTTGTATAGTATGCTATTACCTTTCTGAGGTTTATATTTTTTTTCTTTAATATAGGTCCAAATTTTAGAACTCAAATCTTATAGGCATGCATATATAATCTTCTTTATTTCCAGATGATCTGCATTTTGTTTTTAACACACAGACCTGACAGAGATGTGGATAAATGACTATGGAATCTTAGACATAAGACAATGCCTATGAGGAATGTCCTATGGGGTAAAATATGACTATAAGGGCAGGGAAGTATGAAAAAATCTAAGAATAGAGGGGTAAAAAAGTGACTGGTTTCTCTAGCTTTTGATGCCATACTATCTTTAGCATCAAGCTGAAAAATATCAAACAGAAGTGGAAAAAATATTTTGTATTTCTTATATGAACCCAGATTCCTGTGTTTATGTCTAAAATTAGGTTCCTTTCGTGGTTCCTGGTTTGCCCATGGCTGTGTTATCCATTACATAATATCATCTCTTGGGAGTTAGAAACATGATGATCAGGAGTTCAAGAACATTCTTAAATATATGAATTTCAAAAATATCCTGAATTTTTGTAGCATAATACTTCATCCATTTTGCCTTCAAACTCCCAGTTCTCTAAAACATGCAAATTGTGAGGAATTTATGCTTCATCAAATGAGATCAGAATATTCTCTTGATCTCTAAATTTCCATGTTTATTTCCAGCAATAAATGTTCATCCCCTCCTCTAATAATAATAGGGAGTTTTAATCTTTTTATCATAAACTATAGAACATAGCCATATTTCATGATTATATACATTTTTCTGTTATCATACTTATAGTAGTACATACAGCAGAAATTTATACACATGATTGAATAAAATAATCTATAGATAAGAATGTGCATTCATTATACATGAATGTGGCTGTGTAATATTTATTTTTAAAAAAATATCTGTGAATTTACATTGTTAAAACAGAATATCAGGCATTCTGGAATGTGTATGGCAATGACAAATTAACACTTTATATAAGCTAAATCATTTAATGTGTATATTTATTAAACTTTGTAAAGGATTTTTTTTGATTCCCTCTTTACTGTCTTTTAAACATCAAACAAGAAAACATTACTTTTCTTAGATGAACTGTCTGATTTTGTTTATGTATATAAAAGGTTTTCCAGTAAAATGAAATTCTAAGTAATAGACATCATGTTTTTGTTTGGTTTTCCTTATTTCTTCATTGAAAATATCAACCACTTATATCTGCTATGTGCTTTGGTCAAAAGAAGTAAATCTTGATTTATTGATTCCCATGTAATTGCACTTTCTGTTTAATGAAGTTTCAAATGCTATGATATTTAGATTTATTATTTATGCTAAATACAAAATACAATATTGAGTTCTTTAAATAATACTCAAGAAATACATATCCTTTAGTTAAAGTTTCTGTAGTCTTCTAAAACAAATTTACAATTTAAAATGAATTGTTCCTTCTAAAAGAGAATTTACATATTTAGAGAAATACTCAAAATCACATATAGTACTTGAATTTAGCAGTTCTTATTTTAGGTGAAGCATTAGTTAAAGAAAAGAATAAATTTCTTAAAATTGTATGTAGGTGTAGATGGAAGCTACTGCCCTTCCCAAAGTCATTCAATCCCAACAACACACACACACACACACACACACACACACACACACACACACAGGCTTATATTAATTATAAACTGTTTGGCCTATTAGTTCAGGCTTATTATTAACTAGCTTGTACAACTTAAAATAACATATAATTCTTACCTATGTTTAGCCACATGGCTTTGTTCCTTACTCAGTGAGCTCTTCTCATTTGCTTCCTCTGCATCTGGTTTGTTATTGCAGACTGAGCCTTTCTTCTTTCTGGAATTCTCCTAATCATTTTGCTCCACCTATATTTCTTTCTTGGCTACTTACAATCAGAATTTTATTAAACTAATACAAGTGACAAATCTTTACAGGGTGCAAGAGCACTATCTTACAGCACTTTCCCTTTTCTCATTTCAAAACAAGAATTCTAAATCTAATCCCCTTTTTAGCTTTTTTCTTGACCATTATCCATAAAAACTTGTAACCAACACTCTAAATAAAGACAACATTCAGGCACGGCCGGATCACCAGGTGGCAGAAGGCAGCCTGATTACCGGGGGACAGAAGGCGGCCTGAGGACGCCCAGCACAGCCAGCGGGGACCCACTGGGACAGGCTGGAACTGCCTGGGACTGGACCCGCAGCAGAGGACACAGGCTGCTGGTGGCAGGAACCATCCCAGCAGCAGAAGCAGGCAGCAGGGACCGCACGCAACACCGAGAACAGATCGCCCCACTTCAATTAAACCAAAGAGGTAGGCCTTAGATTGGGGAGGTCCCTGGCAAAGGAGGAGCCCGGTCCTATTCCTGAAGACCCTTCTGAGTGGTGAGAGGGATCTTGGCCCCCAGCAGGAACCAGGAAACAGAGCAAGGGCATTTTGTAAGAGGAGCCCCTGGCGAGCAGGGAAACCTGAACCAGTTTTAACAATCCCCTTAGATAGCACCTAAAGGAGGAGATGGGCAGGCACCAAGGAAAGAATTCACCCAATAATCTTAAAAACAACATGAATACACCAGAACCCAATGATCTTACAACAGAAGGTCTCCAACACCCTAACACAGAAGAAGTGGAAAAAAATGACTTTATGAAAATAGTAGAATCCCTTAAACAACATGTGGAAAATGCCCTTATAGAAATGGATGAGAAGTATAACCAAAAATTTGAAGAAATGAGTAAATACGTACATAATACATTGGGAAACCAAGAAAGAATGATCAAACAGGTAATGGAAACAGTTCAAGAATTGAAAACTGAAATGGAAGCAAGGAAGAAAACACAAACTGAGGACCAGCTGGATATGGAAAATCTAGGTCAACGAGCAAAGCCTACAGAAACAAGCATAATCAATATTATACAAGAAATAGAAGAAAGAATCTCAGATTCTGAGGAAAACATAGAGAAAATAAATGCTCTGATCAAAGAAAACTGCAAAGCTAAAAAATTCTCATCACAAAACATTCAGGAAGTATGGGACACAATAAAAAGACCAAATCTAAGAATAATAGGAAGAGAAGGAGAAGAGTCACAGCTCAAAGGCCCAGAAAATATTTTGAACAAAATTATGGAAGAAAACTTTCCCAACATAAAGAAAGATATTCCTTTGAATATTCAAGAAGCATACAGTACACAAAACAGACTGGATCAAAGGAAAACATCCCCTCGCCATATAATAATCAAAACACAAAATATATAGATTAAAGAAAGAATACTAAGAGCTGCAAAGGAAAAAGGCCAAGTAACTTATAAAGGTAAACCAATCAGACTTACACCTGATTTCTCTATGGAAACAATGAAAGCCAGAAGGTCCTGGATAGAAGTACTGCAGAAGCTAAGAGACCATGGATGCAAGCCCAGACTACTATACCCAGCCAAGCTTTCATTCACTATAAATGGAGAAATCAAGACATTCCAGGATAAGAACAAATTTAAACAATACGTAGCCACGAACCCTGCCCTACAGAAAGTAATAGAAGGAAAACCGCAACCCAAAGAATCCAACACTGCCAACACTGCCTACAATAAATCGGGCATCTAGAGACCCTTCACTAGCACACCTCAAAGAAGGGACACACACAAATTCTACTTCAAAAACAATAAGAAAATCCGGCATAAACAACCACTGTTCATTAATATCACTTAATATTAATGGTCTCATTCACCTATAAGAAGGCACAGGATAAGAGATTGGATACGAAAACAGGATCCAACATTCTATTGTTTGCAAGAAACACATCTCAACCACACAGACAGGCATCTACTCAGAGTAAAGGGTTGGGAAAAGGTGTTTCAAGCAAATGGTCCTAAGAAAAAAGCAGGTGTGGCCATACTAATTTCTAACAAAACTGACTTCAAACTAAAATCAATCAGAAGAGATCGAGAGGGACACTTTATACTCATAACAGGAACAATTTGTCAGGATGACGTCTCAATCCTGAATATTTACGCCCCTAATATAAAAGCACCCATGTATGTAAAAGAAATATTACTAAAACTCAAGGCAGACATCAAACCACACACACTAGTAGTAGGAGACTTCAATACACCTCTCTCAGCAATGGACAGGTCAATTAGACAAAAACCTAATAGAGAAGTAAGAGAACTACTGGAGGTAATGAAGCGAATGGACTTAAAAGACATCTATAGAACATTCCACCCAAATAGGAAAGAATATACCTTCTTCTCTGCAGCCCATGGACCCTTCTAGAAAATTGACCACATACTCAGAAACAAAGGAAACCTCCACAGATACAAAAAAAAATATCAGTGTCCACCTGTGTCCTATCAGATCACCACGGATTAAAGTTAGAATTCAACATCAATCCTACCTCCAGAAAGCCAACAAACTCATGGAAACTGAACAATCAACTACTGAACCACACCAGGGTCAAGGAAGAAATCAAGAAAGAAATTAAAGTATTCCTTGAATTTAATGAAAATAAAGGGAGAACATACTCAAACCTATTGGACACTATGAAAGCATTGCTAAGAGGAAAGTTCATCGCACTAAGTGCCCACTTAAAGAAAACAGAGAAAGCATACATCGGAGACTTAACAGCACACCTGAAAGCTTTAGAAAAAAAAGAAGCAGACACGCCCAGGAGGAGTAGAAGACTGGAAATAATCAAACTGTGGGCTGAAATCAACAAAATAGAAACGCAGAAAACAGTCCAAAGAATCAATGAAACAAAAAGTTGGTTCTTGGAGAAAATCAACAAGATTGATAAACACCTATCCAAACTAATTAAACGACAGAGAGAAAACACACAAATTAATAAGATCAGAAATTGAAAAGGGGGACATAACCACAGACACAGAGGAAATTCAGAGAATCATTAGATCTTACTACAAAAGGCTGTATGCCACAAAACTAGAAAATGCAAATGAAATGGACATTTTTTTAGATAAGTGCCACATACCAAAGCTAAACCAAAACCAGGTGAACGATATAAATAGACCTGTTAGTCGCGAAGAACTAGAAACCGTCATCAAAAATCTACCTTCCAAAAAAAGCCCAGAACCAGATGGTTTCAATGCAGAATTCTACCAGAACTTCCAAGAAGAGCTAATACCTATACTCCTTAATGTATTTCACAATATGGAAACAGAAGAGTCATTGCCAAATTCCTTTTATGAAGCTACAGTTACCCTGATACCAAAACCACACAAAGACCCAACCTAGAAAGAGAATTACAGGCCAATCTCACTCATGAACATTGACGCAAAAATTCTCAACAAAGTACTGACAAAGCGTATCCAAGAACACATTAGAAAAATTATCCATTATGATCAATTAGGCTTCATCCCAGAGATGCAGGGCTGGTTCAACATACGCAAATCTATCAATGTAATCCAGCATATAAATGAACTGAAAGAAAAAAACCATATGATCATTTCATTAGATGCTGAAAAAGCATTTGACAAAATTCAACACCCCTTTATGATAAAAGTCTTGGAGAGATTAGGGATACAAGGGTCATACCTAAATATAATAAAAGCTATTTACAGCAGGCCGTCGGCTAACATTAAATTAAACGGAGAAAAACTCAAAGCCATCCCACTAAACTCAGGAACATGACAAGGCTGTCCATTCTCTCCATACCTCTTCAATATAGTGCTTGAAGTTCTAGCAATAGCAATAAGACAACATAAAGGGATCAAGGGGATTCGTATCGGAAAAGAAGAAGTTAAGCTCTCGTTATTTGCAGGTGATATGATAGTTTACATAAGCGACCCCAAAAACTCTATCAAAGAACGCCTACAGCTGATAAACACCTTTAGTAATGTGGCAGGATACAAGATGAACTCAAAAAAATCAGTGGCCTTCCTATACACTAAGGATAAGGAAACAGAGAGGGAAATTAGAGAAGCATCACCTTTCACAATAGCCACAAATAGCATAAAATATCTTGGGGTAACTCTGACCAAGGAAGTGAAAGATCTATTTGACAAGAACTTTAAGTCTTTGAAGAAAGAAATTAAAGAGGACACCAGAAAATGGAAAGATCTTCCTTGCTCCTGGATTGGGAGGATCAACATAGTAAAAATGGCAATTCTACCAAAAGCAATCTATAGATTCAATGCAATCCCCATCAAAATCCCAACAAAATTCTTCACAGATCTGGAGAAGACAATAATCAACTTTATATGGAAAAACAAAAAACCCAGGATAGCCAAAACAATCTTATACAACAAAGGAGCATCTGGAGGCATTACCATACCTGACTTCAAACTCTACTACAGAGCTACAGTATTGAAAACAGCTTGGTATTGGCATAAAAACAGAGAAGTCGACCAATGGAATCGAATAGAAGACCCTGACATTAACCCACAAACCTATGAACACCTGATTTTCGATAAAGGAGCTAAAAGTATACAATGGAAAAAAGAGAGCATCTTCATCAAATTGTTCTGGCAAAACTGGATGTCAAACTGAAGAAGAATGAAAATAGATCCATATTTATAACCATGCACAAAACTCAAGTCCAAATGGATTAAAGACCTCAATATCAGTCCGAACACACTGAACCTGATTGAAGAGAAAGTGGGAACTACTATACAACAATTGGGCACAGGAGACCACTTCTTATGTATAACCCCAGCTGCACAGACTTTAAGGACCTCATTGAATAAATGGGACCTCGTGAGACTGAGAAGCTTCTGTAAAGCAAAGGACACTGTCGCTAATACACAAAGGCAACCCACTAACTGGGAGAAGATCTTCACCAACCCCGCAACTGACAAAGGTCTGATTTCCAAAATATATAAAGATCTCAGGAAACTAGACCGTAAAAGGCTAACCAACCCAATTATAAAATGGGGCATTGAGCTGAACAGAGAATTCTCAACAGAAGAAGTTCAAATGGCCAAAAGACACTTAAGGTCATGCTCAACTTCCTTAGCAATCAGGGAAATGCAAATCAAGACAACTTTAAGATACCATCTTACACCTGTCAGAATGGCTAAAATCAAAAACACCAATGATAACCTTTGTTGGAGAGGTTGTGGAGAAAGGGGTACACTCATCCATTGCTGGTGGGAATGCAAACTTGTGCAACCACTTTGGAAAGCAGTATGGCGGTTTCTCAGGATATTCGGGATCAACTTACCCCTGGACCCAGCAATACCACTCTTGGGAATATACCCAAGAGAGGCCTTATCAAACAACAAAAGTATATGCTCTACGATGTTCATAGCAGCATTGTTTGTGATAGCCAGAACATGAAAACAACCTAGATACCCTTCAATGGAAGAATGGATGAAGAAAGTGTGGAATATATACATATTAGAGTACTACTCAGCAATAAAAAACAAGGACTTCATGAATTTTGCATGCAAATGGATGGAAATAGAAAACACTATCCTGAGTGAGGTAAGCCAGACCCAAAAAGAGGAACATGGGATGTACTCACTCATATTTGGTTTCTAGCCATAAACCAAGGATATTGAGCCTATAATTAGTGATCCTAGAGAAGCTAAATAAGGAGAACCCAAAGAAAAACATATAAGCATCCTCCTGAATATTAACCTTCAGCAAGCGATGAAAGGATACAGAGACAGAGACCCACATTGGAGCACAGGACTGAAATATCAAGGTCCAAATCAGGAGCAGAAGGAGAGAGAGCACGAGCAAGGAACTCAGGACCATGAGGGGTGCACCGACACACTGAGACAATGGGGATGTTCTACTGGGAACTCACCAAGACCAGCTGGTCTGGGTCTGGAAAAGCCTGGGATAAAACCGGACTCTCTGAACATAGCGGACAATGAGGACTACTGAGAACTCAAGAACAATGGCAATGGGTTTCTGATCCTACTGCACGCACTGGCTTTGGGGGAGCCTAGGCAGTTTGGATGCTCAACTTACTAGACCTGGATGGAGGTGGGGATTCCGCGGACTTCCCACAGGACAGGGAACACTGATTGCTTTTCGGGCTGAGGGGGGGGGGACTTAATTGGGGGAGAGGGAGGGAAATGGGAGGCGGTGGCGGGGAAGAGACAGAAATATTTAATAAATAAATAAATTTAAAAAAATAAAAAAGGCAAAATTCAATAATCTATTTTTTAGGAATGTGGGATAATTTTATAGGTCAATTCCTATTGTGGGTACTGATAATCTTATAGGGACCCAAAGTAAATTTAGGATTATCATCAAGTCCAGACTGCAGTATTCTTTGAGGCTGCATCATGTCATCCAGGAGTCTTATGGCTGTTCTGGATATAGAAATCAGAGGAAACTACAACAAAGGTACTCTGAAATGTTAGATCATCTGGGTCATCTTTTCCTATCAGAGATTTTCAGGGGGTCTTGGTCAATCAAACTGTTTCTTTTATAACCAAGAATGAATACACAGCCTCTCATTTCCTGTGGAAACAAAAGTAAATTCTCTTCTCCAAGGTAGCATATTTTTGACTTAAATATTGAAGTCAAGGCATCTTAAAAATATATATGTTAGATTAACCCAGTGGCATTTATACTCATGTCTTTTAGCAGTTCTTGCTTCTTCCTTAGCTGGCAAATAAGTCAAAGACAACACACTGACATACAGGATACAGATTCTCTGTGTAATTCCCATCTTTACATGACTTTTTAAAAACTCTTTTAAATTATTGTTTTCTTTTTTTTTTTGAGACAGGGTTTTACTTTTCTTTGGATGTCCAGTATCTAACTCTGTAGACCAGGTTATCCTGAAATTCACAGAGGTCTGCCTGCATTTGCCTCCCTAGTGCTGGGATTAAAGGCATATGCCACCACACCTGACTATATTTATTTTCTAAAGGACTTATTCTATTATTTTTTTCTCTCCCAAACCTATATTTTTAAATATACTATAAACCATTTATTGCTTTTATCTTTTCCCCCTCTGAATTTGCCTTTACTGTATATCTCTATCTTTTTCTGACTGCATGAGCCTTTAGTCTGCTAAGCAACACAAGTAGGATTAAAGCCACATTTTTGGTGACTGGAACTCACTCCTTGGCTTCATGAGAGATTATCTGTACGGCAGAGGTACTGGTGGAAGCCACATTTCTTACCACAACTCTGTGGAATTTCTAGTCCATGCCACCACCAAGAAGCATGCTGTCAGCTGCTCATAAACACTATTTAAGTGTTTGGTAGCAGGGCCTCATAAAAAAGCTGTCTGTCTAGTATCTTTTTAAAAAGATTTCTTGGGTTTTATGTGGAGTTTTTGACAAATGTGTGAGCATCATTTGTAGACAGAAGTTTCTGTCCTGGCCAGTTCTGTAGCTGTTTAGTCCAAACAAAACACATAGAGGCTTATATTAATCAGAAACTGATTGACCTATTAGTTCAGCCTTATTATTAATAAGCTCTTACAGCTAAAGTTAACACAGTATTCTTTTTTATATTTGGCCATGAGTTTGGTTCCTAACTGTGTGAGGCAACTCATCTTGCTTCCTCTGCATGTGGCTGGTTGAGTTTGCATGTAGGTTTTGCATCTTCTAATCTGCTTCTTTATATTACAAAGGAAAAAAAAGGGAAAAATCTGTATTTTTAATTAGATTGCATATGAATTTATCTAAATTGCTAAACATTTTTGAGAACACTTTATAATATTAATTTCAAGAACCAATTTGGAGAAATTAGGAAGATATAATAGACAAAATTATGTGTCTTTTCCAAAGGATGCTAAGTAAGAAAATACATATTTAACAAAAATTCTTTTCTTTTAACTTTTTTGGTATTGAGAAAAGGAGAAAAAAAACAAATTTCCTCCTCCTACCAGCCTCCCATTTCCCTCCCCTTCCTCCCACCCTTCTCCCCCTCCTCCCAGACTTCTCCCCCTCCCCCCACTCCTCTCCCCCTCCCTCTCCAGCCCAAAGAGCAGTCAGGGTTCCCTGCCCTGTGGAAAGTCCTAGGTCCTCCCCCCTCCGTCCATTTCTAGGAAGGTGAACATCCAAACTGGCTAGGCTCCCACAAAGCCAGCACATTACATTGGTTCAAATCCCCGTGCCATTGTCCTTGGGTTCTCATCAGCCCTCATGTTCGCCATGATCAGAGAGTCCAGTTTTATCCAATGATTTTTCAGTCACAGTCCAACTGACCTTGGTGAGCTCCCAATACATCAGCTCCACTGTCTCAGTGGGTGGGTGCTGCTCCCCTCGTGGTCCCAACTTCTTTGCTCATGTTCTCCCTCCTTCTGCTCCTCATTGGGACCTTGGGAGCTCAGTCCAGTGCTCCAGTGTGGGTCTCTGTCTCTGTCTCCATCCATCACCAGATGAAGGTTCTATAATGATATGCAAGATATTCGTCATTATTGCTCTAGGATAGGGTCATTTCAGGTTCCCAATCCTCAGCTGCCCAAGGAACTAACTGGGGACCTTGGCTTGGGCATCTGGGAGCCATTCTAGGTTCAAGTCTCTTGCCAACCGTAAGGTGGCTCCCTTAACTAAGAATTGTGCTTCCGTGCTCCCCTATCCAACCTTCCTTTATCCCAATTCTCCTTTTTCCCCAAGTTCCCCCCATTCTCCCCTTCTCCTTTTTCTCTCCCCATCTCCCCTTACCCCATTCCCACCCCACCCCCAAGCTCTCAATTTTCTCCTAGGCAATTTTGTCTAATTCCAATAGCAAAGTGAACAACTCTATGCCTTTCCTTTGGTTCAGCTTCTTACTTAGCTTCTTTGGGGTCACCAATTGTAGACTCTGTGACCCTTGTTTATGGCTAGAAACCAATTATGAGTGAGTACATCCCATATTCATCTTTTTGGGTCTGTGTTACCTCACTCAGGATAGTGTTTTCTATTTCCATCCATTTGCATGCAAAATTTGAGAAGTCATTGTTTTTTACCGCAGCATAGTACGCTAATGTGTAGATATTCCACACTTTCTTCATCCATTCTTCCATTGAAGGACATCTAGGTTGTTTCCAGGTTCTGGCTATTACAAATAATACTACTATGAACATAGTTGAACAAATGCTCCTGTCATATGATAGGGTATCTCTTGTGTATATTCCCAGGAGTGGTATTGCTGGGTCCAGGGGTAAGTTGATCCCAAATTTCCTGAGAAACCGAAACACCAATTTATAAAGTGGTTGCACAAGATTGCATTCCCAAAAGCAATGGATGAGGGTTCTCCTTCCACCACAGCCTCTCCAGCAAAGGCAATCATTGGAGTTTTTTATTTTAGCCATTCTGACAGGTGTAAGATGATATCTCAAAGTTGTTTTGATTTGCATTACCCTGATTGCTAAGGAGGTTGAGCATGACCTTAAGTGTCTTTTGGCCATTTGAACTTCCTCTGCTGAGAATTCTCTGTTCAGTTCAGTGCCCCATTTTTTAATTGGGTTAATAAGCAATTTAAAGTCTAGTTTCCTGAGTTCTCTATATATTTTGGAGATCAGACCTTTGTCTGTTGTGGGGATGGTGAAGATCTTCTCCCAGTCAGTAGGTTGCCTTTTTGTCTTGGTGACAGTGTCCTTTGCTTTACAGAAGCTTCTCAGTTTAAGTAGGTCCCATTTATTCAATGTTGCTCTTAAAGTCTGTGCTGATGGGCTTACACATAGGAAGCGATCTACTGTGCCCATCTCCTTTAGGGTACTTCCCACTTTCTCTTCTATCAGGTTCAATGTGTTCTGACTGATAGTGGGGTCTTTAATCCATTTTTACTTGAGTTTTGTGCATGGTGATAGATATGGGTCTATTTTCATTCTTCTACATGTTGACATCCAGTTATGCCAGCACCATTTGTTAAAGATGCTTTCTTTCTTCCATTGTATACTTTTGGCTCCTTTATCAAAAATGAGGTGTTCATAGGTTTGTGGGTTAATGTCAGGTTCTTCTATACGATTCCATTGGTCGACATCTCTGTTTTTATGCCAGTACCACACTGTTTTCATCACTGTAGCTCTGTAATAGAGTTTGAAGTCAGGGATGGTAATGCCTCCAGACAATCCTTTATTGTATAGGATTGTTTTGGCTATCCTGGGTTTTTTGTTTTTCCATATAAAGTGGATTATTGTCCTCTCAAGATCTGTGAAGAAGAATAGATTGCATTGAATCTATAAATTGCCTTTGGTAGAATTGCCATTTTTACTATGTTGATCCTCCCAATCCAAGAGCAAGGGAGGTCCTTCCATTTTCTGGTACACTCCTCAGTTTCTTTCTTCAAATACTTAAAGTTCTTGTCAAATAGATCTTTCACTTCCTTGGTTAGATTTTCCCCAAGATATTTTATGCTGTTTGTGGCGAACGTGAAATGTGAAGCTTCTCTGATTTCCCTCTCTGATTCCATATCCTTTGTGTATAAGAGGGCAACTGATTTTTTGGAGTTGATCTTGTATCCTGCCACATTACTAAAGGTGTTTATCAGCACTAAAAGTTCTTTGGTGGATTTTTGGGGGTCGCTTATGTACACTATCATGTCATCTGCAAATAACGAAAGTTTCACTTCGTCCTTTCCAATTCGAATCCCCTTGATCTCCTTATGTTGTCTTATTGCTATTGCTAGAACTGCAAGTACTATATTGAAGAGGTATGGTGAGAGTGGACAGCCTTATCGTGTTCCTGAGTTTAGTGGGATGGCTTTGAGTTTTTCTCCGTTTAATTTAATGTTAGCTGTCGGCTTGCTGTATATAGCTTTTATTATATTATGTATGACTCTTGTATCCCAAATCTCTCCAATACTTTTATCATAAAGGGGTGTTGAATTTTGTCAAATGCTTTTTCAACATCTAATGAAATGATCACATGTTTTTTTCTTTAAGTTTATTTATTTGCTGGATTACATTGATAGATTTCCGTATGTTGAACCAGCCCTGCATCTCTGGGATGAAGCCTACTTGATCATAATGGATAATTTTCTGAATGTGTTCTTGGATACGGTTTGCCAGTATTTTGTTTAGGATTTTTTCATCGATGTTCATTAGTGAGATTGGTCTATAATTTTCTTTCTTGGTTGAGTCTTTGTGCGGTTTTTGTGTCAGGGTCACTGTAGCTTCATAAAAGGAATTTGGCAATGCCTCTTCTGTTTCTATATTGTGAAATACATTAAGGAGTATAGGCATTAGGTCTTCTTGGAAGTTCTGGTAGAATTACGCATTGAAACCATGTGGTCCTGGGCTTTTTTTTTGGTAAGGAGGTTTTTGATAACCTCTTCTAATTCTTCGTGACTAACAGGTCTATTTAGATTGTTCACCTGGTCCTGGTTTAACTTTGGTATATGGTATTTATCTAAAAAGTGTCCAATTCCTTTACATTTTCCAGTTTTGACGCATATAGGCTTTTGTAGTAGATCTAATGATTCTCTGAATGTCCTCTGTGTCTGTGGTTATGTCCCCCATTTTCATTTCTGATCTTATTAATTTGTGTATTCTCTCTCTGCTGTTTGATTAGTTTGGATAGGTGTTTATCAATCTTGTTGATTTTCTCAAGGAACCAGCTTTTTGTTTCATTGATTCTTTGGATTGTTTTCTGTGTTTCTATTTTGTTGATTTCAGCCCTCAGTTTGATTATTTCCAGTCTTCTACTCCTCCTAGGTGAGTCTGCTTCTTTTTTTTCTAGAGCTTTCAGGTGGGCTGTTAAGTCTCCAATGTGAGCTTTCTCTGTTTTCTTTAAGTGGGCACTTAGTGCTATGAACTTTCCTCTTAGGAATGCTTTCATAGTGTCCCATAAGTTTAAGTATGTTGTTTCTTTATTTTCATTGAATTCCAGGAAGACTTTAATTTCTTTCTTAATTTCTTCCTTAATCCAGGTATGGTTCTGTAGTTGACTGTTCAGTTTCCATGAATTAGTAGGCTTTCTGAGGGTAGCCTTGTTGTTGAATTCTAACTATAATCCGTCGTGATCTGATAAGACACAGGTGGTTACTAATATTTTTTTGTAACTGTGGATGTTTGCTTTGTTACCAACTAAGTGGTCGATTTTTGAGAAGGTTCCATGAGCTGCAGAGAAGAAGGTATATTCTTTCCTATTTGGGTGGAATATTCTACAGCTGTCTGTTAAGTCCATTTGATTCACTACCTCCAATAATTCTTTTATTTCTCTGTTAGGTTTCTGTCTGATTGACCTGTCCATTGGTGAGAGAGGAGTGTTGAAGTCTCCTACTATTAGTGTGTGCCGTTTGATGGCTGCCTTGAGTTTTAGCAATGCTTCTTTTATGTACTTGTGTGCTTTTATATTAGGGCCATAGATGTTCAGGATTGAGACTTCATCCTGATGAACTGTTCCTGTTATGAGTATAAAATGCCCCTCTCCATCTCTTCTGATTGATTTAAGTTTGTAGTCAACTTTGTTAGAGATTAGTATGGCCACACCTGCTTGTTTCTTAGGTCCATTTGCTTGATAAGCCTTTTCCTAGTCCTTTACTCTGAGTAGGTGCCTGTCTTTGTGGTTGAGGTGTGTTTCTTGTAAACAGCAGAATGTTGGATCCTGTTTTCTTATCCAATCTCTTAGCCTGTGCCTTTTAATAGTTGAGTTGAGTCCATTGACATTAAGTGATATTAATGATCAGTGGTTGTTAACTCCGGTCATTTTTTCAGTCGTAGAGTTTGTGTGTTTCCCTTCTTTGATTTGTGTTGGTGAAGGGTCTCTAGATATCTGAGATATTGTGGTCATTGTTGGACTCCTTGGTTAGTGATTTTCCTTCTATTACTTTCTGTAAGGCTGGATTTGTGGCTGCGTATTGTTTAATTTTTTTTTTCCTGGAAAATTTTATTTTCTCCATTTATAGTGAACGAAAGCTTGGCTGGGTATAGTAATCTGGGCTTGCATCCATGGTCTCTTAGTTTCTGCAGTACATCTATCCAGGACCTTCTGGCTTTCATGGTTTCCATGGAGAAGTCAGGTGTAAGTCTGATAGGTTTACCTTGATAAGTAATTTGGCCTTTTTCCTTTGCAGCTCGTAATATTCTTTCCTTATTCTGTATGCTTTGTGTTTTGATAATTATATGGCAAGGGGATGTTTTTCTTTGATCCAGCCTATTTGGTGTTCTGTATGCTTCTTGCACCTTCATAGGTATATCTTTCTTTAGGTTGGGAAAGTTTTCTTCTATAATTTTATTAAATATATTTTCTGGACCATTGAGCTGCACTTCTTCTCCTTCTTCTACTCCTATTATTCTTAGGTTTGGTCTTTTTATTGTGTCCCATATTTCCTGAATATTTTGTGATGAGAGTTTGTTGGACTTGCTGTTTTCTTTGATCAGCGTGTTTATTTTCTCTATGGTTTCTTCAGAATCTGAGATTCTTTCTTCTAACTCTTGTATTCCGTTGGTTATGCTTGTTTCTGTAGACTCTGTTTGTTTACTTAAATTTTCCATGTCCAGCCGGCCCTCTGTTTGTGTTTTCTTCTTTGCCTCCATTTCAGTTTTCAAGTCTTGAACTGTTTCCATTATCTATTTGATTATTTTTCCTTGGTTTTCTAGGGTATCATTCACTGATTTATTCGTTTCTTCAAACTTTCTGTTATATTTTTCATCTATTTCTATAAGGGCATTTTTTACATGCTGTTTAAGGGCGTCAATCACTTTCATGAAGTCAATCTTTTCTACTTCTTCTTGATTAAGGTGTTCATATCCTCCCGTTGTGAGGTCGCTGGTTTCTGGTGGCTTCATGTTGCTTTTCAGCATGTTGGGCGAATTCTTGCCTTGGCGTCTACCCATCTCTTCTTCCAAATGCTCCCTTATGGATCTTCTTTACCGGATCAGGTCTCCTTGCCTACCCAATGCTGGCTCTCCCCAACGTTGTCTCTCCCCAACGCTGGGTCTCCCCAACGCTGAGTCTCCTGGCACCGAGAGATCAGGCCTCCATGCTGGTGGGCAGGTCACAAACAATGTGCCTACTCTGCTTGTTGCAGGCAGGCCATAGAAACAAAGAGACTCCCGCCCGTTTGGGTGCCCCGAGGATTCTGACCCAGTGCCCAGACAGGCCGGGCTGGGTGATGTTATGTGCAGAAAGAGGGCAGTGGGGCAAAGTGGGGAGGGTTCTGGATGGAAGCTGGGTGGGCTAGGAAGAAAGAGGAGGTATGCAGGGAGTGGAGGCCCTGCAGAAAGCTCAAGAAGGATAGGGGGCCAAGAAACCTCTGAACTCCCCTTCCCAGACTGGCGCCGCGGGGCCAGAAACTCACCCCAATGCTGGGTCTCGTGGCGCCGAGAGATCAGGCCTCCGTGCTGTTGGGTTAACAAAAATTCTTAAAAATTATCTTTCCTCACCATTGTATCCAGTATCAGAGCTATCATGTATTCTCTTACAAGATCATCACTCATCCTTCCACTTATAATCTACCCTTGGTATATGTGGTGGCTTGAAAGGAAATGTCCTGCAAAGAATGTGGAACTATTAGGAGGAGGTAGAGCCTTGGTGAAATTCATGTCGTCTTGTTGGAGAAAATGTGTCATTATGGGATCAGGCTTTAAGGATTCTTTTGCTCAACCTTCCCTCAGTATGATACTAAGATGACTTCCTGCTGCTTTCTGATGAAGATGTAACAAGGATCATGCTTGCTTTCACACTACCATGCTCCCTGCCATGGTGATAGACTTAACTTCTGAATATGTAAGCCACCCAAATTAAATGTTTTTCTGTAGAAGGAACAGTGGGCTGCATCCCGCCAGCTGGCTAGCTTTACACCCAAAATAATAACACACAAATTGTATTCATTTAAATACTGGTCAGCCCATTAGTTCTAGCCTCTTATTGGCTAACTCTCATATCTTGATTAACCCATTTCTATTAATGTGTGTAGCACCACGAGGTGGTAGTTTCTGGGAAAGATTCTAGCCTATGTCTACCTCGAGTCAGAGAATCATGGCAACTGACTCACTTCCCTTCTTCCCAGCATTCTGTTCTGTCTACTCCACCCACCTATGTTCTAACCTATCAGGCCAAACAGTTTCTTTATTAATTAACCAATGAAAGCAACAGATAAATAGAAGACACTCCTACATAATTTTTCCTTTATAAGAGTTACCTTTGCCATATGTAGCTGCCCAAGGAGATAGACACTAGTCACCAGCCATCAGCCAGAAACTAACCAGTAGGCTTCAACCTCATAGTGATTCACAGCTTAATAGAAATGGATTAATTCAAGACTTAAAGAGCTATATAAAAGTATGCCTGAGACATTGTCCCAACAGAGTTGTAATTAATATAGTTTCTGTGTGATTATTTTGGGTCTGGGTGGCCTGAAAATGAATGAGCATACACAGTCTACAAAATAATACCAATGTGAGGCAACTATATCCACATAAAACCTGGGAGAGCTTGGAAAAACCTAGACATAAAAGAATAAAATTTAGTATAGCCTCTTGGTGGCTCCATATTGTTTCAGATGGGTTCTGTTTGCTAACAGTCATCAGGGTGACATGACTACTTTAAAAGAAGACTTCCTGACTCAGCATTGGCAGCAAAGGCTGTGTGGCTTCTTTAGGAAGGGGGCTTCATTGTTCATACTAGTTGCCTGTACAGTTCTGGCTTATTCAGGAGGCCAAGCACTTAAATGAGTTCTGTCAGCAGAATGTTACAAATTGATTAATGGCGACATAGACCTGCTGTCACCCTGGAGCTGGGGTGGTATATGTGGCTCTCAAAGGCAGTGAACATACCTCCAACATTTGGACTAGATAGAGCAAACAGGAAAGGCCATAGAGTTGGTCCTAACCTTACAAGCTAAGCATAAAAAATAGATGTTCCTTGTAAGAAAATACGTATAGATATGCACGCATTAAAAATAGATTCAGATGAAAAAGACCTCTAAATGAGATACAATATTGGAGAAATGTATGTAGACTCGGGGGAGAGAGAAAAAAAAATGACAGTTATAATATAAAAGAGTAAAGACAGTCATATATTAAAGAAGTAAAGATAATAAAATAAATATCAAACATGTATAAAAAGTAATAGGTAAGAAAAATAAGCCATTTAAAGGTGCAATATACATAAAGAGTATGGATTAAGTATATTACTGTGTTTTTTTTTAATTTTATGACTGTGAATGAGCAAAGTACCGGAAGACATTTCATTGTATGGGCTGGGAAATTAGATCAACATATATATTCTAAAAGTATCGTGACTGCAAAATTTGGGTCTCATAATATATTGCTTTAGAAGAGGGGTTCTACTTTTATTTCCACAGAGGATGAAAACCTGTGGATTCCTTACAGACTAATGTGATTTGAAGAACCAAGACCCTCAGAAAAGTTTCCATGAACCTCCCAAAGTACCTTACCCATCAAAAAGCATGAAGCAGTTTGGAAAGAACGACACCCAAATTTCCAACTATTGTTTATAAATATTGGTTTTTATTAAAGGAGGATATGATGTAGAGATGAATGCATTGCATTGGTATTGATCTTGGTCTATTGATCCAAATTTGTGGTCAGATTTGCTATATCTATTTCTTCTCTTAATTAAGGCATTGTCCTTGTGCATTTCATTTAAAAATGTAATGTATAATTAAGAAATACAGGTTAATAGATAGTCAGCTATAATAGTCAAGCTTGTAGTAATGTTAATTAGGTTTTATAGATATACAGAGATGTATTTCAGACAGATAGGTATTCTTCAAACCTTTGAGGGACTAACAGATTATGGATTTTAAAATGTTTTAAGAGCTTAGGACATTTCATGAAAATGAGACACATCTGCTCCTGGAAGCATCAATCTACTTCAAGAAGATGATAGGCATCAAAGAGGCTCCTTATGGAGTTTGTTAGACATTTTGGCAAGGAACTTCTCATGACTGGACTGTCTGATGGTATGATGCATAAACTGGAAATGTAGGACCCACATGAAAATGACTGCTGAACTTGCCTAAAGAAGGTGAGACAGTCTTTCAGGGTTCCTGTTTCATGAAATAATTTTTCACATATTCTGGAGGACACAGAAAAAAGTGACTGAAAACTGCAAATATAGGCAAAACTGTCTTTCAAATTTTCTGCTTTATAGAAAAGTCTGCCAGATACTATGTGCCTGTAGGTTGAAGATGAATGCCCCAATATTACAGAAGAACTTTGGGTGACTGTCCCAGCAGCAAGATGTCTCTGTCAATTCTAGAGTTTTGGAAATTTCTTAAAATGTGCTTCCTGTTAACTTAGGTAATATTATATCCTTCTGGAGTCTTTGATGGAGTTGAAGAAGAGATTTTTATAATTAAAGTATTCCTTAGGTATGATAAAAATGAAATAGATATAAATATTGTAACTGTAGCTCTTGCTTGATACTTGTTTTGTTATATGTGATTGTACTATGTTAAAGATAAAACCTTCCTTTTTATTTAGACAGAAAAGGGGAGGTGATTTGGGATTCCCCTCTGTATGGTCTGAATCTACTTTGTTACCATTGGTTAATAAAGAATCTTCTTTGGGCCTATGACAGGTTAAAGCAAGTCAGGTATTCCAAGCAGAGATAGAGGAAAAACAGGCAGAGTCGAGGAGAAGCCATGGAACTATCAATGGAGAAAGATGCCAACCACCAGCCAGAACCTTATCAGTAGGCTACAGTCTTGTGGTGATTCAGAGATTAATAGTATTTGGTTAGTTCAAGATGTAAGAGATAACTAAAAATATGCCTGAGACATTGGCCAAAAACTGTTGTAATTAATATAGTTTCCCTGTCATTATTTCAGGTCTTGGAAGCTGAGAAATGAAAGAGCAGTCTGTGTCAACAGCCATGATGTCTCTTCACAGTAATATAAACCCTAACTAAGACAGAAGATGGTACTAGTGATGGGGATATTGTTGTGGTAGGCCTGACTATGCTTTTGTTTTGATGAATTTGGAATTCGGTACTTTTGAGTTAGAAAACAATGGCATGTTTTAAACACTACTAAATGGGCCATCATCATTATCATCATCATTATAGTAATAAGAGCCCATAGTAATGGAAGATAGTGGTGTTAAAAGTTACTTGAACTGTAGCAAGTTCACTCGAGAGGTTTTGGAGAAGAAGAACTTTATTATGTTTCCTGGAGATCATTCTTGTGATATGTTGGTGAAAAATGTAGCTGCTTTTTTCTCTTGTCCCAAAAGTCTGCCTCAGGCTAATATGAAGAGTTTTACATTAATTCTGTTGGCAAAGGAAATCTCAATACAGCCTAAAATAGAATCTGTTTTGTGTTTACCAGTGTTAACTATAGTGAAGATATATAATGAAAAGGAGAAAGCTGAGGAAGGAAAAATATTTTAGGGGAAAATAGCTCCAAGAAGTGGAATAGACCTTAATCTTGTATTTAAGGAGATAAACAGATTAAGAAATTGGATAAAGGGAATGGTGACCTCAAGGCAAGATCACACCCAGCTAAATTTCTAACTCATGATGCCATGGTGTGAGCCTATATTCCCAAAATTGAGAAGGCTAGTGAATCTCCGCATGTGATATCAGCTTGATCTATAGAGCAAGTTCTGGAATAGACAAACTTCAGTAGTGAAGTTAATCATAGAAACAAAAACCTAGTAAAGATTTAATTGAACATTTGAGCCATAATCTATCCCCCAAACCAGAACTTGCTATCTTTGGTCATGTAGTTCTAGTATTAGAGTTAAGAATAGAAGAAAGGGGCTATGGAATTTGCCTCCATGTCTAAGCAAAGCCACTGATGCCAGGGATGTATTAGCATACCCCTGAACAGAGGTCAAGAGAGGCCATTGCATGAAGCTATGAAGTTGAAACATGGATTCTCTTGGAAAACCCAAAATGTTAAAGATGCCAGAGCCATGGAATAACTGAGAAGCAAAGCTGCTAAAAGAGAGTGAAACCAGCACAAGAGAAAGAAGTATATTAAGAGTTAAAAAATCTAAGGAGCATTTTGACATCACATATGGAGATGCAGGGTTTACATTTTTCCCAGCTGGTTTTTATTCTTTACTGTGATCCAGTATTTCCTCACTATGCTCTCTTCCTTACATTTGGTATGGTAATATATATCCTGTGTCATTATATGTTGGAAGTATGTGATCTACTTTTTTTATTTTTATTATATAAGAAATTACAGTTAAGAGATTACATGAATCTCAGAATCTTAGAACAGACTTTGAACTTTAGATGTTTAAATTTTAGTCTCTTATAAATAGTGGGAACTTTTGATGTTGGACCAAAGCATTTTGCAATATGATATGGCTACAAAGCAGGAAGGAAACAGAATATGGTGATTTGAAGAAAAATGGCCCCCAAAGAGAGTGGCACTATTAGGAGATATGTACTTGTTGTAGCAGTATGACTTTGTTGGAGGAAGTGTGTCATTGCAGAGACAGGCTTTGACATCTATTTTGCTTAAGTTTCCCTAAGTCTGCTACAGTTCACTTCCTGTTGCCTTCTAATCAAAATGAAGTCAGCACTATGTCTGCTTGCACACCAGCATGCTCCCTGCCATGACAGGATAACTGACTGAACCTCTGAAAAAGCAAACCTCCCAATTAAATATTTTACCTTCATAAGAGTTGTGATGGTCATGCTACCTCTTCACAGCAATAGAAACCCTAATTAAGACAGGAATCATACCTTTTAAGTACTATGATATTAACATAGAAAAAGGAAATAATGAATTAGCTGTTTTAATTACAGATTCAGTAGTTTTCCACTTATTAAATTTTATTTTATTGTATTTTCTGTCCTACAAACTGTCTACTTAAATTACTTTTCTTCATTGCATAAAACATGCTTGAAAGGACTGATAAAAACACATGTTTTTTAAAGGTGACCTAATTGTACTACAAGTTGAAGTATTGGTTTCACATTCATTATTCTTTTCTACACTTTTTGAAGGAACTTTTAATGTAGACCATGTAAGTATGCTCTGATGAGTCCTTATGCAGGTGTTAATTAATGAATGACTCCTTGGTGATCTCTGCAAAAAAATAAAATCTTATAATTGCAAATAAATGGAAGTGTCTTTTATTCAGTGGCATACCTACATGTAAAATAATCTGGAAATTAACTGAAACTGTAAAATCAACAAGGTCACCTTCACAACATTTTTTTTCTAAATTTAGAAATGAATTTGAGGACTTGTCCCACTGTATTTATGCCTGGGATATAATGACACATTACTTCGTAATAGCCTAATGTAGAAAAAAATCCAAACTTTATTTTCCTATAAGAATGAATTTTTAATCACGTAATTGCTATTCTTCTACTGGTCTTAGTGTTTTCATTTTCTCACATAAATAAATTATTTTTCTTTTTGAAAAGTTTCTATGTGTCAAAAACAATTTAAAAATCAACAATTTCAGTTCACAGAAGTTTTCATTTTAAAAAACTGTATTCACTTATAAATATGCAATACTGTACAATAAATAATTTAAAGTCTATTAAATTTATATACTCCTTTAATTCTACAAATATTTAGTGAGTTTTCCTAAATGCCAGGACTATTTTAAAAATTAAGCATTTATCAGTTTGCAAAATGATTCTCATGTTCATATGAATTCTCGAGGTTTAAAAAATACAAAGTTCAAAAAAGTATAATAAGGACATATCTAAGAAGAAAGGCCCAGAATGTGCTATGATAAACATTCTAGTTATCAGAGAACCCTTCCAAAGAAATGGCCGTTAATATAAAAGAACCTAAGGGAAGAACATGCCTGATATGTACAAAGAATAGAAAAAGAACAGTGTAAATCTTATTGAGTAAGCAAAAGTTCAACTACTAAAATATATAGGTAAAGAAATAGAAAATATAAGAATACCTGTGGTGTGTAGGTGTATGACCATTGGGGTATTATTTTGAGGCTTGGAAAGTCACTCAAGTATCAAGACTTCAATGATGTTACATAGTTTTTCAAAGAATAACTTTGACAATTGGGAAGGGAACATCCTGCAAGTGTAGTTTAAATGGACAGCAGAGATGAAAATGATTTATGAGAGGATAAGAGAAGTACTTATTGAATGTTAGTACGAGCCTTTAAAACCTTTAAAACCCACTTCCCTATAACAGAAATAAGAACATCAGCTTCAAAATCAGCTTTTATAGAACTCTAGATGCTAAGTGACCATTTTCAACAATGCAGGGAACCTTCATTCAAGAAAAATGAAGGGCTTTTAGTAAGATTACTGAAATATGTGCATTTCCCCTTTTCTTTTCCATTCTCTTGCCTCTTCAGACCCTGATTATATAATAACTCTCAAATTACAATGCACTCTATTGGTCTAGAGTAACTGGAGAAGACTAACAAGCCTGGAAGTAGCCATTAAGCCAAAAGAATTTTTATTATTTGACCAATATGATGGCTTCATGGACACACTAAATCTGATTCAAAACCATTCAATACTAAAAGTTTTTCTGTAATGTTCCTTCAAGAAAAAGACTTAGTGACTGATGTTTGCTATCTCAATTCTCTGAGGCCATGGTATGTGCTGAATTATACAAGAAAATTACTAAAATCTTAAAGAAAAATCTGTAGAAACAGATATCACTATATTCTTTAAAGAGATCTGATACATATTCATAAATCTACAAATAAGTGTACATGTACATGTTAGTGTATATAGCCAGAACAAAACTTAGCAGACCTTAGTGTCTTAAATATCTGACTATGAGTATCTGAAAATTAAAAAGGGAAGGTTAAGTCAAAGTTTTCTACTGACAGAGACTAAAAATGAGTAAGGCTCAAGTCTCTCTCTCTCTCTCTCTCTCTCTCTCTCTCTCTTTCTCTCTCTCTCTCTCCCTCTCAAATACACACACACACACACACACACACACACACACACATAGGATGGGGAATTATTTTCTTCTTCCAACTATAGTTCTGAGTTCCCTTCTCATTTACAAGCCAATCTATTCTTTTCCTTGCATATCATTCCCAGGCCCTAATAATTCTATCATGTAATTTATTATTAAAATTTTAGGAAAATAATGTATATAGCAATATAGTAATGAATTTCCTGAAAATATTTGCATATTTGATTACATTAAAGGCAACTGAATAGCCATACTACTTTGGAAGATTTTTCTCATTGAACTAAATATTTTTTCACTATGTGATCTATGGTCATATACCACATTATTTACGAGAAGTTCTTAGGACTTATGTCTCCAAATAACACACATGTGGGATTTTATAAGAGCCTTATTAGTAATTGCCAAACTTGGAAGCAGAAAAGTTCTCATTTAGTAGAAATAAAAAACACGCATTAGTTTATAATTTTATATAAATATAATTATTTCATATTTGTATACATTTATTATTTCAATTATCAATATATTTAGTTAGACATGAAAAATAAAAATATCTGTGGCATGTAGATATGAGTTTGAGCCTTGGGATTATTATTTTAATACTTAGGATGCCATTCAAATTTTAAGCTGAAGAGTTCAATGATCTGTCACAATTTTTCAAAGAATAACATTGACAGTTGGGTAGTATGTGCACTAATAATGCTTACTGAATGTCGCATGTTTCAAAGTAAACTCTAGATCAGTTTATTGATTCACTCAAGACAAAATATGCATTGTGTATATGTGTGTGTGAGAGAGAGAGAAGGGGGAGAGATAAAATACTATAAGCAAGAACCATTCAGAAGGTCTCTTTAATCTTATAATTATGTATATTACTGTATCACACTAAACATTTATCTGTGTTTACATGAAAAATGAATCTAAACCTCTTATTGTTTTTATGTCATTAATCCAAAATGAAGATTGAAGAAATACCTCTAATTTTAAAAACTTTCTATTTAAATACAGCGATTTTGACATATAAAGTTTTTCCTTAGCAAACATTATTTTCTTCTAAATTCAATGTAACAGTAATTGGGCATATTGGACACTGTAAAGTTAATCATGAAAAGGATTATATGTACAAAATCAGAAATGTCATATACAATTTTAATTTTGGAAACTGAAAAAAAAAAGAAATTCTCTTTGAACAATCCATAAAATGATTGTAAACATGCTCCTTGGGATATTTGTTGATAAAAATATAACTCAAGTTGGTCAGTGGCCATCAAAACATTTAGGATGGAACTAGAAATAATTATTCTGAGCTAGGCAACCCAGACCCAGAAAGACACACATGATATATACTTATTTAAAAGTAGATTTCAGCTATTAATGATATTCACACTATAATCCACAGATACAGAGAGACCAAGTACAGAGAACTCCAGTGGGATTCATGGATGTACCTGAAAAGAATACATTTTGCATGTGGATTGGTGGCAGGTGGGGTTGAGAACAGGAGAAATCATGTTGGGGAGGGAGGGACAGAGGGAGACACAACCTGGAGAGACAGCTAAAACACAGGAAAATTTAAGGGGATGTGGGATACGAAACCTATTGCAGTAGAAACTTCCTGGAACCTCTGAGGGTGATCCTAGAAGAACTCCTTGTAATCGAGAATATGGAGCCTGGAATGGCCACCTTCTGTAACAGGCAATATGGACGGAGGGGGGAGGACCTAGGACTTAACACAGGGCAGGGAACCAGGACTGCTCTGTGGACTGGAGAGGGAGGGGGAGAGGTGTGGGGGGAGGGGGAGAAGGGTGGGAGGAGGGGGAGAATTGTGGGAGGAGGGGAAGGGAAATGGGAGGCTGGGAGGAGGTGGAAACTTGTTTTTTGTTTATGTTTTTTTTTTCTTCTTTTCGCAATAAAAAAAAAGAGTTTTTGTTAAAGCAAAAAAAAAAAAAAAACTTCCAGTGTTGGTGTGGGGGCACCAACATAATTACAAAACCACGGACCTATGAACTATCTTGCTTGCAAGATGTACTGTGGCAATGGTGGCTCAGAGTTTATGGGAGTGGCCAACCTATGACTCCTCTAATTTGAAGCCCAAGAAGCAAGAGCGAGCCCTTGTAATTCCTGGATGTCCAGGAGCAGAAACAGGAAGTTGGAAAGCCCAGAGACCTAGAGTGGAACACAACAGGAATAAAGAAAGAAAGAAAGAAAGAGAGAGAGAGAGAGAGAGAGAGAGAGAGAGAGATGTGATGATACCTGATGGTATTCTACTATACACATAGGGCAATGCCCAGCTGATCAGAGTGCCTAGTCATCACAAAGGTTTCATCTGGCAGCTGATGAGAGTAGATGCAGAAAAATACAGCCAAAGCAGCAATCATAGGGCTTGCATCAGTCTGTGCATGCCTGCTGTGGTTGTGTATCTTGATGTTCTTGTGAAATTTGTGGGACTCCCAACAGTGGGAGTGGATTTTGTCTCTGACTTTCTTGTCCTCTCTTGAGACCTTTTCCTTCTTTGTATGTTGTATTCTCCAGCCTTGATATGAGGGTTTGTACCTAGTTTTATTGTAACTTATTATGCCTTGTTCAGTTGCTATCCCTGGGAGACCTACTTATTTCTGATGGGAAATGGCAGAAGAGTCAGTCTGGGGAAGAAGGGAAGTGGGGAAGAGAAGAACGAGAAGGAGTGGATAGTGGGGAGGCTGACAGAAGAATAAATAAAAAGAAAAGGAAAAACAGCTAAAGCCCTATCATTTTTTTTCACAAAATTTATTGATTACATTAACATCATTAAACAAATTGATTTTGAGACTACTTGGGACACTTTCAGCATACAGTTCATTTTAGCAGACAAACATCTCAAGCATTTGAGGTGTATCAAACACCAAAAACACAACAGAATATTTTGTACCAGTATTATTGGATATGTCTACAAAGCATTCCCAAACATAATGATGATCAGGGAGCAGAGGGAATGAAGTGATGGAGGAAGGTCATTGGCTAATAAAGGAACTGCCTTGGCCCATTTTATTGGTTAGAAGATAGGTGGGAGGAGTAAACAGAACAGAACGCTGGGAGGAAGAGGAAGTGAGCTCATACTCCACAGCTCTCCCCTCGGGAGCAGACGCCTCAGAGAGACGCCATGCCCCGCTCCCAGGCAGACGCACGCCATGAAGCTCCGACCCAGGATGGACTAGGCTAGAATCTTCCCAGTAAGAGCACCTAGGGGCGCAACAGAGATGATTAGAAATGGGTTGATCTGGATATCAGAATTAGCCAGTAAGGGCTAGATAGAAATGGGCCAAGCAGTGATTAAATGAATACAGTTTGTGTGTTGTTATTTTGGGCATAAGCTAGCCAGGCAGCCAGGGTGCTGGGGACGCAGCCCTGCCGCCCCTATTTACTACAGTGAAGGAAGTAGAAATAGATGGAAGAGAGGAGGAAAGATGTAAGAATGGAGGATCAGGGAATTTGCTGTGAAATTGTGCCTTACATTAACATCAGAATTTATACCAATAAAGCTATATCAATATGACCACCCAAATATTCGCTGAACAAGGATGAATCTCACAAAAACATGAAACAGGATGAGAAAAGCCCCATGATGCCTCAAGCTTATACAAAAAGCTACAGGGAACTGGTTAAAGCTAGGAACATGAAAGGTGATTTTGTCATTCTTGATGAGAGCCATTCCAATTGGAGTAAGAAGAAATCTCAGAAAAGATTCTGTTTGTATTTGTCTGAGGGATAATGATGTTGACTAGTATTTTTAAAATATTTCTTACCTATTTGTTTTACTTTGTTTCAGAAGTCTTTGTTCAATTCATTGGCTCATTTATCTATTGACAGTTTTGTTTTATTATAAATTTAATTTTTTACTGTTCTTTATTCTTGCTATTACATACTAGTCTAAAGTATACATAGCAGAGATTTTTCTTCCACTTATAGGCTATCTATTTAATCTATTGAGAGTTTCTTTTACTGTGAAGAAATTATTAAATTTCTTTTAATCAAGCCTTATGTTGTTTGGTTTATATGTTTTATTATTTGGGTTCTATTCAGAAATGTCATTCCTGTTCCTATATTCTGAAGTGTTTTCCCCAAGTTTTCCTTAAGCAGTTCAAACCTTGTCAGTTGTAAATTAAGTTTTATGATGCATTTTTAGTTGATTTTTATGATAGATGAGCAATATGGAACTAATTTCAGTCTTCTGCAACTGAATATCTAATTTTCCAGTGTCATTTATTAAACATTTTTTCCCCACAACCATATGTTACTTACAGCTTTGTCAAAAAATAGTTGTCTAGAGATTGGTGGGATAATTTCTTTGTCTTTTGCTATAGGGGGCGGCACTATTAAAAAATGTGACTGTTTTGGAATAGATGAGATTTTGTTCTCACTTCGGTGGGCTTTAAGTTTTCTGAAGCTCAAGTCAGGTCCAGTGTCACTATCTCTTTTCCTGATGCCTGCCAATCTGGATGGAGAACTCTCTGCTACCTTTGCACCACTATGTCTGCTTACACAGCATGATGATATTGAACCAAACTCTGAACTATATGCCAACCTTAAATAATTTGTTTCCTTTCAAAGAGTTGTGCTCATGGTGTATTTTCAAAGCAGTAGAAACCTTACCTGAGACAGAAGTTGGCAGTAATACCATAACATCTTTGTTAATATTGCTCTGTCATGTAGTTTTGTTTCAGATAATATACTACCAACTTTGTTCTTTATGCTTTGGACACCTTTTGTAGTCTATGGTCTTTTGTGTTTACACATTAAATTTAGTATTATTTCCAATATTGCAAAGTATGTTATTGAACTTTTGAAAATTATTGCATTGATTAAGTATAGTATCTTTAGTAGGGTAGTCATATTCACAATTTTAATTCTGTGAATCTAGGAAAATAGAAATTATCAGAATTTTATACTGTTTTCATTTCATTGTTTCTGTGCAATGACTTCCTTGTAAAGATCTTCTACTTCCTTGTTTATATTTATTCCAAGATATTTTTGAAGCTGCTCTAAATGGGATATTTTTCTCGTATTTTCTCAGCAAAATTCTTATTCTTGTATATAAGCAGTTATTTGAGAGAAAAAAAAAAAACATGACATTTGTCTTTCTGGATCACTATAACCCCATTGATAATAAATCCAAAAAAATTAGTTTGCTAAAAATTCTCAAATTTGGTATAGAACATGGATCATTTCAAGTAAAATTATATCTACTCCATAAATATAATATCAATAAATATAATTTGAGGTCACCAAGTATCATAAATTTTACACTTTATTCCTTTATTATGATTTATTCCTGCACATTATCAATTTTTTCATATACCACATTGATATTCACCTTACCTGCAAATGTTTAAACATAAAACATCCATCTGAAAACTTGAAGAACCATTGTCAAGCTATAATATTAAATATAATATTTGATAAGCTATCAGTGATTTATTCTTCAAACAAATGGAAAAATCATATAAATGTTTTAACTGAATAAATTTCAGGAATAAAAATGACATTCTTATATTTCATAGTAGCTATCATATAGTAGGTATAAAGTAAATACTCAAATTTTAGCCTTTGACTAATACATTGAAGCTTTATATATAATATCAGGCTCTCTGTACTATATATTTGTTTTTGTGTTTATAAACATTTCACTAATATACATTATCAGAATATTTTTCCAAATTTAAATATTATGTTATTTAATCTTATCTAGAATTAGTGCACAGACAGCAATTTTCTAATGAATATAGCAAGTAGTTTGTTGTACTTACTATAATTTCTGTGTATTTGAATGACTGAATCATTCATTATTTCTAGATAACTGTGAGAAAACAGTATTGGAAAACATAGTTATTATTGATTCATAACTCTTATCTTGATTTCCTTCAGTGATCTGCCTATGGGCCTCTGACACTAAATTATGCATGGCAAACTCTGATTTTAAGTAGAATATAAGAATAATGTTGATAAGACAAATTGGAAGGAATGTCTTAAAAATTGGAATGTTTGCTTGTTGTAAAACATGTACCAATTTTCATGTAACATCATCAATATGCATCTGTTTGTACATGCCTAGGAGTTGCACATCCTCAAGATGATTGGCTAAGAGACCTTCATCCAGATACAGTCTCATTGGTCCTTGCCTTCTGAAAATATAAAATCAATTTTCCTAAGTCTTTGAAATTTTTCAGATAGGCTAGAAAGTCCAATAATGTTAGCACAGTTGTCATTTTAAAACTTTAAAATTGAATTTAAAAAAGTTTAATAAATAGTTAGAAACTTCTATTTGCCTGAATATTACTATAATTGTTCATAAATAAGCCAATATGTGTGCTAGCATTTCTTTCATCTCTTCACCAGTCTTGTTTTTAGTTCATAATTTAAGGAAAAATAGACTACTTTTCCATAAATTTAAAAAGTTCCATTTACAAAACATTATTATTACTTGTTCTGTAATTTTGAACCAAGAAAATATAAATAGAACATGTGATTTATTGCAAGCAAATTTATTGAAGTAAACAACTTCAATTCTTTGAAATGCTATATTAAATTATGTGTAGACACCTAGAAGAAACATAGCAGTAAATTTATTTTTCTGAATTTTTTCTATTTTTGGTACTTGGAAACATCATCATGAATTGATGTTCAATTTTAATCTGTTGTTCAGTACTTTATAATTGTAAATGCAATTTGATATTTATTGTCACTTATTATTGTGACTTAAGCTTTTTCTTCCTTGAGAAATCAAAACCTCTCGAGCATCAAAGGGAATTATAATTTATGACTTAGATATTTTACTGTTTTATTTTTCATTTATCTTCTATGAAGAGTTCTATCTCCTTTGTATTCAGAATTTGCTGAAAAAAACTCATACTTCCTCTCAGAAATTATTTTTCCATTGTCTTTTATATTAGACTGTTAATATATTAGACTGAAATTCATATTTACTATTTTGTAACTCAAAATGTTTACAATAGCAATTGTGTGGTATATCTTAACTAAAATTACTTTTGGACTAGATTGATTGATTCTAAATTAAACTGAATTCTAAAGTAAACCAAACTATTATAATTGAAAATACTACTATACTAAAGTTTAACATAATGACATTCTCCATTTTCTTTGTAAAAGGAAGAAAATCATGAAATAAAACATATTTATTTTCTTTACCCTCCAATAAATAGCCTATATATCTCATTTTTTTTTTCTGATGGATGTTGGTCTTGTATCTTATCTGTTGCTTTTATTGGTTAATTAATAAAGAAACTGCTTGGCCCTCTGATAGGGTAGAATTTAGACAGGCAGAGTAAACAGAACAGAATGCTGGGAGAAAGAAGCATAGTCAGAGAGTCGCCGTGATTCTCCCACTCCAGACAGACACAGGTTAATATCTTCCCTGGTAAGCCACCTTGTGGGCTACACAGATTATTAGAAATGGGTTAGAT
Organism: Microtus oregoni; assembly: GCF_018167655.1. Taxonomy (NCBI): domain Eukaryota; kingdom Metazoa; phylum Chordata; class Mammalia; order Rodentia; family Cricetidae; genus Microtus; species Microtus oregoni. The sequence goes on from NW_024544754.1 coordinate 1,634,350, forward strand.
CAATATGTAAGAGCTAGCCAATAAGATGCTGGAACTAATGGGCCAGGCAGTGTTTAAAAGAATACAGTTTCCTTGTAATTATTTCAGGTATAAAGCTAGCCATGTGGGTGGCCTGGTGCCAGGGATGCAGCTCAGCCGCTTGTATTTCAACACTTTTCTATTTTATCTTTGTTTGAATAGTCTCAAATTGCCTTAAACCTAAAATCCCACTTCATGTTTGATTTGTCATTTTTGTATAATGATTACCAAATGCTTAAGATAGAGCCCCATATATAACTTGTTTCCACAAAAGAAATAAAACTTACCATGAGTCATATCATATAAAATCTTATACATTAAATAATAATTTTAAAAAGGTTTAAGGTTTAAATGTTCTCATTTCACTATTATTTATATTATAAAATTATTATACATATTTACAAGTATTTTTTGATTAAGAGAGAAAAGATTGAATCTACTTCTTATTGTAAAATTATCTGTGCACTTTGCTACATTCAATTGAAGTTAATGTTCACCTGATTTCTGTCCAACAGATATGTTGTGAACAAGAAGGATTGGGAACACAAAGACTGAAGGTAATACTTGCTGTAATATCCACTTTTTCATAGCTCTCTGAATATTTTAGTAACAATACTCCTTGTATAAACCTTCTGTTGCAACAGCAGCTAACTTAGACAATTATCTTTGTGAGAATCTATAATAAGCATTCCTATACCAAGTGCAGGTATGGAAAATGATTTTGTCAGATGTTTAAACCCTTATTACTTGGCAGTAATTGCCTTAAACACCATTTAGAGAGAAAAAATGATTGTCATTAGGAACCCTTACCATGGAATATCAATTTAAACTCTTTTGGAAACATCTAAAACATCATTATTTTGAGTCTATATATTATTCAAGGTCAGTTTAAATCTTCATTTTTAATAAATTCGTTTGTTGCACAATATTCCTTTTCATTAACACAAGCAATGCTGATCTGAAAATGCTATTTGTGAATAGGGTTTTGGTCTCTTCTACTATATATGTAATGGTTTTCACTTCTCTGAATTTGAATTTTCTGCAACAGAGGAAAGACAAACTTCAAGCTAATACATGTAACTGATCATAAACTCCAAATGGCTCAGTGATAACATTAAACCAATTTACTATAATTTAACTTTACATAATTGAATGCATGATTAAATTCCAAGTTTAAATCTTTAGTTTTTTATTAAATATATGCTTTCTAATATTTCCTGTCAAGGCTGAAAATGTCAGGGTTTATTTTTTTGTGAGTAAAATATTACATATATGTAAGTAATTTCAAAAGAATGCTCCTAATGAAAACTCTTTCAGATAAGAGATAGATAATTGATAGATGATAGATGTTTCTATATCCATTAAATATAGTCACTCATTTCAATATGTCTGTGTGTGTGTCTTTGTGATATATATATATATATATATATATATATATATATATATATATACCTTTTACAGCCATCCATTTTATAGATTTTTGAATTGCCAAAATAGATTTGCTGATAGTAGCAAATCTGTACAGTTTTACTCTAGGAATTTTATTTAAGAATGCCCCATCTTTTTTTTTTTTTTTACAAAGTCAATACTCCAGTCTCCACTAACTTTGAAGGCAAAAAAAGAGCTTCCCATTTTTCTCATAACTTTTAGTATTATGGAGGAGATTCCAAGTGAACAATTTAATCAGAGATAGTTTATACAAATAAATTTTAGTCATAATATAGGGACATGAACAGTAGAGAATTGAACACTTTCATTTAAACAAAAGATTTAAAAGTACATGTTTGACTTTGACTATGTTTATTTGGGAAGAAATCATAAAAAGTTAAACCTTTACAATAAAAGATATAATTACTTTAAGTATTGCCTCATTGTAGAAAAATTTTCGAATTATAATCACTGATACCTTTCTCTCAAGGAGAAACTTTAAAAATCTATTATGCAACCAACATGCTCTTATTTAGAAATAACTGCTCAAACAGGAAGATTCAACTGACCATGATTCTTGAGTTAACAAATTCTCCTGGAATTGCCCTATTGTAAATAATATTAGCCTTAACTAATTTTTTTGTAGTTCTATTTTCTTTTGTATTTTTTGAAATAAGATGTTAATAAAAATGTAACATGAAGGCGCTACTTTTTTTTTCCTTTTGGAAATTGTCTTCTCTATCATCTATGCTGTAAACTTCAAATATATCTTTATGGCAAAAAATAAAGGAATTTTAAACCTCTTTATTTGCAGTACTCTATATTTGATACAGCATTAAAGAAATATTTCCTGATAATCAATTAAATTATTTTAGTCAATTCTAGGTTAAGAGATGTTATTTGATATGCAATAATAAATATTAATCAGAGAATTATTGTTTAAAACATTTATGGTGATATTTAAGATAATCATCAGTCTGACTACAGGGTAAGGTCAGTTCAGACACCCTCTCCTCTATTGCTTAGGGTATTATCTGGGGTCATTGCTGTGGGTTCTTAGGCATTTTTCTAGAGCCAAATTTCTTTCTAACTCCAAAATGGCTCCCTCAATCAAGATATCTCTTTCCTTGCTCTCATATCTGTCCTTCCTCCATCTTGACTAGCCCATTCCCTCAAGTTCTCCTCACCCCCCCCTTTCCCCTTCCTTCTACCTTCTGCCTCCCTGCTTCCAAAGTTTTGTCTTATTCCAATTTCCAGGTGGGTCTATATGTGTTTTTCTATTGGTTTCATCTTATTTTTAGTTTCTCTAGGATCCTGAACTATAGGCTTGTTGCCCTTTGTTTATAACTAGTATCCACTTACAAGTGAGTACATATCATATTTGGGTTTTTTGGGGTCTGGGTTATCTCACTCAGGATAATGTTTTCTAATTCTGTCCATTTGCATGCAAAATTCCAGATGTCATTATTTTTTTACTGCTGAGTAGTAGTCTAATGTGTAGATGTGCCAGACTTCCTTTATCCATTCTTCAGTTGAGGGGCATCTAGGCTGTTTCCAGGTTCTGCATATTAGAAATAATGCTGCTATGAACAGAATTGAACAAAAGCTCTTGTAGTATGACTGAGCATTTTGGGGTATATTCCCAAGAATAGAATTTCTGGATGCTGAGGTAGGTTGATTCCAAGTCTTCTGAGAAACCACCACACTGATTTCCAAAGTGGTTGCCCAAGTTTGCATTCCTACCAGCAATGGATGAGTGTTCCCCTTCCTCTACAACCTCTCCAGCATAAGTTATCATTTGTGTTTTTGATCTTAGCCATTCTGACAGGAGAAAGATGGTATCTCAAATTTGTTTTGATTTGCATTTCCCTGATAGCTAAGGAAGAGAAACATATTCTTAATTCAAAATAGGTGTTTTGAAAATACCTTAACTTCAAAATTGAAGTCAAAATGTATGTTACTTTGGAGAAGAGGTTTTGCTTTTGTTTCCACAGGAAATGAGAGGGCATGGATTCATTCTGAGTTAAGAAAAATCAGGTTTGGTCAAGGAAGACCACCTAAGAAATCTCTGGTAGGAACAAATGGCCCAGATGTCAGAGTTCTACAACCAGAACAGATTCAAGATTCTGCCTGAGATGATCAAGCCTCACAGGATACTCCAGTCAGGACTTGATCATAGTTCTAAATTTTCTTTAGGTCCCAATAAGATTATCAATGCCCCAACCAGCAGGAAGTAGCCTGGAAAACTATGACCACATTCCCAAAAACTGGACAATACATATTTTTTTTTAGAGGAGGAAGTATTATGGGACCATAGTCTGTATTCTTTCAATTATATTTTCAATAAGCATTTATTGCAGGAAGTAGAGGCAGGACAATCAGACAGGAAGTAGAAGTTTGTCAATGAGAATATGAGAATTCTGGGAAGAAGGAAGTCCATCTTTCTGCAGTCCTGACCACCCACAGAAGAAGCAAGATGTGACAGCCTCACTGAAAAAGGTATTGAGCCATGTGGTTAACATATACTAGAATAATGGGCTAATATATGTAATAAGAGTTAATTATAAGCCTGAGATAATGGGCCAATCAGTTTATAGTTAAAAAAACATTTATGACTTTAAGTATTATTTATATTATCAAGATTTTCATATATTCTTTTACTTTTAAAATCTATTTATTACTTATATACATTAGAATGAATTCAATTTATTTTATTTCTAAATATTGTTTTAAAAATTCTTGCAATGTATTTTGATCATATTCACCCCCAGAAGCCTTTTCAGGTCTATAATTGCTAGGCTTCCTTAGCCTTCTTATTCCCCAGGAAAAGGTGAGTGCACTATCAGCCCATTCTGCAACCCCACAAGCAGGACAAACAGATGTGATATGGAGTCAAATCAAAGCAAGAACTCAGTTTATTACTGTGAGGATCAGCTTCTTTAGGTTAAGTGACATAATGTCATATGGGGGCACCTCTAGTCAATGAGAGAGAGCCAAGCCCTCGCTTTGGCTGAAGGGGCATCTAACCTAGATTTTTCTGTCTTATCCACTCTCGGTACCTTGAAGACTATACATCACTCTCAAGCCAGGCTTTTCTCTATTCTATATGCCTCAAGGTACAGGCCCTGAAATCAAGTCAGGCTTTTCTCTGTCCTACAGGCCTCTAGGTACAGACCCTAAGATAATTTTGGCCTAACATCTCCCCTTCTTTTATTTTATATCCCACTCCCTACCCTGGTCACAAAGCCAGAATAGCCCACCAGGGAGAGAGTAAGGCTCAGGGCCAGCCACCACTATCCAGAGTTTTGGCCTGTATACCCTGAAATTGAGAGTTCATCCAAGGGGTGAGATATATTGAGGCTGTCATAATGTACTCAAATGGTCATGAGTTGTATCTGTTGTATCAGGTTTTGGAATGCTTGTTTCAGCCTTTGGAGAATGCATGGGCCAAAAAGATAGATCAATAAATAAATATCTATCGGCCCAATTAGGGAAGAGATGAATGTGGTAAACCATGAGAACCAATTAAACCAGGTCTCATAGGGGGTCCTTGACTTAAATGAATCAATATCTTTTCTTAACTCGCCTAGGGTTCTTGTTACTGTCCCAGAATGGTCCACATAGAAGCCACGTTCTTCCCTAAGTGTCCTATAAATTCCTCTCTGTTCCATAAATAGCAAGTCCAATTCTCTCCTATTTTGTAAGGTTACCCTTGCTAAGCAATCCAAAGACTTGTGTAAATAACTTATTGCAGTCTCTATCTTTCTAATTATGTCTAGCCTAGTCTGCTCACATCCCCAGGAAAAAAAAACAATAGTAATCAAGAACCCTCACAAACACACAATTTCTAATAGTAGATGTAGTCTGCTTACTTCCTAAGCATACTTATAAGGGTGTCTGCGGGAGGGCATGTCACCTAAGGACATGAGAACTCCCAGGCTCATTAGGGTAAGATGCCTGGTGTAGGATGCACCCTGAAAGCTTCCACATTCAGGTCTCCCTTCGATCCCTGGAATCCAGTTTCCCATGTCCCAGCTCCCACGTGCCAATTCACAGAGGTCAAGCATCAGGTAAGGCCACCATGTCCAGGGTGTCATCATCTGAGGAATCTGGTTTAGGATTCCTCCAGCATCAGCAATCAACAAGATTTACATCACCTTCTGAGGTTGATAGGGGGTTGTTGTCTGGGCCTTGTTTCCCTGTGTGAACAATTATCATGATTACCACTGGAAGGCCATCTAAAATAGATAAACAGGAGACACTTTCTTCAAGGGTCAGTCTCCCTTGGGCAGTGGTTATTTTTTTTTTCTTGTGTTTGAATTTAAGGGTTATCCACCATAATCTCTTTCTTTCTTATTAGTCATCTTGGTCTTCCCCATTGTTCTGAGGGGAGGGGAGAATTTTAAGTTATACATAGATAGCCAAATAGGTGTTTTTCCTCTGTTTGGGAAAAAATGTGTCAACAAGGGATCTGGTCCCTTCCATTGGTTAGTGACAGGATTATTCCAACTAACCTTTAAACAGGGCCTCATTAGTAGGTATCCCCATTGTTTCTGGAAACTATTTTGTTCATCTGATTTTTTTTAAAATTATAATATTGATGGTTAATAATGCCTTTTGCAATTGTAGATGGGGGAGACTTCTCCCCTTATTTTTCATAAGGACCTCATTGGTGATGTCTTTTGACAAATGCTTGACCCTGAGGGCTGTATGGGATCCCAGTGGTATGGGATATATTCCATCTCTGGAAAAATTCTTTTCATGTTTTACTTATAAAACATGGGCTGATGTTGGTCTTGACCTGTTGGGGTAGTCCCAATATAGCAAAACATTGTAAGACATGGCCTTTGGCATGGGTTGCCTTTTTCTCTGAGTGGGCAGTAGCATATATTTCAATTTGCCAGAGGGTAATGTCAGATGATATTATGTCCTAATCCTCTTGGGTTCACCCCTGCCCTTTGTATGATTATATCAGCTATTTGATCAACTAATGATGATGTAAGTTACAAAACAATCCCAAACCAGTTCATAATTATGAATAATAAAAGGGTTATTTATTTAAGGGGGAAACTTACAGATCACTGTCCTAGATGACAGTCCTCTGCATGAACAGAAATAGAGTCTAGTAGCCAGAAGCAGGAACCAGAAGCAAGATAGCAGGCACACATTTGCCATTGCTTTTACAGTATAAGAGACCATGCCCAAGTGGATTGGTATCTTAAGGGCTATTGGCTGAAGGAGCAGAATGTGCTCCTCCAACAGCACTTCCCCCTTTTGTTTAAATAAGAGAGTTCCAAACCCAATACAAAACCATATACACTAGGAACAGATAACAAGTATAAGATTAGAATTACAACCATCATAAAGAGTATTAAGCAAGGAACATATGCTAGATGTTTTAACAAACGTTCTAAGGAGTCTGAGTCTTATATTAAAGTGCCCCTCCCAGGATAGTGTGTACCCATTTTAGTGGTTGTGACTGCTGAACAATGGCAGCCAGCATGGTCTTTTTCGCTAAAAATATCCAGCCTTGGATTGGAATGTTAGGATTATATCTTACCAAAAATCCTGATGGAGCTTGTTGATGAATTCAGTGAGTGCCTGGCATCCCTAAGGGGGCCAGGAAATGATATCATAAGGTTGCCCCCCTTTTAGGAGATCATATAACACATCTAGTCTCACAGTCTCTACAGGCAACCAGGGCCTTACCTAGTTTATTTCCCGCAGTATCTTTTGTAACCCTTATAAAGTGGGGTTCATTTACTTTGGCTTAAGTGAGTGTTAATTAGGATCTCAGTATATAAAATAGGGGTACCATTTGTAATTTGTTTCGGGCTATTTTAAACCCATGTTGTCTGAGGAAATTAACAATATTGGTAACCCAGGGAGCTAGACCTGTTTCCTCCAAATGCCCAATGATTAGATCATCCGTATAAACATACAGGAGGGTATTATCTTTGTCATAATAAGGAGAGAGGATACTATACAAATATTATTGGAAAAAGGCCAGACTATTGGCCATCCTCTGTGGGAGAATAGGGCATTTTTATCTCTCATCATGTCGAAAGGAGTTAACTGCAGTAATAGAAAAGGTGAACTTTGTGCAATGCTTATCATGATCAGAAATTAAGAAGCAGTCCTTTAGATCAATTACAGTGAGGTGAAACTGGGAAGGGATTTCTGGGACTCATGGTAAGCCTCTTAAAGGGGCTCCTATTAGCTCCATACCAGCATTGATTGTTTGTAGGTCCTGTAACATCTAGGTCCCATTAGGCTTACATATTACAACCACAGGGCTGTTCCAGGGGCTCATTGAGAGCCTTATTCATCTTTCTTTAAGCATATTTCTGGCAATTTCCTTGAGCATCTTAAGTTTAAGTAATGGCCACTGCGCAACCCATACCAGCTTACCAGGTGCCCACCTAACAGGGGTACCCTGGGGGCAGTGGCCTCTACTTTTTGGGGTGAATGTAGGAGTTGGGGGTCTGCCTGATGACACCATACTCAGTTTTATCATCATAAAATGCTGTGTCTGGAACTCACCAATACCCCATTAACTAATAAAATGGCTTAGAGGCCTGCTTACAACCTGAACTTGTGTAGGCATTTTTTAAATAAGATTCTATCCTCTCAGAAGACTTTAGCTTGTATCAAGGTGAAAGAAAACTATCCAGTACAGATGGAATTGGAGACTCATTTTTTTTTGATTATTCAAGAAAAGTTTCCAGATTTTTCATTTTTGTGATTTGTGTTCACTGTGTACTTTCATTTTTTTGTGAAAGAATTTTAGAATTAAGATGATTATATTATTTTTATATTTTAGGTGTTAGCATATGATTTTATATCTTGCATATGTTGAAATATTTTTAAAAATAGAATTTTTCCTTTGTATGTCCTACTCATTCACAGCCTTGAGTAATTAATACATTCTTTCCTAAATCTAACACTTGTAGAAAGTTATTTTCCATTGAATGTATTTTATTTGGCAAGTTATACTCATCACTAAGCATATGGAATAATTAATGAGTATTATAGCCTTAATTGTGATTGCTTTTAAAGCTGGAGGCTACCTATTGTGCCAAAGCATTTATTTTGTAAATGTAACATTAATAAAAATTACCTTAATTAAATTATAGATAGTTATTGGGAATCATCTTCTATTGCATATAGAGAGGGAAAACTAAAATTCCCAGGTGAAATATATATTGTAAAGTTAATATGTGACACTATATATATGTATATATATTCATAACATATATAATTTATATAATCACATGATTTAAATTCTTACCACTCAACCTATATTTAACTTTACCAATTTTAAGTTTTTATTTTTTTTTTAAAAATGGCTAAGAATGTCTACTTTTATCTGGAGTTAAGAAAGCAATGTGTAAAATTGAGGAACCAAATTTAGAATATAAAAATTCACAAGTGTTAGGTTTTATATTGTTTCCCTTGTTGATATTTAATAATCTAAATGTTAAAATACCCTCTTAATTTCAACCACCATTCTTTAAATGAAAGATTCAAATCTAAATAATAGAAAGACCAATCTCATAGAAATTATTGGTGCTTACCCATATCATTTTTATTATCGTTGTTTAAATATAATATGTGAATTCATTGCTTTGTCAACAGTGGAAATAGTCTTAGTGTCATCAACTTAGAATTTAATGACACTAAGACTATCAAAAGTTTACAATCATAATTACTATAATTACTCCACCAATATCCCCCAAATAATTTTCTTATTTTTATGTCCTCTTTCAAGTCTTAAGGTATATTTTAAGTATCTTAGCTCTTCAATATTCACTACAAATAATCTTTTTTTATAAAGAGCAACATTTAATTAAATCTTTTTTTAAATTTATTTATTTATTATGTATACAATATTCTGTTTGCGTGTATGTCTCCAGGCCAGAAGAGGGCACCAGACCTCATTACAGATGGTTGTGAGCCACCATGTGGTTGCTGGGAATTGAACTCAGGACCTTTGGAAGAGCAGGCAATGCTCTTAACCACTGAGCCATCTCTCCAGCCCCCACTACAAATTATCTTAAACATGATATTTTTCTGATGTATTTTCTATAGCCTCACATAGGAAATTTATCAATGAGTTTCATTTGCCATCCATAAATATTTAATTTTAATTAGTAACTTGAGTTACTCATGCTTTTATGTTTATTAGAAATGTAAAATATTGTGGTAATACACTTTTTATATATGTTACATACAAGGTAATTTACCTAAATGTAGTTAAGATGAATTGTTTATTTCCTTGATAGGTTGGACAACATTTTGATCATATTTACCTTACCATTCTCCCTTAATTCTCCCCAGGACCATCTTCTCTTCCTTATTTGGAACACTTTTATCAGATTTGATTTTTTTAAATCACTTTTTCCCTCCAATTTCCCCCCGAGCAACCTGAATACGAAAATCAAAAGGAAATATAATATGGTTCAAATATCTCATATAGGTTATTGTCTAGAGGTGCTCTGTTATTGTTTCATCATTATTCACTAGACCATTTCTCCCTATAGATGGAAAAGTCATGATAGAATAATAGGGTATCTTTAAGGTATTCAAGTAGGTGTTAAAGTATACTACAAACAAATTTTAAAATGTTCCATTTGGTTAGGGGATTTATAAATGAAATTTACAGTCAGTTCAAAAGATTTAATAAGATAGGCATAAGAAGCTGCTATGAAAGTGTCTATCTGATAAGAGTGGTTATCAATCTTCCTAAAGCTCTGACTCTTTAATATAGTTCTTCATGTTGTGGTCACACCCAATCTTAATATTATTTTCTTTGCTACTTAATAAGTATAATATTGCTACTGTTAAGAATCATAATGTAACAGCCCAGCCTATCTGGGCGCTGAGTCCGAGTAGCCGGGGCTCCCGGGGGGCAGCAGTTCCTTTGTTTCTGTGGCCTGCCTGCACCAAGCGGGGTAGGCGTTTTGTCTGCAAGCTGCCCAACCAGCACGGAGGCCTGATCTTTCGGCGCCAGGAGACCCAGCATTGGGGTGAGTTTCTGGCCCACGGCGCCAGCCTGGGACGGGGAGCTCGGGGGTTTCTTGGCCCCCTGTCCTGCTTGGGCTCTCTGCTGCCTCTTTCTTCCTGGCCCACCCAGCTTCCGTCCAGACCCCTCCCCACTTCGCCCCCACTGCCCTCTTTTGGCGCGTAGCATCGCCCAGCGCAGCCTATTTGGGCGCTGGGTCCGAGTACCCGGGGCTCCCGGGCGGGCAGCAGTTCCTTTGTTTCTGTGGCCTGCCTGCACCAAGCGGGGTAGGCGCTTTGTCTGCGGGCTGCCCAACCAGCACGGAGGCCTGATCTTTCGGCGCCAGGAGACCCAGCATTGGGGTGAGTTTCTGGCCCACGGCGCCAGCCTGGGACGGGGAGCTCGGGGGTCTCTTGGCCCCCTGTCCTGCTTGGGCTCTCTGCTGCCTCTTTCTTCCTGGCCCACCCAGCTTCCGTCCAGACCCCTCCCCACTTCGCCCCCACTGCCCTCTTTTGGCGCATAGCATCGCCCAGCGCAGCCTATCTGGGCGCTGGGTCCGAGTACCCGGGGCTCCCGGGCGGGCAGCAGTTCCTTTGTTTCTGTGGCCTGCCTGCACCAAGCGGGGTAGGCGCTTTGTCTGCGGGCTGCCCAACCAGCACGGAGGCCTGATCTTTCGGCGCCAGGAGACCCAGCATTGGGGTGAGTTTCTGGCCCACGGCGCCAGCCTGGGACGGGGAGCTCGGGGGTTTCTTGGCCCCCTGTCCTGCTTGGGCTCTCTGCAGGGCCTCTACTCCCCGGGTGCTGCCTCTTTCTTCCTGGCCCACCCAGCTTCCGTCCAGAGCCCTCCCCACTTCACCCCCACTACCCTCTTTTGGCGCGTGGCATCGCCCAGCGCAGCCTATCTGGGCGCTGGGTCCGAGTACCCGGGGCTCCCGGGCGGGCAGCAGTTCCTTTGTTTCTGTGGCCTGCCTGCACCAAGCGGGGTAGGCGCTTTGTCTGCGAGCTGCCCAACCAGCATGGAGGCCTGATCTTTCGGCGCCAGGAGACCCAGCATTGGGGTGAGTTTCTGGCCCACGGCGCCAGCCTGGGACGGGGAGCTCGGGGGTTTCTTGGCCCCCTGTCCTGGTTGGGCTCTCTGCAGGGCCTCTACTCCCCGGGTGCTGCCTCTTTCTTCCTGGCCCACCCAGCTTCCGTCCAGAGCCCTCCCCACTTCGCCCCCACTGCCCTCTTTTGGCGCGTGGCATCGCCCAGCCCAGCCTATCTGGGCGCTGAGTCCGAGTACCCGGGGCTCCCGGGGGGGGCAGCAGTTCCTTTGTTTCTGTGGCCTGCCTGCACCAAGCGGGGTAGGCGCTTTGTCTGCGAGCTGCCCAACCAGCAAGGAGGCCTGATCTTTCGGCGCCAGGAGACGCAGCATTGGGAGAGCCAACATTGGGGAGAGACAGCGTTTGGTAGGCAAGGAGACCTAATCCGGTAAAAGAAGATCCATAGGGAGCATTTGGAAGAAGAGATGGGCTGACGTCAAGGCAAGAATTCGCCCAACAAGCTGAAAAGCAACATGAAGCTACCAGAAACAAGTGACCCCACAACGGGAGGACAAGAACCCCTTAATCAAGAGGAAGGAGAAAAGATTGACTTCATGAAAGTGATTGACACCCTTAAACAGCATGTAAAAAACGCCCTTATAGAAATGGATGAGAAATATAACAGAAAGTTTGAAGAATTGAATAAATCAGTGAATGATACCCTAGAAAACCAAGGAAAAACAATCAAACAGATAATGGAAACAGTTCAAGACCTGAAAACTGAAATGGAGGCAAAGAAGAAAACACAAACAGAGGGCCGTCTGGACATGGAAAATCTAGGTAAACGAATAGAGACTACAGAAACAAGCATAACCAGCAGAATACAAGAGATAGAAGAAAGACTCTCGGATTCTGAAGATACCATAGAGAAAATAAACACACTGATCAAAGAAAACAGCAAGTCCAACAAACTCTCATCACAAAACATTCAGGAAATATGGGACACAATAAAGAGACCAAACCTAAGAATAATAGGAGTAGAAGAAGGAGAAGAAGGGCAGCTCAATGGTCCAGAAAACCTATTTAATAAAATTATAGAAGAAAATTTTCCCAACCTAAGGAAAGATTTTCCTATGAAGGTGCAAGAAGCATACAGAACACCGAATAGGCTGGATCAAAAAAAAACATCCCCTCGCCATATAATTATCAAAACACAAAGCATACAGAATAAGGAAAGAATATTAAGAGCTGCAAAGGAAAAAGGCCAAATTACTTATAAAGGTAAACCTATCAGACTTACACCTGACTTCTCCATGGAAACCATGAAAGCCAGAAGGTCCTGGATAGATGTACTGCAGAAACTGAGAGACCATGGGTGCAAGCCCAGATTACTATACCCAGCCAAGCTTTCATTCACTATAAATGGAGAAAATAAAATTTTCCAGGATAAAAACAAATTTAAACAATACGCAGCCACAAATCCAGCCTTACAGAAAGTAATTGAAGGAAAATCACTAACCAAGGAGTCCAACAATGACCACAATAACTCAGACATCTAGAGACCCTTCACCAACACAAAACAAAGAAGGGAAACACACAAACTCTACGACTAAAAAAAAATGACCGGAGTTAACAACCACTGGTCATTAATATCACTTAATGTCAATGGACTCAACTCACCTATAAAAAGGCACAGGCTAAGAGATTGGATAAGAAAACAGGATCCAACATTCTGCTGTTTACAAGAAACACACCTCAACCACAAAGACAGGCACCTACTCAGAGTAAAGGGCTGGGAAAAGGCCTATCAAGCAAATGGACCTAAGAAACAGGCAGGTGTGGCCATACTAATCTCTAACAAAGTTGACTTTAAACTTAAATCAATCAGAAGAGATGGAGAGGGGCATTTTATACTCATAACAGGAACAGTTCATCAGGATGAAGTCTCAATCCTGAACATCTATGCCCCTAATATAAAAGCACCCACGTACATAAAAGAAACATTGCTAAAATTCAAGGCAGCCATCAAACCGCACACACTAATAGTAGGAGACTTCAACACTCCTCTCTCACCAATGGACAGGTCAATCAGAAAGGAACCTAACAGAGAAATAAGAGAATTAGTGGAGGTAATGAATCAAATGGACTTAACAGACATCTATAGAACATTCCATCCAAATAGGAAAGAATATACCTTCTTCTCTGCAGCTCATGGAACCTTCTCGAAAATCGACCACATAGTCGGTAACAAAGCAAACATCCACAGTTACAAAAAAATATTAGTAACCACCTGTGTCTTATCAGATCACCATGGATTAAAGTTAGAATTCAACAATAATGCTACCCCCAGAAAGCATACAAAGTCATGGAAACTGAACAGTCAACTATTGAATCATAGCTGGATTAAGGAAGAAATAAAGAAAGAAATTAAAGTCTTCCTGGAATTCAATGAAAATAAAGAAACAACATACTCAAACTTATGGGACACTATGAAAGCAGTCCTAAGAGGAAAGTTCATAGCACTAAGTGCCCACTTAAAGAAAACAGAGAAAGCTCACATTGGAGACTTAACAGCCCACCTGAAAGCTCTAGAAAAAAAAGAAGCAGACTCACCTAGGAGGAGTAGAAGACTGGAAATAATCAAAATGAGGGCTGAAATCAACAAAATAGAAACACAGAAAATAATACAAAAAATCAATGAAACAAAAAGCTGGTTCCTGGAGAAAATCAACAAGATTGACAAACCACTATCCAAGCTAATCAAACGGCAGAGAGAGAATTTGCAAATTAATATGATCAGAAATGAAAAGGGGGACATAACCACAGACACAGAGGAAATTCAGAGAATCATTAGATCTTACTACAAAAGCCTATATGCCACAAAATTGGAAAATGTAAAGGAAATGGATACTTTTTTAGATAAATATCATATACCAAAGTTAAATCAGGACCTGGTGAACAATCTAAATAGACCTGTTAGTCGCGAAGAATTAGAAGAGGTTATCAAAAACCTCCCTACCAAAAAAAGCCCAGGACCAGATGGTTTCAATGCGGAATTCTACCAGATCTTCCAAGAAGATCTAATACCTATACTCCTTAATGTATTCCACAAGATAGAAACAGAAGGGTCATTACCAAACTCCTTTTATGAAGCCACAATTACTCTGATACCAAAACCACTCAAAGACTCAACCAGGAAAGAGAACTACAGGCCAATCTCACTCATGAATATCGACGCAAAAATCCTCAACAAAATACTGGCAAATCGAATCCAAGAACACATCCGAAAAATTATCCATTATGATCAAGTAGGCTTCATTCCTGAGATGCAGGGCTGGTTCAACATACGAAAATCTATCAATGTAATCCAGCATATAAATAAACTGAAAGAAAAAAACCATATGATCATTTCATTAGATGCTGAAAAAGCATTTGACAAAATTCAACATCCATTTATGTTAAAAGTCTTGGAGAGATTAGGGATACAAGGGTCATACCTAAATATAATAAAAGCTATATACAGCAAGCCGACAGCTAACATCAAATTAAACGGAGAGAAACTCAAAGCCATCCCACTTAACTCAGGAACACGACAAGGCTGTCCACTCTCCCCATACCTCTTCAATATAGTGCTTGAAGTTCTAGCAATAGCAATAAGACAACATAATGGAATCAAGGGGATTCGAATTGGAAAGGAAGAAGTTAAACTTTCGTTATTTGCAGATGATATGATAGTGTACATAAGCGACCCCAAAAACTCCACCAAAGAACTCCTACAGCTGATAAACAGCTTTAGTAATGTGGCAGGATACAAGATCAACTCCAAAAAATCAGTCGCCCTCTTATACACAAAGGATATGGAAGCAGAGAGGGAAATCAGAGAAGCTTCACCATTCACAATAGCCAAAAACAGCATAAAATATCTTGGGGTACATCTAACCAAGGAAGTGAAAGATCTATTTGACAAGAACTTTAAGGCATTGAAGAAAGAAATTGAAGAGGATACCAAAAAATGGATGGACCTCCCTTGCTCTTGGATTGGTAGGATCAACATAGTAAAAATGGCAATTCTACCAAAGGCTATTTATAGATTCAATGCAATCCCCATCAAGATCCCATCAAAATTCTTCACAGATCTGGAGAGGACAATAATCAACTTTATATGGAAAAACAAAAAACCCAGGATAGCCAAAACAATCCTATACAATAAAGGATCTTCTGGAGGCATTACCATCCCTGACTTCAAACTCTATTACAGAGCTACAGTAATGAAAACAGTGTGGTACTGGCATAAAAACAGAGAAGTCGACCAATGGAATCGTATAGAAGACCCGGATTTTATCCCACAAACCTATGAACACCTGATTTTCGATAAAGGAGCTAAAAGTATAAAATGGAAGAAAGAAAGCATCTTCAACAAATGGTGCTGGCACAACTGGATGTCATCTTGTAGAAGAATGAAAATAGACCCTTATCTATCACCGTGCACAAAACTCAAGTCCAAATGGATTAAAGACCTCAATATCAGCCCGAACACACTGAACCTGATAGAAGAGAAAGTGGGAAGTACCCTACAGGAGCTGGGCACAGGAGATCGCTTCCTATGTATAACCCCAGAAGCACAGACATTAAGGGCAACATTGAATAATTGGGACCTACTTAAACTGAGAAGCTTCTGTAAAGCAAAGGACATAGTCAATAAGACACAAAGGCAACCTACTGATTGGGAGAAGATCTTCACCAACCCCACAACAGACAAAGGTCTGATCTCCAAAATATATAAGGAACTCAAGAAACTAGACTTTAAAATGCTAATTAACCCAATTAAAAAATGGGGCACTGAACTGAACAGAGAATTCTCAGCAGAGGAAGTTCAAATGGCCAAAAGACACTTAAAGTCGTGCTCAACTTCCTTAGCAATCAGGGAAATGCAAATCAAAACAACTTTGAGATATCATCTTACACCTGTCAGAATGGCTAAAGTCAAAAACACCAAGGATAACCTTTGCTGGAGAGGCTGTGGAGGAACGGGTACCCTCATCCATTGCTGGTGGGAATGCCATCTTGTGCAACCACTGTGGAAGTCAGTGTTTCGGTTTCTCAGGAAATTCGGGATCAACTTACCCCTGGACCCAGCAATACCACTCCTGGGAATATACCCAAGAGATGCTCTATCATATGACAAAAGCATTTGTTCAACTATGTTCATAGCTGTATTATTTGTAATAGCCAGAACCTGGAAACAACCTAGATGCCCTTCAATGGAAGAATGGATGAAGAAAGTATGGAATATATACACGCTAGAGTACTACGCTGCGGTAAAAAACAATGACTTCTCGAATTTTGCAGGCAAATGGATGGAAATAGAAAACACTATCCTGAGTGAGGTGTCCCAGACCCAAAAAGATGAACATGGGATGTACTCGCTCATAATTGGTTTCTAGCCATAAATTAGCGCCACGGAGTCTACAATAGGTGAACCTAAAGAAGCTAAGTAAGAAGGTGAACCCAAGGAAAAACATATAGTTATCCTCTTGGCTAAGGGAAGTAGACCCAATTGCCGGGGAGAAAATTAGGATCTTGGGGGTGGGGTGGGATGGGGGTAAGGGGAGATGGGGAGAGAAAAGGTAGAAGGGAAGGAGGGGGGATTTGGGGAATCAGGAGAATTGGGATAAAGGAAAGGTGGATAGGGGAGCACGGAACCTCAATTCTTAGTTAAGGGAACCACTTTAGGGTGAGCAAGAGATTTGACCCTAGAGGGGCTCCCAAGTGCCCAACATGAGGTTCCCAGTTAGTTCCTTGGGTAGCTGAGGATTGGGAACCTGAAATGACCCTATCCGAGAGCAATACTGACGAATATCTTGCATATCATCATAGAACCTTCATCTGGTGATGGATGGAGACAGAGACAGACCCACACTGGAGCACTGGACTGAGCTCCCAAGGTCCCAATGAGGAGCAGAAGGAGGGAGAACATGAGCAAAGAAGTCGGGACCACGAGGCGTGCACCCACCCACTGAGACAGTGGAGCTGATCTACTGGGAGCTCACCAAGGCCAGCTGGACTGTGACCGAAAAAGCATGGGATAAAACCGGACTCTCTGAACATGGCGAACAATGAGGGCTGATGAGACGCCAAGGACAATGGCACGGGGTTTTGATCCTACTTAATGTGCTGGCTTTGTGGAAGCCTAGCCAGTTTGGATGTTCACCTTCCTAGATATGGACGGAGGGGGGAGGACCTAGGACTTACCACAGGGCAGGGAACCTGGACTGCTCTGTGGACTGGAGAGGGAGGGGGAGAGGAGTGGGGGGAGGGGTAGAAGGGTGGGAGGAGGGGGAGAAGGGTGGGAGGAGGGGGAGGGAAATGGGAGGCTGGGAGGAGGTGGAAACTTGTTTTTTGTTTATGTTTTTTTTTTCTTCTTTTCTTAATAAAAAAAAATTATTTAAAAAAAAAAAAAAAGAAAAAAAAAAAAAGAATGGGATCAGTAGGCCGGACGGTAGTCGTGCACACCTTTAATCCCAGCACTTGGGAGGCAGAGGCAAGGGAATCTCTGGGAGTTCAAGGCTAGCCTGGTCTATAGAGTGAGTTCCAGGACAGGCTCCAAATCTACACAGAGAAACCCTGTCTTTAAACACCCCCTCCCCTCAAAATATAGAATGGGATAGTGGCAGAGGGAAGATGATAAGGGAGTGATTGGGAATGGTATGAAGAAAGTATACTGTATATAACATGAGGTTATGAAAAATTGAAATGCAAAACTCTCAGAAATATAATTGTTTAGTTTTTTTTACTCTAATAAAATTGAATGTGAATGTCGTCTGGTCAAATAAAAAAAAAAAAAAAGAATCATAATGTAAATATCTGACATGCAACCCACAAACAGATTATGACCCCACAGGTTGAAAGCTGTTGTATGCTCAAATTCCCAACCCAAGGTTCCAGTTTGTTTTTTGTGCTTCAGTAATCTATGACCATGACAGTTTCCTGCCTCTTAACAACCCAAGTGATTGAATTACCAGTCTTCATGCTATTACTCTCTACCTTTGGAATGTTATATAATAATATCCCTTATCAATGGAAAGAAAGTGACACTTGATGACTGTTTACTAACTTTTCAACCCTCCTCCTTCTTAAAAATTCTCTTTCAATATTTGCTTTGTTGTTTAGTTCCACTGAGGTTAACCTGGATCATCTGTGTGACCACAGTTTTGGAACGGTTCCTTACAACCTTGTGGACATTTCATGGCTACATAACTGTAAATAATGGCAGACCCTTCCTTGTAATCCAGGAGCCAATATTTTAGTACTATCAGGTCTTTAGAGGCTATGACAGAATGTCAAATGTGCTTGTTTACTTGTTTTCTCATTATTCCACATACCCTGTTCAAGTTTTATCTGGATAACATGATTTATAAACAAGTCTTTTCTATTTTGACTGGTAGTTTTTTGTTTGTTTGTTTGTTTGTTTGTTTTTTGGTTTTTCGAGACAGGGTTTCTCTGTGGTTTTGGAGCCTGTCCTGGAACTAGCTCTTGTAGACCAGGCTGGTCTCGAACTCACAAAGATCCGCCTGCCTCTGCCTCCCAAGTGCTGGGATTAAAGGCGTGTGCTACCACCGCCCGGCTCTTTTCTATTTTGAAAATACATTTTTTCCTCTCAGTTTTTAAAGGTTTCAACTAACCTTTATCATCAATTTTTATCTTTTTGGATTTCACAAGGATTTATTTACTTTTCTAATTGTTATTGTAATTCTGTGTTAATGAAGTTCTTGTTATTATTTTTTGTTACAAAATTACAATGGATTTATGAGTCTTCTTGTTTTCCTTCTGAAAGTCTAGTTATAGCTAAGTAGACAAAGTCATGTTGCTCAATACTGAGAATGCTTCTTTTCTTTATCCTCTCTGTGCTTCATTTTCAGTTCTATTGTCTCATGATCAAGAGTACTCTTTGTTGTTTTTGTGTCTCTACCATTGCTGAAAATTTCAGGACACATTTTATGCTGTATACAGTTCTCATTTATAAATGTTTCCCTTGGTTATTTTTGTCATGCATTATGTTTTCCTCTCATTAATTTTGTTTTTGTTCTAGTAAATACTTTTCATAATGATTATATCTGATTATCTATGTTAAAGATTTTTCTTTCAAATTACAGCATCTGTGAATTTTTGGATCTATTTTTATTTATTCAGATTTTTTCTCCTTAAAGATCACATTTGTCTTTTTTATATCTAGTATTTATTTCATGGATGATACATATTTTGACTTTATGATTGTGATTTATTATTTTTTTGCATTTTCTTAATGAGTGTTCAAATTTGTTTTAGCAAGTAATTATTTGGAAATAAGTTAGAACTTTGTTTCAATATTATCTGTAGTAATATGGGGCGGCAGGGCTGCGTCCCCCACACCCGGCCGCCCACATGGCTAGCTTATGCTCCGAAATAACAACACACAAACTGTATTCTTTTAATCACTGCTTGGCCCTTTAGCCCTAGCCCTTACTGGCTAATTCTCACATCCCGATCAACCCATCTCTAATAATCTGTGAGAACCCGTCTTACCGGGAAGATTCTAGCCTATGTCCATCCTGGGTCGGAGCTTCATCGCGTGTGTCTGCCAGGGATGGCTAATAAAGGCACTGCCCTGGCCCATTTTATTGGTTAGAGGATAGGTGGGAGGAGAAAACAGGACAGAACACTGGGAGGAAGAGGAAGTGAGCTCAGAGACTCCACAGCTCTGCTCTCTGAAGCAGACGCCTGAGGGAGATGCCATGCCCCGCTCCCAGGATGAAGCTCCGACCCAGGATGGACTAGGCTGGAATCTCACCGGTAAGCGCGCCTTGGGGTGCTACATACAGATGATTAGAGGTGGGCTAAATTAATATGTGAGAATTAGCCTAGAAGAGAATGGGCCAGGCAGTGTTTAAAAGAATACAGTGTCTGTGTAATTATTTTGGGGCATAAGCTAGCCGAGCAGGCGGCCGGGGTTCTGGGAACGCAACCCCGCTGCCCCTATTACTTCAATTATCATTATTATTTTCTTGATATCATAAAAATAATGCATTCCATCATGAAATTTTAAACATCAGTAGAATGTTTTCTATGGAGGATTTATTGTACTTGATGATACAGCGTCCATTTATCTCTTAAGCTAATATATAGAAAAAGGGATGAGGGAATATAATGGTGAGTGTTGAGGGAAATGGCCAAAGCACCAGATCAACAGAAAATAAAATGAAGAATTTTAATAAAGAGTATCCTGACTGAAAAAGATAGAGTATTAACCATTTCTGATATTGCAAGCTCAGATCTTGAAAACTTATGTTCAATAGTTAAAAAAAAAATCCTATGAGTTTGATACTATTGGGAAATAAGATTTTTTTCTTACTTTTTTCTGATTTTACTTCCTTCTTTGTGTGTTTTTCTTTAACTTTTCATTTAAATAGCATTCAACTTTATAAATTTTAATGAAATGTGTCCAACCAATCAGTTAGCAATCTGAAGAATAAATGTAACTATCCAATATTTATTTTTTGTGTCAGTTGTTTAACACAAATTATAGTTTTTATATGAAATATGCAATCACATATTTAAGTGTTATTAAACTTTGCCTCAAATCTCAAATATATGGAAATGGGTTCAAATAATAGACTATATCTTTAATATAGAAATTATTATATAAATACCATAAATATTTTAGATTCTGAACTAATTTCTCTTTCATATGCAGAAGGAGCTGTGGACTGCTTCCCGCCACCCAGCTCCCAGCCACCGGCTAGCATTACCCAAAATAATTACACCAAAACTCTGTTCTTTTAAACACTGCCTGGCCCATTAGTCCCAGTCTCTTATTGGCTAATTCTCACATCTTGATTAACCCATTTCTAATAATGTGTGTAGCACCACAAGGTGGTGGCTTACCGGGTAGATTCTAACCTGTGTCCACCTCAGAGAGGAGAGCTATGGCATCGGCCTCATTGCCTTCTTCCCAGCATTCTGTTCTGTATACTCCACCCACCTAATTTTCTGCCCTATTAAAAGGCCAAGGCAGTCTCTTTAATAACCAATGAAAGTAACACATAGACAGATGACCCTTCTACATCATTCATATTTATGTTTTTTCATTGTTTGATCATTTCATACATAAATACAATGCATTTTTATGATCGTATGCCCACCTATTCTGTGGCTGGATAGATGGTTACCATTCTCTGGTAGTGTGCAGAGTAACTTGATGTAAGTTTCCCCTCTGTATAATATGAATATGTTTTATTACCCTTGGTTAATGAAGAAGCTTTTGACCAATGGGAAGGCAGAATATAGGTAGACAGTAAACTAAAATGAATGAAAGAAGAAAGAAGGCAGAGTCAGGCAGATGCCATGTAGCTATGGATGGGGAAAGATGTCAGAACCTTACCTGTAAGTCACAACCATGTGGCAATACATAGATTAATAGAAATTGGTTAATTTAAGATGTAAGAGCTTGGAATGTACCTGAACTATTGTCCAGTGTTGTAATTAATATAGTTTCTGTGTCTGGGTAGCAAGCAAATGAAAAAGCAGACCCCATCCACAAATGACTTCTAAAAAGGGGTGACATACATCCACATAAAGTTCAAGAAAGCTTTAAAAAGGGCTTCTAGAGCCGCAAAAGGGGGAGTTAATTGAAACTTCTTGATAGCCACATTTTTTTTTAGATTGGTTCTGTTTGCTGGCCACAAGAAGAGGCACAGCTCCTTTAAGAGAATTCTTCCTTACTCAGTGTTAACAGCAAAAGATGCACAGCTCTTTTAAGAGAGAACTTCCTGGTTCATGTTGGTGGCAAAAATGGTTCTCTCTCTTTCAGGAGACTTTGTTATGAAAACACTTGAACGAGGTTTATGGGCAGTGTGCTGCAAGTTACTTGGTGGTAACATGGGTCAATGCTTCTGAGAATTGGGTGGCAAACACGACTCCCAGAGCTGATGGTAAATGGACTTCTGCTATGTTGAAAAGTTGAGCAGGGTGGAACTAAAATCCAAAGCAGCTATACTGGTCCTAGCCATGCCCACTTAACAGTTTACAACAGTGATAAAAAAGGATTACAGATACACAATAAAGACAGATTCACAAAGAATTAAAGCTCTGAATAAGTCACTGTGTCTTTAAAAATACACACACACACACACACACACACACTTAGGAAGAAAGATGATGAGTATAGGCGGTTATAGAAAGAAATAGTTTTACAAAAATAAAGCAAAGCCATTCTGCAGGACAAAGAAGAAAGTGACTGACAAACTGATCATATAGGCAAAACAGTCTTTCACACTTTCTGCTTCATGAAAATGTCTTCCAAATATGATGTACATTTATGCTAAAGTTGAATTCCCCATTATGACATAAAAACTTTGGGTGACTGGCCAGACAGCGAAAAGTCTCTTAATTCTAGATTTTTGAAAGCTTCTTATATTACATTTCCTTTTTACTTAGGTAATATTATACCCTTCTGGGGTCTTTGATGGAGTTAAAGACAGATAGTAATAATTTTCCTTAGTTATGGTAAAAGATAAATTACATAAGAAACTTTAGATTCACAAAGAAATATCATAACTGTAATTCTTTTTTGAGACCTGTTTATTTTATGTAATTTTACTATGTTAAAGTTAAAAGTCTTCATTTTTCTTTAGACAGAAAAGGGGAGATGATGTAGGGATTCCCCTCTCTAGGCAATGCATATGTTTGATTACCATTGGTTTGGTCCATGGCAGGCCAGAATATACGTAGGTGGAAAAACTAACCTGAATGCAGGGAGAAAGAAGGCAGAGTCAGACAGATGACCTGTATCTGCAGAAGAAGAAAGATGCCAGAAGCTTACCAGTAAACCATAGCCCCGTGACAATACATAGATAAATAGAAATGGCTGAATTTAAGATGTTAGAGCTAGCTAGAATTATGGCTGAACCATTGGCCAAACAATACTATAGTAAATAGGTTTCTGTGTTTTTATTCTGATCTGGGCAACCAGGAAATGAAAAAACAGTCTCTTCTTATAAACCTTCCAGAATTATGAAATCTATTTGGTAGGTATGAAGCCTCTAGTTGTGAATGAGCTCATTTTTTTTCCATGTCCAATGAGTATAGAAGTGTTCTTTTCAGCCATGGTGTTTATCACACTCTTCTAATTTTTTTTTTATTTTGGCTAAATTTTATTTATCCAATATATTTTAATAATATTCTTTCTCTTCCTTCAACTCCTTCAGAGACCCTCTATAACTCTTTTGAAACTCAGGTTTGTGAGATGTCTCTCTCTCCCCTTCCTCACTCTCTTCCTCCCTTCCTGCATAACCTACCTCTCTTTTTCTGCTCTCAAAACCCCCAAAAGAAAACAAACAAAAAAGCAAAGAAATGAAAAATCAAAAAGAGTAACAAACAATAAGATAAAAAAAATCAAACCAAACTCAAATAAAAAGTATACAGAGTACTTAAACGCTATTTTACAATAATCCTGAACATTGCAAATGTCCTGAAATGTGGTTGGCATACCTGGTATTTCTTAATGGGAAGAAAAAAAAAACGATTTTCCCTTTTCTTAGAAGTTACAAACTGCAAACAACTATTTGCTTAACAGTGAGATTTGGCATTCTCTTTTTTCCATATTTGTACCTTGCCCACTTTGAACTTGTATAGGTTTTGTGCATGCTATAACAATTGATGTGATTTAAAATGTGTAACACTTGAGACATATCTGGGTAAATGCCTTTCTCCTGGAGTCATACATCACCTCTTGCTCTTGCAATCTTTCTGTCTCTTCTTCCAGGTAGATATTGTACCTTAATGTGAAGGGTTTGATAAAGATATCTCATGTAGGGTGAATGCTCCAAAATTTCTAACTCATAGCACGGTTTCCAAATGTTGGTCTTTAATATTTACTGACAAATTGAGACTTTTTTCTCTTGCAATTGCTAAATTTTCCTTTCATGAGTTATTTTCCATTTTTTTTTAAATTTGATACTTATGGTGACTTCTCTGAAATCAAATAACTATAATATACATTAAAACAAGTCACTATGCCTCTGATAAGAGAATATAAGAAAATATTTATTTAATCCCAAATTTTTCTGTTTTTAGGATTCTATATAAATTCTTTGGGATTAATCATGCTTTAACACTTCAATATTTAAATTTTATCAAAATCAAGGGAAACTGGCACTGTAAAAGTGTTCGTTTTAGAGAAATTTAATTGTGAAATCAGATAGTTAAACTTTGAGGGAGGGAAAAGAAGTATAATGGTAATTTGTTTCCATCAGAAGATAGAATTATTCTTCAAGGTTGAGTGGATATAATTGGCCCACATATAACTCTCTTGACAAATAGTGCCTTCAGGCAGTGTGGCTGTAATAATTGTTCAATTACATACTTTTAGCTTTCAGATGACCAAAGTCATTATTATGCATCACATTAATAGATATACAGACATAATTTAAGCACATGGATTAAATGCTTTTTTTTCCTTTGGTGGATGAATTTAGCTTTAAAATTAAGCTGTATTATAATTATGAGTAATTTTTAGTAATTGTAATTTAATTCCTACTAATATAATAATGATGATTACTCTCTAATCAAATGATTTTACCAAATGCAATCTCAGTCATACAATCAAACATCAAGAATAATCCTTGCTGAGTGAAATAAAATCAGTAAAATATACTTATTTTATTTTAAAGTAACAGTTGAGTATTTTAATAATAAATATCTAGTATAGGAAATGTAATCCTAATTAGGAATCTTCAAACATTTAAAATACATAAATAAAGAAATTTTGCAAACTCCATTTGTTTTATATATGATTACATCTACTCATATTTATATCATTATTCTTAATGGTTATCCTGTTACATTGAATGTAGTTCCATTTATGTAGAATGCACAAAGTATATACAGGTACTTATGTAACTTTAGAGATATGAAGGTAGTTGATTTATAATTATTTTTCTTTCTGAGTATATCTTTGAATCACAATGTTGTACTATTTTCATAATGAATGGCTTCATTCTTTTTCTTTACTTCTGTTATTAAACTTTAATGAAAGGTGGTTATTCACAACAGTCACAGTAATCCTAGAATTTGTAGTTTATTTATTTCTATACTTGACATATTCTAAATTGATATTAATGGAAATTAAAAATATAAGTTTAGAAAATAAGCATCATTGTTTATTACACACTGAAAATATTGAATCTAGATAAGATCAAAACAACTTAGAATATTGGCAGTAAACAAAAATATAATCAATGGTTTAAAGATAGGAAAAAAGCTTTGTATCAAACTATCAAGCTATTATTACCAAGTGTTTTTTTTATTCTTTTAAATTTTATCTTCTTGACAAAATGAATGTCACTGTTATCTGGAAATTTCTGCTAAAATAACACTTCTTTCTCCCTGTTTGGAATGCACATGCGTGTGTGTGTGTGTGTGTGTGTGTGTGTGTGTGTGTGATGAGTAGATTATCAACTTTTTCTTTAATTATGAAAATATTGCCATATTTTCATAATTATGGATTCTCTTCCATTTCAGGTTGAAGACTGCCTCATTTTTACCCAGTTAGTAAAACATACTATGTTAAATATACTTAACAATAACTTTACAAACAATATATCATTTGAAATACTTTTAACTTTTACTCCTTTTAAAATTGTGTGCACAAAATTAACAATCTTTTTCATTTTTCCCTTTAGAAATCTGTTTTCAAACTTTATGTAACAGTCTTTGATATTTAAGGAGGGAATGTTAATAGTTTTTTGAATGAATGTGATATGTGAATTTAAATACTTCACATATTATGACTGTGTATCTACTTCAATGATAGAGTTCTTATCTATCAAGTGTCAAACTACATAGCAACAATAAGTTGTTGAGTAGGTGAGGAGCTTACAAACTCTTGGCAAATGATGAGAATTGGGAAAAGGGAGTCAGTTTTTTTTTCATAGTTCTCTGAGGTGTTCTACTGGCAATAATTCATAGATAATCCTAGATCCATGTATATACTCTAAGTAGACTATGTAAACTCTGTGGAATAAAAAAAATAAAATTAATAATTGAAACTTGGAGAGAAAAATGTTAAAAGGATAGATAAGGTACTGGAGGGGATGAAATGGAAGAGGAATTGAAGAAATTGCATTTTAAAGATATATGAAATCTTCAAAAGTCAAAAAGTCACTTTAATTAATAAACAATGATAGTTTCCAACCTGTTTTAAAAGAGAATAATGAGAGACTAATATCATTAAAGTATATTATAGATATGAAAAATTTGAAAGAATAAATTTGCAACTCCCAGTTATCTATTGCTTGCTCAGTAAATTACCTTTCCATATGAATTATATGTATATCTGGTGCTTCATGTAACTGTAAGCAAAGGGATATATGCCTGTGTGTATGTGTGTGTGAGTCATGTAATTATAGATATGCATACATATACATATATATGTATATTTACACACTCATATTTCTCTAAAATCCTACCATAGAATAAGCAGAATTTGCAGTTAAAGCTAGTAAATAATGTTAAATAAAGTAAAATAATTTGTCTTTCATCCATTCATACTGATATCTTAATAAAAAGAAGTTGAAGACAAAATGAGACTCAGCACAGAAGAAATTCCTCCAGCCTCATAAAAAATTTAAAAATCATAAGAATGGAGACCACTAATCTCAGAAGGAAATCATGTCAACATCTGGATCTAGAGCTTCTATCTTCAGAACTGCAAAGAAATTTATTTCTTTTATTTTAAGCCTCCTAGTATTTTAAAATATTTTGTGGAATCCTCAGTCTATATACACATGCATATTTATGTACATACTTATAGAAGAATATTAAGAGTTCGATATATACTGTATATATACAAATACAATTAGATAGCTCAACTATAAAATATTTGTGGACAATAGCAAAAATAATATAAACTTTCTAAATTATTACTAGTGGAAGTGTATAAAACATTATGATAATCACATAATAATACTACAAAATACTACTAATGTTTCAATATTATTAAGATGATGGAACTAAATCTATGCTCATAAACATGAAGAATAAGCTCCTAAGTGAAGAAATAATTTATAGAAAAATGCAGTTTTGTGTCCTTAATGGATTATAAAAGATAGAACTAAATCATAGCAGTATATCATATTGAAATATAGGATATATTAAAATAAAATATTAATAAGTGTTATATTTTGATGAGTTTAGAAGAAGATATTAAGTCAAAAATATAAAATAATTTAAAGGGGGTACATGTTAAATATGTAGATGGTCAAAATAATTTTTTTTGGCTTTTTTTTATTAAGAAAAGAAGAAAAAAACATAAACAAAAAACAAGTTTCCACCTCCTCCCAGCCTCCCATTTCCCTCCCCCTCCTCCCACCCTTCTCCCCCTCCTCCCACCCTTCTCCCCCTCCTCCCACCCTTCTACCCCTCCCCCCACTCCTCTCCCCCTCCCTCTCCAGTCCACAGAGCAGTCCGGGTTCCCTGCCCTGTGGTAAGTCCTAGGTCCTCCCCACTCCGTCCATATCTAGGAAGGTGAACATCCAAACTGGCTAGGCTTCCACAAAGCCAGCACATTAAGTAGGATCAAAACCCCGTGCCATTGTCCTTGGCGTCTCATCAGCCCTCATTGTTCGCCATGTTCAGAGAGTCCGGTTTTATCCCATGCTTTTTCGGTCACAGTCCAGCTGGCCTTGGTGAGCTCCCAGTAGATCAGCTCCACTGTCTCAGTGGGTGGGTGCACGCCTCGTGGTCCCGACTTCTTTGCTCATGTTCTCCCACCTTCTGCTCCTCATTGGGACCTTGGGAGTTCAGTCCAGTGCTCATGTGTGGGTCTCTGTCTCTATCTCTATCTATCACCAGATGAAGGTTCTATGATGATATGCAAGATATTCATCAGTATTGCTATAGGATAGGGTCATTTCACGTTCCCAATCCTCAGCTGCCCAAGGAACTAACTGGGAACCTCATCTTGGGCACTTGGGAGCCCCTCTAGGGTCAAATCTCTTGACCACCCTAAAGTGGCTCCCTTAACTAAGAATTGTGGTTCCGTGCTCCCCTATCCACCTTTCCTTTATCCCAAATCTCCTGATTCCCCAAGTCCCCCCTCCTTCCCTTCTACCTTTTCTCTCCCCATCTCTCCTTACCCCCATCCCACCCCACCCCCAAGATCCTAATTTTCTCCCCGGCAATTTGGTCTACTTCCCTTAGCCAAGAGGATAACTATACGTATTTCCTTGGGTTCACCTTCTTACTTAGCTTCAAGGATATGGAAGCAGAGAGGGAAATCAGAGAAGCTTCACCATTCACAATAGCCAAAAACAGCATAAAATATCTTGGGGTACATCTAACCGAGGAAGTGAAAGATCTATTTGACAAGAACTTTAAGGCATTGAAGAAAGAAATTGAAGAGGATACCAAAAAATGGATGGACCTCCCTTGCTCTTGGATTGGGAGGATCAACATAGTAAAAATGGCAATTCTCCCAAAGGCAATTTATAGATTCAATGCAATCCCCATGAAGATCCCATCAAAATTTTTCACAGATCTGGAGAGGACAATAATCAACTATATATGGAAAAACAAAAAACCCAGGATAGCCAAAACAATCCTATACAATAAAGGATCTTCTGGAGGCATTACCATCCCTGACTTCAAACTCTATTACAGAACTACAGTAATGAAAACAGTGTGGTACTGGCATAAAAACAGAGAAGTCGACCAATGGAATTGTATAGAAGACACGGATTTTATCCCACAAACCTATGAACACCTCATTTTTGATAAAGGAGCTAAAAGTATACAATGGAAGAAAGAAAGCATCTTCAACAAATGGTGCTGGCACAACTGGATGTCATCCTGTAGAAGAATGAAAATAGACCCTTATCTATCACCGTGCACAAAACTCAAGTCCAAATGGATTAAAGACCTCAATATCAGCCCGAACACACTGAACCTGATAGAAGAGAAAGTGGGAAGTACCCTACAGGAGATGGGCACAGGAGATTGCTTCCTATGTATAACCCCAGAAGCACAGACATTAAGGGCAACATTGAATAAATGGGACCTACTTAAACTGAGAAGCTTCTGTAAAGCAAAGGACATAGTCACTAAGACACAAAGGCAACCTACTGACTGGGAGAAGATCTTCACCAACCCCACAACAGACAAAGGTCTGATCTCCAAAATATATAGAGAACTCAGGAAACTAGACTTTAAATTGCTTATTAACCCAATTAAAAAATGGGGCACTGAACTGAACAGAGAATTCTCAGCAGAGGAAGTTCAAATGGCCAAAAGACACTTAAAGTCGTGCTCAACTTCCTTAGCAATCAGGGAAATGCAAATCAAAACTACTTTGAGATATCATCTTACACCTGTCAGAATGGCTGAAGTCAGAAACACCAAGGATAACCTTTGCTGGAGAGGCTGTGGAGGAACGGGTACCCTCATCCATTGCTGGTGGGAATTCAATCTTGTGCAACCACTGTGGAAGTCAGTGTTTCAGTTTCTCAGGAAATTCGGGATCAACTTACCCCTGGACCCAGCAATACCACTCCTGGGAATATACCCAAGAGATGCTATTTCACACGACAAAAGCATTTGTTCAACTATGTTCATAGCAGTATTATTTGTAATAGCCAGAACCTGGAAACAACCTAGATGCCCTTAAATGGAAGAATGGATGAAGAAAGTATGGAATATATACACGCTAGAGTACTACGCTGCGTTAAAAAACAATGACTTCTCAAATTTTGCATGCAAATGGATGGAAATAGAAAACACTATCCTGAGTGAGGTGTCCCAGACCCAAAAAGATGAACATGGGATGTACTCGCTCATAATTGGTTTCTCACCATAAATAAGGGCCACGGAGTCTACAATAGGTGAACAAAATAATAATTTTTATGTATGTAAAATAAGTTATTTACTCTAATGTGAAATTATGATTGTTTCAATATTTAAGCTATTTTTGTGAAACATTTTGCAAATGTCCTGACAAGAAAAAACATTAGATAAATGAGTGTATTATGTAATTTTAGAAATACTATAGCTTTTCAAACTGACCACAAATTAAGCTATCCTTGGATAAACTTTCTATAAGAATTGAAATTTCACTTCCTGTAATCCTATGTGATGAGTCCTATGTTTTGAAAATATAATTGACATTACATGTGTGGCACTACTTTTAAGATGCTCAATTTCCAGGCCATTTTATTAAGATATTTTGCTTTGTCAATTCTTGAGACTATATAGTTAATTTCACTATTTTGTATTCTCTCCCCCACTGTTCTCTGAGATAAAGACACCTTCTGAGGTGAAGAGACAGGTGGGAAATTTTGAGCAAAGGATTAGCCCTGTTGGGAAATTCTCAGCAAGTAAGCACAGAACTTCGAAATTTCTCATGGATTAAACTAATGCATACAATGCACAAAGCTTTTCTTGAAGTTTAAAATTACAATTTTTCTTCTTTGAAATGCAATATTTGCAATCTACCTCACAGAAAGCTGGTATTGTAGTCATTTTCCAACCTTTAGAAAATCGATAGACATTTCTAGTCATCCAGACCTTCCAAAGTTTGCATTGTTGACATTTCTTTGCAAAATTATCTCCTAGCATCTCTGTAGTAATGCACATGGATTGCAATACACTTGATCAGAGAAAAAGCAATACACTGCAGGACCTGGTGCTGCTAAAGTCAGCAAATAAACCAGTTATCATTTCATTTTCTATTTTTGCTTTTTAGGCTTTTTTTTTAGTCTTATAGCAGTGAACTCTTGTGCTTTTGTCACACTAGGCTTTGCTAAAACATCTAAGCTAACTTCATTATCTCAAATGTTAATAATTGCATTTCAATAATGGCTTTCATTAAAGTTCCTCCAGGAGCTTATCACACATCAATTAAGGTACAGCACGCCCCTGTGCAGCAGGTCAAGATTATTATATCCTCTGAGACACAATGAGGTTACTGATTGAAGGTCATGGAGCAAATTAACTACCAAGTAAGTAGTAAAGAACCCTAGTTCAAACTGAAGTCTTATTATCTTTTAGTTTAAATTTGGGTTTTTCTATCTCATCTTATTTCTATTAGTCTTTAATTATAAATGAAGAATAACTTCAAAACTAAAATGTTATAAATCTAAAATATAGACCTATTACAGATTAATCAATTATGATTTACATAGATTGATTAGTTAATGTCAAAACTTTTACATGTTGCCAGGGTTTTTTATTCATTGCATGTGAAAGTACTTGCAGGATATTTGGATTTGAAGCATTGATACTGACAATTATCCTTAAGTATAATTTTCTCATAAATCCTCTAAGTAAGATTGCACTTATATGTGGGTTAATTTCTTCCCTCCACTCACTCTTTACTTCTAGATGTCAAGTAAGTAATCAGGATTACACACCCTGAATAGCGAATCACTGTCATACTGTGGCAGGAACTAAAATAAGTAGGAGATAAAGAAATAATTGCTTCTTGATGTAGCAGTAACTGCTAGGGAAAGTATGTCCCTTTGATGGGCACTTTATTATAGAGCACTATAACATTTTCTCTGAATAGAAAGTTGCTAGAGCACCACTAAAAAAGCAAAATGTAATGAAGGAAATTCGTAAACACACTTATGTTCTCAAATTGAAGGCTTGCTATTCTAGAAGGATCAAAGTGGAAGAAGCTATGATAAAACTTTGCAATATTAAGAATTGCTTGTCAAAGTTTTCAGAGCCTTCTTATAGAATTATATAATATCTTGAATCTAAAACATGCATGTTAGAATCACTACATATATTCATTTGAAAAATATGATGAAGTGATATGTATATCATATGGTAATGGTAACAAAACTATATATATATATATATATATATATATATATATATATTTAAAGCAACCATGTGGTAAATCTTAGTATTCACTTTGAACATATGATAGATGGGTTATTTATTAATTTTATACATTAAAACTATATATTGAACATTCTAAACATCTTAGGTTATTAGCAAAGCATAGTATAAAATTGATTTCAGTTAGTCAGTGACTGCAATGAAAATCTCTTTTGTCACACAAACCATCAACTTCTCTAACAAAGTCATTCTAGTGAAGAATGCATTCATATTTAGTTTGTGTAACTGAAAGCTATGCTACTGTTTACACAGCCCTTAAAGCATTGCATGATTATTCAATTTAAACCTATACTTAAATCATTTAAAAGATCTTCATTTAAAATATCCTGAGGGGCTGAGGACAAGCTTTCAGACCAGTGAGTGAGTGCCATCCCAGGCAGGGTGGAACAACCGAGAAAGGAGCACTGGGCCCCTTCAACTCCTGCTGAGGGGTCTTCTTTGTTCCCTACATCCTTCCCCCACCCAAGCTGGCCCTATTGTCTGCAATGTCCTTGGCCCAGGAACAGTTTCTATTCCTGCACTGAGGCTACCCAACCAGAGGGGTGAGTGTGCACCTGCCCAGCAGGAGGGGAGTACATAGCACCTCCAGCTCTTGCTGCAGGAGCTTCTTGGCTCTGCACAACCCTCTCCTCGCAAATCCCCCCCCCAAGTTTGCCGTTTTGTCTGCGGGGTCCTTCGACCTTCAAGAGTCCTGTCCCTGGTTTCACTAAGCCTGCAAGCAGCAAGCTAGGCCTTTTGACTACAAGGTCCCTGGCCAGCAAGGGGTGCTGATCCTGTACCAGAAAATCCATGGGAGTAGTGAGTGTGTTCCTGACTGGCAGCAGAATCCCTGAAAAGGGAACACAGAAATTGCTTAACTCCCTAAACCTCCTGGTCATTCTCCTGGGGCTTCTCTCCAGGGCTACTGCCTCTCTCTTCCTATCCCATCCCAGCTTGCCCCCAGGTACCCCTTCCCTTCTTCCCTTCTTCCCTTCTTCATGGTCAGAAGATCACCCAGCTCAGCCTGTTTGGAGGCTGGGACAGGGTGGTGAGTGACACCGGGAGGGAGTTCCTTTGTTTATCTAAGGCTGCAAGCAGCAAGCTATGCCTTTTGTCTGTGAGGCTCCAGACCAGCAAGGGGTCCTGATCTTGTACCACAAGACCGATCAGAGAGCATTTGAAGCAAGAAATGGGCAGGCGCCAATGCAAGAATTCCTCCAACAATATGAATAACAACATGATAACCCATCGAACATAGAACAGGAAGAATTGAACACCCTAATCCAGAAGAAGTAGAAAGAAGTAGAATCCAGAAGTAGAATCCAGAAGTAGAATCCAGAAGTAGAATCCAGAAGAAGTAGAAGAAGTAGAAAAATAGACATGATAGCAGTGATAGAGTCCCTTAAACAGGATGTGAAAAACTCCCTTAAAAAATAGATGAGAAGAACAACAAAAAAATTTGAAGAAATGAATAAATCCCTAAAAGATACCCTAGGAAACCAAGAAAAAATGATCAAACAGATAAGGGAAACAGTTCAAGACTTGAAAACTGAAATAGAGGCAATGAAGAAAACACAAACCGAGGGCTGGCTGGATATGGAAAACCTAGGTAAACGAACAGAGACTACAGACACAAGCATAACTAATAGAATATAAGAGACAGAAGAAAGAATCTCAGATGCTGAAGACACTATATAGGAAATAAATGCACTGATCAAAGAAAACAGCAAATCCAACGGATTCTCACCAAAAAACATCCAGGAAATCTGGGACACAATAAAAAGACCAAACCTAAGAATAATAGTGGTAGAAGAAAGAGAAGACTTACAGCTCAAAGGCCAAGGAAATATATTCAACAAAATTATAGAAGGAAACTTTCCCAACCTAATGAAGGATATTCTTATGAAGGTTCAAGAAGAATACAGAACACTGAACAGACTGGATCAAAAAAAAATCCCCTAGCTATATAATAATCAAAACACATAACATACAGAATAAAGAAAGAATATTAAGAGCTGCAAAGGAAAAAGGTCAAGTAACTTATAATGGAAAACAGATCAGACTTCTGCCTGACTTCTCTGTGGAAACTATGAAAGCCAGAAGGTTTTGGATAGATGTGCTGCAGAAACTAAGAGACCATAGATGCAAGCCCAGACTGCTATACCCAGCCAAGATTTCTTTCACCATCAATGGAGAAAACAATATATTCCAGGACAAAAACAAATTTAAACAATACATAGCCACAAATCTAGCCTTACAGAAAGTAATAGATGGAAAATCACAAACCAAGGAATCCAACAATGCCCACGATAACTCAGACATCTAGCGATCCTTCACCAGCACAACTCAAAGAAGGGAAACACACAAACTCTACCATCAAAAAAGAAGAAAAAATAAGCAGAGTTAACAACCACTGGTCATTAATATCACTTAATATCAATGGAGTCAATTCACCTATAAAAAGGCACAAGCTAAGAGGTTGGATACAAAAACAGGATCCAACATTCTGATGTTTACAAGAAACATACCTCAACCACAAAGACAGACTTCTAGTCAGAGTAAAGGGTTGGGAAAAGGTTTTCCAATCAAATGGACCTAAGAAACAAGCAGGCATACTATTTTCTAACAAAATTGACTTCAAACTAAAATCAATCAGAAGAGATGGAGATGGACACGTTATACGCATAACAGGAACAATTCATCAGGATGAAGACTCAATCCTGAATATTTATGCCGCTAATAGAAAAGCACCCACTTATGTAAAAGAAACATTACTAGAACTCAAGGCAGACATCAAACCCCACACACTAATAGTAGGAGACTTCAACACTCCTCTCTCACCAATGGACAGGTCAATCAGACAGAAACCTAACCTAGAAATAAGAGAATTAATGGAGGTAACGAATCAAATGGACTTAACAGACATATATGGGACATTCCATCCAAATAGGGAAGAATATACCTTCTTCTCAGCAGCTCATGGAACCTTCTCGAAAATTGACCACATACTCTATAACAAAGCAAACTTCCACAGATATAAAACAATATTAATAACCACTTGTGTCTTATTGGATCACCATGGAATAAAGTTAGAATTTAACAATGCATCTACCCCCAGAAAGTCTACAAACTCATGGAAGCTGAACAGTCAATGACAGAACCACCCCTGGGTCAGGGAAGAAAGAGAAAGAAATTAAAGTCTTTCTAGAATTCAACCAAAATAAAGACACAACATAGCCAAACCTATGGGACACTATGAAAGCAGTGCTAAGAGGAAAGTTCATAGCTCTAAGTGCTCAAAAAAAAAAAAAACAGAGAAAGCTCACATTGCAGAATTAACAACACAGCTAAAATCTCCAGAAAAAAAAATAAGAAAAGAAGAAGAAGCAGACTCGCCCAGGCGGAGAAGACTGGAAATAATCAAACTGAGGGCTGAAATCAACAAAATAGAAACACCAAAAAAAAAAATCCAAAGAATCAATGAAACAAAGAGCTGGTTCTTTGAGAAAGTCAACAAGATTGATGAACCTTTACCCAAACTACTAATAAGGTGGAGAGAGATCATGCAAATTACCAAGATCAGAAATGAAAAGTGCGACATAATAACAGACACTGAGGAAATTCAGAGAGTCATTAGGTCTTACTAATGAAACTTATATGCCACAAAATTGGAAAATGTAAATGAAATGGACTTGTTTTTAGATAAGTACCACTTACCAAAATAAAATCAAGACCAGGTGAACCATTTAAATAGACCTATAAGTCATGAGGAAATAGAAGTTGTCATAAACCCCCCCCCCCAAAAAAAAAGCCCAGGACCTGATGGTTTTAATGCAGAATTTTATCAGAACTTCTAAGAAGAGCTGACACCTATACTCCTTAAAGTGTTTCACATAATAGAGTCAGAAGGGTCATTCCCAAACTATTTTTTATAAAGCTATAGTCACCCTGATTCCAAAACCACACAAAGACTCAACCAAGAAAGAGAATTACAGACCAATCTCGCTCATGAACATCGATGCAAAAATTCTCAATAAAATACTGACAAACCATATCCAAGAACACATCCAAAAAGTTATACATTATGATCAAGTAGGCTTCATTGCAGAGAGGCAGGGCTGGATCAAAATACAAAAATCTATCAATGTAATCCATCATATAAATAAACTGAAGGAAAAAAGCACATGATAATTACATTAGACGTGAAAAAAGCTTTTTACAAAATTTAACACCCTTTATGATAAAGGTTTTGGAGAGGTTAGGGATAGAAGGATCATACCTAATTATAATAATAGCAATATATAGCAAGCCAACCACTAATATTAAATTAAATGGAGAGAAACTCAAAGCCATTCCACTAAAATCAGGAAGAAGACAAGGCTGACCACTCTCACCATATCGCTTCAATATTATTCTTGAAGTTCTAGCAATAGCAATAAGACAACATAGAGAGATCAAGGGGATTCAAATTGGAAAGGAAGAAGTCAAACTTCAGTTATTAACAGATGATATAATAATGTATATTAGTGACCCCCAAAACTCTACCTAAGAACACCTATAGCTGATGAATACCATCAGTGATGTGGCAGTTTACAAGATCAACTCAAAAAGTCAGTAGCCCTCCAATACACAAAGGATAGAGAAGCAGAGAGGGAAATCAAAGAAACTTCACCTTTTATGATAGCCACAAATAGCTTAAAGTATCTTGGGGTAACTCTAACCAAGGAAGTGAAAGATCTATTTGACAAGAACTTTAAGGCATTGAAGAAAGTAATTGAAATGAACACCAGAAAATGGAAGCATCTCCAATGCTCATGGATGGGTAGGATCAATATAGTAAAAATGGCAATTCTACCATAGGCAATCTATAAATTCAACACAATCCCCATTAAAATCCCAACAAAATTCTTCATAGACCTTGAGAGAACAATAATCAACTTTATATGGAAAAACAAAAATTCAGGATAGCCAAAACAATCTTCAACAATAAAGGAACTTCTGGAGGCATTACCATCCCTGACTTCAAACTCTATTACAGAGCTACAGTAATGAAAACAGCCTGGTATTGGCATAAAAACAGAGAAGTCGACCAATGGAATCAAATATAAGACAGGATATTAAGCAACAAACATATGAAAACCCGATTTTCAACAAAGGAGCTAAAATTATACAATGCAAGAAAAAAAGCATCTTCAACAAATGGTGCTGTCATAACTGGTTGTCAACCTGTAGAAGAATGAAAATAGACCCATATCTATCACCATGCAAAAAACTCAAGTCCAAATGGATTAAGGACCTCATTATAAATCTGAACAAACTGAACCTGATAGAAGAGAAATTGGGAAGTAGTCTACAACACATGGGCACAGGAGACCACTTCCAATATATAACCACAGTAGCACAGTCAATAAGGGCAACATTGAATAAATGGGACCTCCTGAGATGGAGAAGCTTCTGTAGGGCAAAGGACACTTTCATTAAGACAAAAAGGCAACCTACTGATTGGGAGATCTTACATTAGATAAAGGTCTGATCTCCAAAATATATAAAGAACTCAATAAACTAGACATTAAAATGTTATTTAACCCAATTAAAAATGGGCACTGAACTGAACAGATAATTCTCAACAGAAATTCAAAGGGCCAAAAGACACTTATGTTCATTCTCAACCTCCTTAGCGATCAGGGAAAAGCAAATCAAAACGACTTTGAGATACCATCTTACACCTGTCAGAATGGCTAAAATAAAAAAACACCAATGATAGCCTTTGCTGGAGAGGATGCAGAGTAAGGGGAACATTCATCCATTGCTGGTGGGAATGCAAACTTGTGCAACCACTTTGGAAATCAGTGTGGTGGTTTCTCAGGAAATTCGTGATCAACCTACCCCAGGATACAACAATACCACTCTTTGGAATATACGCAAGAGATACCCTACTATACTACAAAATCATTTGTTCTGCTATGTTCAGAGCAGCATTATTTGTAATAACCAGAACCTGGAAACAACCTAGATGCCCCTCAATGGAAGACTAGATGAAGAAAGTGTGGAATATATAAGCATTAGAGTACTACTCAGTGGTCAAAAAACAATGACATCTTGAATTTTGCATGCAAATGGATAGAAATAGAACACACTATCCTGAGTCAGGTAACCCAGACCCAAAAAGATGAATATTGTATGTACTCACTCATTAGTGGATTCTAGGCATAAATAAAGGACATTAAGCCTATAATTTGGAATGCTAGAGAAGCTAAATAAGAAGGTGAACCCAAAGAAAAACATATAGTTATTCTCCTGGATATTGAAAGTAGACAAGATTGCCAGGCAAAAATTGGGAACTTGAGGGTGGGGGTGTGGTTGGAGTAAGGGGTGAGGGGAAGAGAAAAGTGAGAAAGGGACAATGGGATAGCTAGGGGGGGAGTGAGATGGCTGGGATGGAGGAAGGGTAGTTATGGGAGCAGAAAGTAGATATCTTAATTAAGGAAGCCATTTTAGTATTGGCAAGAGACTTGACTCTAGAGGGGTTCCCAGGTGTCCAAGGAAATGTCCCCAGCTTGTTCCTTGGCCAGCTTAGGAGAGGGTGCCTGAACTGGCCCTATCCTATAGCCACACTGATGAATATCTTGCATATCACCATAGAACCTTCATCTGGTTATGATGAATGGAAACCCACATTGGAGCACTGGACTGAGCTCCCAAGGTCCAAATGAGGAGCAGTGGGAAGAAGACCATGAGAAAAGGAAGTCAGGATGGCGAGAGGTGTGCCCCTCCACTGAGACTGTGGGGCTGATCTAATAGGAGCTCACCAAGGCCAACTGGACTGGGACTGATGGAGCATGTGATCAACCTGGACTCTCTGAATGTGGCCGACAATGAGGGCTGACTGAGAAGCCAAGGACAATGGCACTGGGTTTTGATTCTACTGCATGTATTGACTTTGTGGGAGCCTAGTCTGTTTGGATGTTCACCTTCCTAGACCTGGATGGAGCGGGGAGTATTTTGGACTTCCCACTGGGCAGGGAACCCTGACTAGAGATTGAGGAGGAGGGTAAGGAGTAGGGGGAGGGAAATGGGAGGAGGGGAGGAGGTGGAAATTTTTAATAAAAAGGAAAAAAAATAAATAAAAAGTAAAATAAAAAATTCTGAGGAATTTATCTTACTCTTCCATGGGTTAATTTTTGCTGTTAACATTCCTCTGAACCATAAATTTATACATTGTTTAAAATATTCAACAGAGAAAGGGTGAAAAATAAGCATGCACATGTAAATGATCAGAAAATATAATGGATGAACTATATGTACACCTTTATTAGTAGATGCATATTAAATATACACTGGTGAATTTTTTTTTGTTTCTATAGGTCAATGTTAGAAATGAAAGTGGCTTTAGTCCTCAATATTTGTTTACTGACACGGGAAGAATCCGAATACTCTAGGGAGGAACATAGAAGTATATGAAGGATGTGAAAAGTTCTGAATTTTGTGCAATTCTAAATTAATATTGAAAGACCCTCAGAGTGGTCCTTCCCTCAGGAGGAGACCCCTAACCAAAGGAACAGTTGACACCACTGGCTGCAATTAGCAAGAAGTTTATTGGGTGGGCACAGGTACCTGTGGGCAGCAAAGTCCTTTCAGAGGACTTGCCCCCTGCAGGCTGGGAGAAGGTCTTTTTATAGGAAAAGGGTAGCAAAAGCAGGCATACAGAAGCAATGCATGGTTACAGGGATCTCATTGGTCAGTTTGAATGAGGCGATGGGTTCATTTAGGGGACAAGTTCCCCGGAGACATGAAGGTCTGATAATAATAACAGACTTGGCCCTATCTAAGGTACATGTAGTTTTTCCCAGAACTGTTCGTTCCCCTCCTAGGCCAGGTGTCTGACCATAGATATCCTGTTTGACTGCCTAGGAGTATTGACTTTACCTTGAACTTACATTTGTTTGTGTGAAGGCTTTGCAAAATGGCATTACAGTAGCTAAGCTGGGGTCTTTCTTTCCCCCATTTTCTTTTAGCATTGAGTTAAATCTTTTACTCAATATAATTATGGAATCTCAGTTTCCTGTTGTCTTAGCCTTTGGTATTCATGGGTTAAGACTAGGGCCTGGATGACGGATAGCCTGTCTTTTATAAATTGGACCAAGTGGTTTAAGATGCAAGGCCCAAACAGGAGTATCAAAAGGAGGATGATTAAATGACCCATCAAGGAAGACAACAGGGTAATAAACCATGGGGACTTATTAAAACATCCTTCGAACCATTCCTGTTGTGACTCAGACATCTTTTGTCTCTGTGCCAACCTGTCCCTGAGTTTCCCAATCTCCCCACTCTGGGACTGGATTTGCCAGTTTAAGGAATACACCTGATGTGGGCTTTTCCCTTGGGTTGTCATTCCCAGCCTCAGCAGAGCCCATATAATGGTCAAGGGGCCCCATGCATGAGTCTTATCATTAAAACATTTTGGGTGCGCTGGATTCTCCATGTTGGGGTTGCAATTGGCTTTGCCTCCCCTGGGGTGTGGGCGGCCTTGACGTAGGAGGTATGGATCCAGGCTGTGATGCTGTCGACTTTTAGTGCCGTTGGGGTAGTCAGGAGGACAGTGTAAGGACCTTTCCATCAGGGTTTCAAGTTCTTGGTCTGGTGTCTGCGGACCCAAACAGTGTCTCCTATTTGGAAAGGATGTGGTACCACAGGCTGGTTCAGTTGGTCTCGGTAGGCTGCAGCAAGTGGTTTCCAGACCTCTTTTTGCACAATCTGCAATGCCTGCAAATGAGCTTCCAGAGAAGGGCTGTTAGCAAAATCAGCAATATTTGAGTCAAAGAAGTTTATGAATGGGGGTGGGGCCCCATACAGTATTTCAAAAGGAGTCAGTCCATGGGGGTCCTATATAAGGCTAGGGGCAAGAGGAGCACCCAGTCTCTACAGCCAGTTGCAAGCGTTAATTTAGATAAAGTCTCCTTAATTGTCCTATTCACGCGTTCTACCTGTCCTGAACTATGGGGTCTGTATGTACAATGTAATTTTCATTCAATCCCCAAAAGCTTGGCCACCAACTGACTTACCTGGGAGATGAAGGTGGGCCCGTTATCAGTACCCAGGACTTGGGGCATCCCATACCTGGGAAAGATTTCTTCCAGGAGTTTCTTGGTCACCATTTTTTGCAGCTTCATATTTGGTAGGGAAGGTTTCTGTCCATCCTGAAAATGGGTCTATGAACATCAAGAGGTACTTATATCCATAGAGACCAGGCTTAATTTCTGTAAAATCAATCTCCCAGTGTAAACCAGGACGATGCCCCCATATCCGGACCCCTGGCCCAAGCTTAGTTTAGCCTGCATTTACTTGAGCACAAGCTTTACATTTATTAGTTACCTTTTGTAGGGCCCCATGTTTGTTTAGAAGGTAGGGGCCAGTTTCCTGTCATTTCAGTAAGGTTTTCATCTTCTTTGGTCCTAAATGGGTCAACTTATTCAGGTATTTTATCAGCTCATAGGTATGTCTCATTGGGATAACAGTCTTTTCCTTGAAGACCCAATGTTGCTCTTTGGGGTCATAGGTGGCCTCCATTTTCTTTAGGAGGTCGGTGTCCTCTTGACTATAGGGTAGTGAACATCATAAAAGCCTTGTATTTTCTGAATCGGTCAGAGGGAAGGCTCAGGAGGTGCTGATTGTTTTTAGGGCAGCCTCCTTGGCTGCAGCATCCGCCAATCGATTTTCTTTTGCCTCTGGGCTATGACGCTTTTGGTGGCCAGGACAGTCCATAATACTCAGTTTTTGGGGCAGAAATAGGGATTTGAGTAGTGCCAAGATTTTAGTTTTATTTTTAATTTTCTTTTTCTCTGAGGTCAGGAGCCCTCGCCTTCAGTAAATTTCCCCATGTATATGGGCAGTGGCAAAGGCGTATCGACTGTCCGTATAGATATTAAGTTTCTTACCTTCTGCCATCTGGAGCATCTGGAGTGTCTGGGTCAATGTGATGAATTCTGCTCTTTGGGGTGAGGCGCTTGCTGGTAGGGCCTCAGCCCAAATTACCTCAGTTTCCGTGGTTACTGTTGCCCCCGCTCTCTGTTCCCCATTTTCCAGGAAGCTGCTACCATTGGTGTGCCAGGTGTAGTCAGCGTCCTGAAGAGGCTGATCCGTCAGGTCCGGTCTGGTCCCATGCATTTCCGCAAGGATCTGGAGGCAACCTTGCTGCTCTGCCTCCTCCAGCAAGGGGAGCAAGGTTGCAGGGTTGAGAGTGACCACAGGTCCTAATTGCACCCGGTCCACATCCAGGAGCATGGCTTGGTAATGAGTCATGCGGGCATTGGAAAGCCAGCAGTCTGGAGGCTGTTTGACCAAGGCCTCCATTGCATGGGGTGCCAGGATGGTCAATGGCTGGCCTAGAGTCAATTTACCTGAGTCCTTAGTAAGGACTGCAATAGCTGCTACCATCCATA
Source organism: Microtus oregoni (assembly GCF_018167655.1). NCBI lineage: Eukaryota > Metazoa > Chordata > Mammalia > Rodentia > Cricetidae > Microtus > Microtus oregoni. The sequence continues at coordinate 1,677,174 of NW_024544754.1, forward strand.
GACAGGGCGGCCATCCGGATGTGACCAGGTCGAGTTTCTTGGAGAGATAGGCCACAGGACGCCTCCACGGGCCCAGTCTCTGGGTCAGAACCCCCTTGGCATATCCCCGATTTTCATCTATAAACAGTTCAAAGGACTTGGTAACGCCTAGAAGGCCCAATGCGGGCAAGGTTAGTAAAGCCTTTTTGATATTGTCCTCAAAAGCCTTCTGCTCTTTCTTTTCCCATCTGAACATTGCCCCCTGCTTGGTTAGGGGGTACAGGGGTGCAGCTATCTCTGCAAACCCTGGGATCCAGAGGCAGCATAATCCTGCTGTCCCCAGAAACTCCCGCAGCTGGCGGGGGTTCTGGGGGGCAGGGATGTTAGTGATAGTCTGTTTGCGCACCTCGGTCAGCCATCTCAGTCCATCTCTCAATTGATAACTAGGCAAATGACTCGATTCTGGCATATTTGAGCCTTTTTGGCTGATGCCTGATATTCTAATTGTCCCAATGTCTGTAGGAGGGCTTTTGTGCCCTCCTGACATTCTTTTTCCGAGGCGGCTGCCAGAAGGAGGTCATCAATATATTGGAGCAATATGAGGGCGGGGTACTGAACCTGAAACTCTGCCAAGTCCCAGTGTAAGGCCTCATCAAAGAGGGTCAGGCTATTCTTAAATCCCTGGGGGAGCCTGGTCCAGGTCAATTAACAGGAAAGTCCAAGATCTGGGTCCTTCCATTCAAAGGCAAAAAGGGACTGGCTCTCAGGATGTAACCGCAAGCAGAAGAAAGCATCCTTTAAGTCCAATACGGTGTACCAAACGTGGGATGGTGGCAGAGTACTCAGTAGATTGTAAGGGTTGGAGACCGTGAGGTGTATTTCCTCCACCCTTTTGTTAACTTCTCTCAGATCCTGCACTGGCCGATAGTCCCCAGTCCCCTGCTTTTTTTTTTTTTTATTGGCAGGAGGGGGGTGTTTCATGGCAATCGGCAAGGAGTGAGAATGCCCTGATCCAGCAGCCTTTTTATGTGGGGTCTTATACTCTGATATGCCTCATGAGACATGGGGTGCTGCTTAATTGAGATGAGGATAGCTGTGGCCTTTAGTTGGATGATGAGTGGGGGCTGTTGCAGGGCTAACCCAATTTTCCCAGTTTCTGCCCATGACAATGGAAAGTCATTAAGCCAGGAGGCCAAGTCAGGTATTTGTGGCTCCTGAGGCTCATAAAGTCTATATTCATCTTCCAGATGGAGTGTTAAAATTTGAAGGGGGCCATCTTTAGGGCCCGTTATCTGAGCCCCCTTGTCCTCAAAGGGGATGTGGGCCTTTAATTTAGTGAGAAGGTCCCTACCCAATAAAGGATAGGGACAATCTGGAACATACAAGAAGGAATGTGTCACCTTACCAGTTGCCAATTAAACCTTCCGATCCATTGTCCATCGATATCTCTTGCCTCGGGTTGCCCCTTGAACCCAGGCTGATAGGTCACTGAGAGGTCCAGGTTCCTGGGTTAAGACTGAGTGCTGGGCTCCGGTGTCCATTAGGAAGGTAACTGGTTGCCCCCCAACTTTGAGAGTTATCCTGGGCTCGGGGGGGGGGGTCCTGGCCCTTACTCTCCTAGTCCTCATCCAGAGCTAATAGGGAAGCCTGGTGTTTAGGCTTCTGGGGTCCCTTGGGCTTCTTGGGGCAGTCCCTGATCCAGTGTCCTCATTCCTTGCAGTAGGCACATTGGTCAATATCCATTTTGGCCCCCATCAGTTCTCCCAGCCTACCTCCCTTTTTATCTTGTCCTTGAACTACAGTGGCCATCAGCCTGCTTAATTCTTTATTCTTTTCATGTCTCTTTCCTCCTGATTCTTTTTCATTCTTTGCCATAATCTCTCTTCCTTCTCCTACAGAGTTTCCCTTTTGTTAAAAATTCTTTCTGCTTCCTTCAGTAAATCCTGTAAGGTATATCCCTGCAGACCCTCCAATCTCTGCAACTTGCTTCGGATATCTGGGCTGGACTGCCAAATGAAAGACATCGAAATGCTAGTGGCCTGTCCAGGCTCCTCAGGGTCATAAGGGGTATACATTCTATATGCTTCCTTAAGCCTTCTAAAAGTGCTGAGGGTGTCTCCTCATTCCCTTCTATCACTTGCTTTACCTGAGCCAAATTAGTGGGGTGGTATGCTGCCCCTTGGAGACCCGCTATGAGCAACTGGCGGGAAAGACATAGATGTCCCCTACCTGCGTCCATGGTAAAGTACCAATTAGGGAGGGTCAAGGGAAAAGCCGCATCAATCTCGTTTGGCAGCTGGGTTGGGCGTCCATTGTGGCCCGGGACATTCTTCCACGCCTCCAAAAAGACTCTTTGTTTTTCCTCCAAGGTCAACAGAGCCTGCCAGAGCTGCTGGCAGTCATCCCAGGTGGGCTGGTGTGTAACTAGGATAGATTCTATCAAGTTAGTATCACCGGGTTTTTGGAGAAGTGGGGTTTTGTGTTGCTTCCAGTTGTATAGATCAGAAGCTGAGAATGGCCCATACTGTTGCTGGCCATTCGGACCCTACGGAGGGGAAGGGCGTGGGAGGTGGAATCAGGTGGTGGCTCGCGTTTGCCCCTCAGTCGGCCATCCATAGGTGAGGGGGTTGGGGATTCTTGTGGGGGTGCCTCGGGGCCGCTTCAGGTCCCTCTGGGCTCACTGGTCCTGCATATGGAGGAGGCTCCTCCGATAGGAGGTCTATGAGGGGAGATTCAGGGTCCGGGGGAAGAACAGGCGGGGGTAAAGTGGATTTTTTTTCTTGAGGATAGTAGGATATAAGGAAGAGGATGGGGGGAGTAGGGGTTGGAGCAGAGGGAAGGGGGGTAAGCGGCTCCCCTCCCGGGGGAGGGGATGACTTAGGAGTCATGGGAGTAAGATGGGGTTGAGGTCCTATGTTGAACATCCGTTCCTTCACCTAGGAAATGATATCAAGGTTAAAAGTGCCGTCCTGTGGCTATGAATGTGGGCTATTCAGATGAACAGACAGTCACCCATTTCTTCTTTCGCACTTCGACCGATTGATTGTTTGCTAGGTCCCGGACATCAGGCCAGTGATCAAAAGTGAGACTCAAAGGGGTTGTTAACGATTGTCTCATGGTACCAGATTTAGACTTGAGTACAAACAGATATACCAAAAACAAAGGACATAAAAACAAAGACACAAAAGGCCAAAACCAAACTTAAAATCAGAAGCTGTGCAGCATTACGGATTCAGATGGAGGCCTCCTGGGAACTAGAGGAGTGACCTGGTCATTCTTAGCCCCTACGGATACTGGTGTGTCCTCCAGTTATGGATTGAGCCCCAAAGGCTCCAGACACCCTTAGAACATCTTCCAGGGCTGCGGGGGGGGGGGGGGGGAGTCCGAGCTCATCAGCTCCTTCCCTGGCCCGCCAGATACTGATAGACCTGATCGAACCTTACTGAATGACAGAACGACAAAAGACTCAGACAGACACAGACACAGACAGGGTGCTGGCCAGCTTACCTCCTGGTGGTGGGTCGGTGATCCCTGGGTGGGGGTCTCAGCTTCCTGGCCAATGCACCAAAGGAAAGACCCTCAGAGTGGTCCTTCCCTCAGGAGGAGACCCCTAATCCAAGGAACAGTTGACACCACTGGCTGCAATTAGCAAGAAGTTTATTGGGTGGGCACAGGTACCTGTAGGCGGCAAAGTCCTTTCAGAGGACTTGCCCCCTGCAGGCTGGGAGAAGGTCTTTTTATAGGAAAAGGGTAGCAAAAGCAGGCATACAGAAGCAATGCATGGTTACAGGGATCTCATTGGTCAGTTCAAATGAGGCGATGGGTTCATTTAGGGGACAAGTTCCCTGGAGACATGAAGGTCTGATAATAAAAACATGTAGTTTTTCCCAGAACTGTTTGTTCCCCTCCTAGGCCTGGTGTCTGACCATAGATATCCTGTTTGACCGCCTAGGAGTACTGACTTTACCTTGAACTTACATTTGTTTGTGTGAAGGCTTTGCAAAATGGCATTACAGTAGCTAAGCTGAGGTCTTTCAATATCTTTTATCTAAACAATTACAAACCATCTTTAAAATGATTTATATGTAGGAATAAGTACTAATTACATACTTTCTTGAATTTCATTTGAAAATTTCTGTTTCATGTCTAGTTTGACAATAAATATGAAAAAACTGGGAAGATCAGGCAGTAAGAGCCTGGCAAGAGCTTACATGACAGGATTACCAAAACTTGTGCCAATGCAAATAATTGAACAGTGGAAGATGTCAGAGTCAGTACTGAAGAGATGCACAGGCACCGGGTTTTGAACTTTCTGGAAGAAGACTTAAGACTCAGGGAAGGTGCTAAGGGGCCCAGGCATGTGAAGTTGTGCAATAGGCATGGAAAGCAGCAGAAGAGAGAATCAGATCAAAGCTGGCTTGGCTTAGTTCAGGGACTCATGCTTAGGGATATATTATAAAATGTCAGGTTAGGGAAATAACCAGGGATATGTTGACTTTTAGATATGGGAAGTTAGAGCAGAGAAGAACCAGATTGTCCAAGAAGAGGAGGGATATACCACTCAAAGCCAATTCCACAGAATAACACATCTTCTAAACCATCATGCACCTCATCCCACCACTAAATTCTGAGCATACCTCCACTGAAAGAAGAAAAATATTTTGGGAAAAAATTAAAAGAGGAAAATCCTGCTGTAGGAAGTCTTACAGCCAGTGGTTACCTGTCCATTGGAGCATAGCCTCTTATATTTTATAAGCCCCAGTATAGCATGCATCCTGCCTCTTTTCAGGCTGTGGGATTCGGTTTCTGAACACCATTCATGCAGAGGATTCTGATTTGTGCGTCTACCCCTAATAAATAACCATCTATTTCTCAATTCTGAGATAGTGTGGGATTTCTTTTAAGCGTCCTTCTTCAAAACTCCAACAAAGTGTTCTAGATAATCAAGTTCCAGTACAGAAAATAAAGGCAACATGAAAGCCACTACAAAATTACTAATTACATAAGAAACTGAAAGAAAAATGGAGAGAAGGAAGCAAATCAAATATGAAATAAGTTTTAATAAATAAATAGTATTGTAGAAAAATACAAACAGAAGTAAGTCTGAATACAAAAATCTCAGTGAAACAAATTAAAGCCACAGGGTAAAACCTCACCAATAGAATATTTCATGTGGAAAACAGAGATTCCACTGCAAGATAACATAGAGAAATTGGATCGTTCAGAGAAGGTCAATGAGAGGTATAAAATATTTATGAAAAGAAAATGGTACAACTTTGGAATACCATGAATAGATGCTCTTTGGTCTCTCTCTAAACTTCAGAAACATTATTTTTTGTGAAGTTACCATGCTTCATTTAATATTTTTTCTGTAGTATAACTTAAAATCAAGTAGTTTAATATCTCTAACAGTGATATTTTTCAAGGTTGCATTGGATAAATTTTATTTTGTTTCTGGTATCACCTCATTTTCCCAGTCTCCATCCCCATCCTGGTTAAAGGTTCCTGCTTCAAATATTGACCTCTTTACTTAAATTTTAGTTTCAATTGGCTATCTTCTCTCATTTTACTATATATTCCCCTTTTATACTAAGTACAGTGATTTTATAAAACAAAAGTCATGTAATAGTGGTATTTTACATCTATATATCCTATTGCATTCTTCTCTAATTCAAAATATAGGATGTTATATCTTGGTATTTAATTCCCTTCGTAATATATCACAAACCCTCTACTAGCCCATTACCTGATTTATGGTAGTGTGTGTGTGTGTGTGTGTGTGTGTGTGTGTGTGTGTGTAAGCCTTGTTGTGTATATGGGAACCAGAGAATGCCTTGCAAGAGTCAGTTCTCCCCAGGCAGTGCTGGTGAACTCTTTTATTATCAGCATTCAGGGAGGCAGAGGAAGGCAGGTCTTGGTGAGTTAGATGCCATTCTGGTCTACAGAGTGAGTTCCAGGACAGCCAGGACTATACAGAGAAATCCTGTCTTGAACCCCCCACCCCGCAAAATGTGGCATTTCTTGTTCTTCCATTATGTGGGTCTTTAGGATCTAACTCAGATCATCAGGTTTGGAGGCAGGCAGTTTTACCTTCTTTCCTGACATTCATCCTTTGATAAAGTTTCTATACCTTGTATTCATTTTTGGTCTTCTTTCCTCTGATTCTATCTACTAAATTTTTCAAGTGTTTTGTGTTCTTATCCCCTATTACCTGTAGCACCTGATTTCCGCTCAGACATTACATCTCCAGAAATATTTGAATTGTCAATCAAAATAAAACTTTTAATCAAACTATTTCATTGACATATTGTTTTACTTCATGTTTCAGATAAGAATACTATTATTTTTTTTCTCATCCCAAAAATTTAAACTCTGTGAGAGTCTGAATATTCCAACTAATATTTGTACAATCAACACCCAGATGACATAAGCATATAGATCATATAACTGATCAAGAAATATTTGATAAATGAATGTCATTAAATTGGTTGGTATTTAGTCTTTAATTATTTCAACAAAAAGCAATTGAATGAAAATTGGAAGATAATGAAATGATATTTATCACCTCTTCTCCTGTTTCTTACACTTTACTATGTTCTTTCTTCTTTATCTAAGGTTTATCTAAGGTATGTGGTTCATATTATAAAACTCCCTTATAGGTAGTCAATGTACTTTTTCATTATTGCTATTTATGATTAAAGTAAACATTTAACCTTTTCATGGATATTACATAGTTGCTCAGGATATGAACATGACCAAGGCTACTGACTGTAGGATTTCCTTCAGCACCTCCCCCTCTTGTTTAAATAAGAGATTTCTAAGACTAATACAAAATTATGTACAATAAAAACAAATATATTCAATAATTATCTGATACTAATGAGTTTAAGTCTCATATAATAAATAACTTGACCAGGTCATGAGAGGAAAGTAACTACAACTATCTAGATTTAAACCCCATTAAAGATCCTAGAAGGGAAATAATATTACATAAGCAGGAAGTGCAATCAAGCAACTTCCATAATGTGCAAAAATGACAGAGACAACTGGCATCCTGGGCAATCACCCAAAGTCTCATTTGCAATGTTGAAGCAACCAACTTTGGTTAAGGCCTTGAATAACTGACAGACCATTTTCAGAGGCAGGAAAAATTTCAAAACTATCTTTCCCTGTCTTGGAAAGATTTGACAGTCCTTTACCTTGTGTGCTGCTTATGCATTTTCAGATATCATGTATCTTTTCAGTCATTGAGGCATGGGCAGTTCCTTGCCCAAAGGCCAGTTTTGCCAAGAAGAAAACAAGCTCCAAGTGGAGTGTCTGGAGTGCAACTTACTTAATTATTCTGATTTGTACCTGCCTTCGCTGATTTATTTGCTTCAGTAAAAATGTACGGGCTCTATTTATTGGAGCATCACATGCAATTTGGGGAAGAATGCAAGAAGTTTTCTTCATAAGGTTAAGTCTTTCACTTTGGGGATAATTGCGATTAATTTCTCCCCAAAAAATTAACACAAGCACTTTGCCATGGTTCATTTTCTTCCATTATTTTTTGATTTCATCAGTAGTGAAAGGCACTATAATCGCTGCTGGGTCTAAACCTGCTAATTGACAAAGTCTCAATTTACCTTTTATAATTAATTCAGAGACTTTTTCCACATGTTTTTATTATTTATTTTTTGGTTTATGTGGTAAAAAGATCCATTCTAAGATAATATCATCCCTCTGAATTAAAATTCCTGTAGGAGAAATTCTGGAAAGTAACATGACTAGAATACAATTAAGATTTTGATTCACCCTATCCACATGTGCTTCCTGTGATTTCTCCTCAATAATCATCAATTCCATTTATTCATCAGCTATTAATTCTCTGGGACTATTCAAGTCTTTATCACTATCTATAGATTCTGATCTAACATTAAAAGGCCCAAGTATCTTTTTTGGATTCTAAGTTAGCATTTTCAAAATCCAGAGATTCAATAACTATATAAGCATCGTAGAATACAATCCATAGTATTAGTAAAATAAAAAATTAAAAGTTTCAATATTAATATAGTCTGCCATATTGATTTATTAATTAACTGTCATAAGATCTGGTAAATTGTTTTAGGTGTAATAATCTTTATTGCCCTGCAGATGCAATGGTTTCAGAGTCACAACTAGCAGCAATGCAACTGGTGGTGACAGGAATGGTCCAGAGCTGCTTTAGTTTCCCACCATGTTACAGGTTACATACTGAGAAAAATGCTTTGCTTGACAAATTAAAAGCAATTAAATCAATTCCATACAATGAGCAAGCAACCCAGAACTCATGGGTAGAGAGAACAAAGTGGAAGCTACACAAGTCACTACACAGCAAGGGACCATGTCAAAGAAATATGCCAGGAAACATGGCAGTCATGAGTGTACTTGGGAAATTTCCAAGTTGCCGTACGCAATAGATTCTGCTGTGTGTGTGTGGGGGGGTGGATTTTATAAAAAAAACCACTTAGGTAAAATTAAGTCAACTGGGCAGGGTTGGGAGTTTTTCTGGGCCATGGACCAGCTAGGCCTTTACGCCGTCTATCTGGTAGGTATGGAGTCTGAATTCATGTGAGTGCCAAATGAAGAAGGATACATAAAAGAAATCCCCTATAACTCATAATTGAGAATAATAGTTATTTATTTAGGGATAGATTCACAAGTCAGAATCCTCTGCTGGAATGTAGAACAGTAACCAAATCCTGGAGCTGGAAAAGAGGCCAGATGACCGCTTTACAGTGGCATAAATAGTATAAGAGGCCATGCCCCAATGGGCATATAGCTTAAAGGCTACTGGCTGTAGGATTCTCTACAGCATACTTCAATCATTTAGCAGCAATGAAATAACCACTGCATTTCATCATGTTAATGATTCCTGAAATAACTGACAATTTTTATAAATTATCACTATATATAGTAAACAGAATTTTTATTAAATAGATGAGATCTGAGAGAGAAATCATGAATAGTCCCACAGAAGCTTTTTTTTTTTTTTTTTTTTTTTTTTTTTTTTTTTTGGTTTTTCGAGGCAGGGTTTCTATGTGGTTTTGGAGCCTGTTCTGGAACTAGCTCTTGTAGACCAGGCTGGTCTCAAACTCACAGAGATCCGCCTGCCTCTGCCTCCCAAGTGTTGGGATTAAAGGCGTGCGCCACCACCGCCCGGCTCCACAGAAGCTTATTTATGCAAAGAAAATAAAAGCAAAACTGTAAGTAATGGACCATGACTTTGTGTAACTAACAAATAAGTGGCATGGAATTAAATAGGGAGCATTGCCGGGCGGTGGTGGCGCACGCCTTTAATCCCAGCACTCGGGAGGCAGAGGCAGGCGGATCTCTGTGAGTTCGAGACCAGCCTGGTCTACAAGAGCTAGTTCCAGGACAGGCTCCAAAACCACAGAGAAACCCTGTCTCGAAAAAAAACAAAAACAAAACAAAAAAAAAATAAAAAATAAATAGGGAGCATTGATTGTGTGGAATGTCTCATTGTTTATGTACTTGACTCTAAAACTATGTAAAATAGAGAAATTGATTATGAAAATGCTAACAGTGAATAACTAGAAATATTTGTGGAGTACTATTAAATTCTTTATTAAGTGTTCATTAAAAAGATTTTCACTTATATATTCATTTACATCTGCCCTGTAAACTACTTCCTGTTTTTCTAAAAACATATTGTCTTCATGAATTAAAAATCAGAAGACTATATTTAAAGGAGAAAAAAATTTATGTTACTCTTAAATGCACATAGAAGAAATGAATGTACAAAAATGAATGAGTCTATCAGTAAACATGGTTAATTTTCACTGAATGATTTTTCCCTGAATTTTCTGTTTTTAACAATTAGTATTTTACATTCTATTTGCAGAATATAAAAATAAATATATTTACATATCTCTTCTTTCTAGTGAAATGACTCAAAAGTATATGTATTCGTATGTATATACAAAACACATATGTACCAATATCCTTACATATAACTTGTTGATTCATAAGGTACAGGAAAATATACTGTAGATTGATATGTTTCCAGGAGCATGTCCCAGAACAACTGCTATTACTGAAGTCAGTTAAGAATTTTTCTGCAATAATAAACCATAAAAACATCATTTGTGTTATTTATGTAATTATCTAGCCTTTGTCCTTGATGCATCATTATATCAAGTCTTTGATTTAGATGACTTAAAGTTTCTCTTGATAGGTTTGTTTTTTAAATAAATCATACACCATTTTACCAAACAATGATCTTCAATAATTAGAAATATTTTATGAGCACAAAACTTTTTTATAGAATAAGTAGTTTTATTTACATTTAAAGTTCCAGAGGATTAGTATATGATGGCAGAGTGAAGATATGGTAGCAGGAAAAGAAAGCTGACAGCTTACATCTTAAATTACAAGAACAAGAGGAAAGAGTTGTTTTGTGGCAAGATGTCCTGGGAGATACAGCATACATGTATACTCGCTCTCAATAGGGAGTCAATGACAGACAAAAGTATGGATAATACTAAATTCCAATTTGGTAAACCAATGAGTTTTATTGAGGTAATTTACAAGAGCAGAAACGACTCCACCATGGGTGACAACTCACAAAAGGGCACATTTCAGAGCTTTCAGGCAAGCTAAACATATTGGCGAGTGTCTTTTCCAGGTGATTCCAGTCTAAACCTCTTCTAGGCAGCTTAGTTGTTTCTTTATTCTTCCAGGAAGTAGATCTGGTCTCGGTCTCTGCTTTGCAGTTTACCTTGTCTATGTTTTATATTTTACTTTTTTGTATAGTAGCATGTATTTTTACTTAATATTTTAATATTATTTCTTCTGTTCTTGCAATGTGTCTAAAATATCTTGGAGACAGTAAAAGAAGGATTAGATCAACAATTGTTGCAAATGAATAGCATATTCTCCAACTTATATTTCAAAGAACCCAAAAAAGGCTACATGTGTTTAATATTTTAAAAACTATGCAAAAAATATATTTACATAAATGTATATGTAAAAATGTTTGATTTGATTTTTGCTTTTATGTACCATGTTTATGATTTTTGACAGAGTGTCTTTAAAAGCTTCAAAATGTCAAAAAATCATTTTAAAAATAAATATTTTTAGAGGTGGGGATATCTTGAAGGAGGTTGGGGATGGAGAAGAATATGATCAATGCATGTTCGATAAAAAATTAAAACATATAAAACCTTATTATTTACTTGAGGTGCAACAAACAAAAGTTTAAAGGAGAGTAGCTCAAAAATCAGCAAAACTTCCTAATAATTTGAACTATTTTCAAATGTCAATGAGTTTACTAAAAATAAAATATAATAAGATAAAACAAAGACCATCCCGTTGATGTTGGACAAGGAAAATCAACTGAAGTAAAAAAAAAAGCCAAAGAGACAAAGGAAGGCATGAGAATCAGAGTACTGTTCACACAAGCAATCCAGTTTCCAATAAAAATAATAAACAAAAAGCTATAATATATGCAGAGATAACTTGTTCCAGACCATTGCATGACCTGGGCATGCTGATATGGTCTTTATGAATTTCTATGAGCTTTTCTCAGTTGATTTAGAAGAATTTTTTTTTCTAGGGTCTTCCATTCCTTCTGCTTCTGATACATTTTTTTTCCTTCTTTTCCATGGGATTCCCTGAGCTCTGAGGATAGGATGAGTGGAGAGATTAGAGGGAGACCCCCATTTAGATCTATGTGTTCCTCTCTACCTCCTTTCCTCCCTCTCTCCCTCCCTCCCTCCCTCTCTCTTCAATAATTCAAGCTATGGATCTCTTTTTTCTCATCTCTTGCAGGAGGAAGCTTTTCTGATGTTATACTGAACAAAGCATTAATCTTTGAATACAGAAGAATTTTATTAGTATTCATTTTATTGATAATATTTTAAGAACAGTAGTATTTAGATTCATCCTGATTTCTGGGATATCTAGTCTTTGGTCCTTGGTCATCCAAACAGTATCGAGCATAAATTCAATCTCATGAAATCAATCTTAAGTCAAATCAGATGTTGGTTAGTTACTTCCACAAACATTGTGCCACTATTTCGCTGGCATATTTTTTCAGGTAAACAAACATTATAGATCAAAGCATTCATGGCTGGGTTGGTGTTTACATTTCTCTTCTTGGTAGCCTATAGAGTATGTTCTTTTATCAAAGATATTAGAACACAAGGATGAAGGTTCTTTGTAGCCACCAGCTAGACTCCCCAATGTTCAATATGTTGTGTGGCTGTTGTCTTCAGCAATGTTGCCTTGTTGTCACTTTATAAAGATCAACTACTGCCCTTTGATTTGTTTCAATTGTTAATTCCCATAGGACACTTTTGGCTAATGATTCAACTGAATGGAAGGTAATGCCATTACTGGAAGCTTTGGTAGCAAGAGTTGTCCAGTTGAGACTTCTTCTCCCCCATTATGAGACTTCCTTAGAGTTAGCTTTGTATATTTTATGAAGTTATCACTACACTAGGTTTCCAAACTACCCATAAAATCCTCAAGACTGGCATAGCTGGATCTTGAGGTAGATTGATTCTCAAATTTCTGATGAACTTCCACAGGGATTTCCATAGTGACTTTACAAGTTTTCATCACCACCATGAATGTATTAGTATTCCCCTTACTCCACATTCTTGTCAGCATGAAATGTTACTTGTGTTAATGATCTTACACATTTCAATAGGTGTAAGATGGAATCTCAAAGTAGTACTGATTCGCATTTCCTTTAGGACTAATGATGTTGAACATTTAGAGTATTTCTTAGACATTTGAGTATCCTCTATAAAGAATTCTGTTTTGGTCTGTACCCCATTTTAAATTGGATTATTTGGGGGTTTTGATATATTATTTCTTATAATCTTTATATATTTTGGGTATTAGCACTCTATCAGATCTGAAATTGACAAAAATATTTTTTCCATTCTTTAGGGTCCTGCTTTGTCCAAATGTTTGTATCTTTTGTGCTACAGAAGGTTTTCAGTTTCATGAGGTCCCATTTATTAATGGTGGATCTTATTGCCTACACTAATGGTGTCCTGTTCCAGAATTCTTTTCTTCTGCATAAGAGTTCAAGGCTATCTACCACTTTCTCTTCTATAATGGTCAATGTATCTAGATTAATGCTGAGGTCTTTGATTCATATGGAGTTGAATTCTGTGCAAGGTGATAAGTATGGAGCTATTTGCATTTTCCTGCATGCATATATCCAGTTTGACTAGCATCATTCATGGAAGATGCTGCCTTTTTTTCCAGAGCACATTCATGGCTTCTTTAAAAATAAAAATCAGATATCCATAGGTATGTGGTTTATATCTACATCTTCAATATTATTCCATTTATCAACATGTTTGTTTTTGCCAACACTCATTAAATGTGAAATAAACATAATAAGGTATATCAATTTTCTCATAAATGTGATGGATATTTATCTGTTATTGTTTATTTATGTTATAATTAAAACAACAATCACATGTATTCTAATAACCATCATATTCAGTAAAAATATTAACATCCAATAATGATTCTATACCATCCATAAAAATTTTGTTCAAATAAAATAATTAGTAATCATTGTTTTATGTTAATGATATTAATGTTCATGAGAGTCTGTATAGAAAAAAACAACTGAATAAAATTAAAGCATATTAAGATTTTTTTTTCAATGAATATTTTTTTGGAATGGTGAAATAAGTGACATAAATGTAACTTAGGAATCAATGGTTATCTGACAAATATATCACCAATTAACTAATTTTGGTAACTTAAATAGAAAAGCAGTAAGCTGGTTTTTTATCAAGTTGAACTTTCTCATAATAAATACTAAATTTTGAACACTGGAAACTTTTGTGATTTTCTTGTAAAATTATCTCTGATTATTTATAAAAGGAATTTCTCATAGATTACAAAATTAAAACAAGAATTTTGACTTGTAATAACTTTTTAAAATATTTTTCCCAACAGAAGAAGAGTAAATGAATCTCTGATGAATGGAATAAAAGGTATATGTTTTTAAAACTTGACGGAATATCTAAGTAATATATATTTATAATACAACAATTTTAAAGAATAATTTTCAAGTGTCATTTAAAATTCACATTGTTTTACAGCCATTATCAGCCTCTAATTACGGATTATTATTATTAACCCTCAAATACCCTCACTCCCATGAAATAGCCATTCTTTATATATCTCTCAAACTTGATGATTATTAATTTTATTTCAATAACTATGAATTTGATTATAATATGTTTAATGCATTTGAAATCATATTCTTTATGCTATTTTAATTACCTTCTTTATCTTAATGCAATGATTAGAATATTAACCAAATTTATGTATATACCATAGATCCTTTTGTAATTCACCTGTTTGTTTCCATCTTTGAACTATATTATAGTCTGAACTTGTATGATTTATTTTTGCAATATGTATTTGTAACTGTCAGATACTATTTCATTTTTGTAAGATTTATGTCCCAAAAACCACAAGTGTTTTACCACAGGCATAGACGAAGCAGTAATCACAGCTGACACTTTTTGAGGGCTGTGAAGAAGTATCTGTTATATTTCTCCCTCTTAAGGTTTAGTGTCATGATAGCACTCCCTGTTAATCTTTCTTTTATATAACTCTGGTATCTGCCATTATTTTTTTCATATTTATTCTATGACAAAAATTTCCTCTATATAGGAACCATAAAACATGAAATATGAAACATGAAACTCTTTTAAGAGTCTATAATTAGTACATTCATATTCAAAAATTCTATTTGTTAGAAGTTCCTCATATATATGTGGAATTGGAATTGCTGATTCCTGTGTATATTTGTGCTTAGCCTTCTGAGGACTCAACTGTAATGCATGAAGTTTGCACTTTCTTTATATCTTTGTCACCATGTTATTTGGTTTGCTCATTTATAGCTAACTTATCTGTCAGTTTCAAAAATGCCACACAGACCAGTGCTCCAGTGTGGGTCTCTGTCTCTATCTCCATCCATTGCCAGATGAAGGTTCTATGGTGATATGCAAGATATTCATCAGTATGGCTATAGGATAGGGTCATTTCAGATTCCCTATCCTCAGCTGCCCAAGGAACTAACTGGGGACATCGCCCTGGGCACCTGGGAGCCTCTCTAGGTTCAAGTCTCTTGCCAACCCTAAGGTGGCTTCCTTAACTAAGATATGTGCTTCCCTGCTCCCCTATCCAACGTTCCTTTATCCCAATCATCCCGTTTCCCCAAGTTCGCCCCATTCTCCCCTTCTCACTTTTCTCTCCCCGTCCCCCCTTACCCCCCTCCCACCCCACCCCAAGATCCCAATTTTTTGCCCGGCAATCTTGTCTACTTCCCATATCCAGGAGGTCCCAATGAGGAGCAGAAGGAGGGAGAACATGAGCAAGGAAGTCAGGACCGCGAGGGGTGCACCCACACACTGAGAAAATGGGGATGTTCTCTCGGGAACTCACCAAGGTCAGCTGGATGATGGAGCATGTTATCAAACCAGAATCCCTGAACATGGCGGACAATGAGGGCCGATGAGAAGCCAAGACAATGGCACGGGGTTTTGATCCTACTTCATGTTCTGGCTTTGTGGGAGCCTAGCCAGTTTGGATGTTCATCTTCCTAGACCTGAGTGGAGGGGGGAGGACCTTAGACTTTCCACAGGGCAGGGAGGGGGAGAGGAGTGTGGGGAGGGGGAGAGGGGCGGGAGGAGGGGGAGGGAAATGGGAGGCTGAGAGGAGGCAGAATTTTTTTTTGAAAAAAAATTAAAAAAAAGAAATGCAAAAAAAAATGCCACACAGAAGAAATCCAGAGACTCAAAAAATGGTACATTTCATATATATATCACAAATAATAGAAAAATAGAAACAATTATGAATGATACATAATTTCTACATTAATATATTTATCTTTATGTTCATAAGTTAGTGTGTAGAAAATTAGCACTGAAATTATTTCTTTAGAAAACAGCATATTACAATGATAAAAAATAATTATGAGTAAATCTATTGCTTATTTAATCTCCTCAAGTCTCCTTTTGAGAAAAAGAAAATGTTAGAATTATCAGTTTCAGTGTCAACATGCATTATTGACAGAAATCTTTCTTTTGTTGCGGATTTCCGGCAATTTTGAAAAGAAGGCAATGTGTAATCTAGTTTCATCTCTGGATATCTTTAAAGCTCTACTACATGGCCATTCTTTAACATTATGCAAACTTGATAAAAATAACAAACTAAAAAACTTTCCACGTCAGACCTCCCTGTGTATAAATTGTTGGTATGGGGATTAATGGGAATTCTGTTCTTTAACATAAATATTGCGACTATAGTGATAAAATATATTAACAGGATGGGAAACTTTATTTATTGGGCACTATTTCATGATTCTCAATAGCATACTATATTTTATGACTAATTTTACATTCAAGAAAAACGTAAAGACCCTATTTCAAGTTATATGAAGGAAAATTTGTTTGAACCTACAGTAACATTATAAAGAGAATATTGTTGAGAAATTGAGATGTTTATCATAATAAATTTATTTCAATTTTTCCATTGAAACTTATGAAGTCTATGCTTTTTCTTTATGTTTTACAAGTATCTGTCATCAATCAGAATGCAAAAGAATGAAGCAAAATGAGTATATTTCCTTGAACTTGGGGAACAAAGAAGAATAACATTCATGTTTCAGTTCCTTTAGCATAATCTGATTTTTTCAGTGATATATTATTTAAATATGCATGTGCTAAACATTTTGCAAAATGCAAAGCATTGTTTTAGAGAACACTAAAGTTGTTTTATGTTGTTGATAAAATATTAGAAATAAATTAATCAGAAAATTATGCTAAATTGTTTATTTAAGCTGAATAATTTCACTGGGAAAATAACTTACAGAGAAAATTAGCAAATTATATGATGCACTAAAGATGTCTAAATCATTTAAATTCTGAAAGGAAATTTTCCTGATTTCTACTTCTGAATTCCTTTCAAATACAAATTTTAATAATAGTACATTCTATTCAACAGACAATTTTTTTAAAGTCTGAATCAAGCATGCTGACAAAAACATTTATCTAATTACTATCAAGTTGTAAACCTTTTCTATTGGAATTATTTGATTGTCTTAACAAAATGCACTAATATAGAAGATCAAAACTAATAAATCCATGATTAGAATCAAGTTCTATAGCATATTTTACACATTATGTTTATCCTAAAGTATATTTATTACACTTTTATTAAGTGGTACATGTGAGTGTTTGTGTTTGTATGAACGTGCACATGCACTCATATGTTATGTGCACTTGCATGCACATGTACCATGATATAATTTTTGATGCAACATGGTATATTTTTTGTAGTCGGAGAAAACTTATGGGAGTCAGTTCTCTCTATCATATGGGTCCCAGGGACTAAACTTGGTTTCCAGAAATTGCTTTTACCTGCTGAGCCATTACACCAGTTCAATTTTTCTTTATTTATCATTTCTCCAATATGAATCTCATTCTATATTTTTAATTTTCAGCTCCCTGAAGCAAAAGTTATCTAGTTTTATTTGTTCTCTTTAAAAGTCTATTTGGATAAAAGTTATTGAACTCTCAATTTTGATAATCAGAATCAGAGTGGATTCAGATGGGTGGAAGGTGGAGATAACTGGGAAAACTAGAAGGAGGAAAAACTATAATAAGGATATAGCACATGAGAAAGAACTCTATTTTTAACAAAGGAATATGTTATTTGTAGAGTAGTAAAAATATCAATGTGCTTGGTTCAGTCTATGCCTTACTTTTAGAAAAGTAAGGATGAGGCTGAATATTGAATACTTTAAATTGCAAAAGACTCTATAACATTTTAACTGTATTTCTTGGTAAAAGGAAAATTCATAAAATGTTTTTGTACTAATCCATTAAAATAATATATTTTAAAAGAGAAAACATTATTATAGTAAAGTTACTTCTACAACTCCCCTCCAGAAAAAAAATCAGCAATTTGGACACTATTTCCATAATCAAACTTCTGTGTCATCTTCTCTTTCGTGAGCACCCATTTTCCTGGAAGTAGTAAGATTTCGACCTTCTATCTACGGAAAACAATTTTTTCCTTACCTATTCACACATCCATAAGTAGTTAGGCTGTATCCATCTTAATTTTTATCAATAATTTAACTTATCCAATTATCAGAACATTTAACATATTATTTTTCCTTCCTTGTGTATATTGCCAGAAGTGAAATTATTAGATCAAATAATATTTTATCTTATTTAACTCAATTTAATCAATTCAAAATTTTTATACATGCCTTTATAAAAGGAAGAAATCTCTCTTTATCTCTAGGTAATATTATCTCACCTACGCATACCACAGTTTTATCAACATTTGTCTATTTCTTTGATGGGGGAGAGTCTTCTGTTTGTGTTAATTTCATTGGTTAAATAAAGAGACTACCTTGACCCTTTAATTGGGCAGAAAATTAGGTAGGTGGAGTAGATTGAACAGAGTTCTGGGAGAAAGAAAGCCGAGTCAGGCAGTCGCCATGATTCTTCCACCCGACACAGATGCAGGTTAAGATCTTTCCTGGTAAGCCACCTCATGGGCTACACACATTATTAGAAATGGGCTAGTCCAGGTGTGAGAGTTAGCCGAGAAAATGCTAGATATAATGGGCCAAGCAGTGTTTAATAGAATACAGTTTCCGTGTAATTATTTCGGTTAAAGCTAGCCATGCGGGTGGCCGGGTGCCAGGAAGGTAGCCCACCGCTCCGAATACAACATTTCTTGACATATATGATTGGCTAAATCTTGGTGATTGTAAATGATTCTCTAATGAACATATATGTTCAGATAAATTTGATATCTTTTTAGTTTACCTTTTATACTTAGAAAAAAAGATTACTTGATCCAATAGTAGTTGTAGTTTTAGTTACTATGCAGTTTTTCTGCACTTTTAAATAACAGTTATAAAACAAATTTACAAACCTAATACAAGAAAACATCATAAAGATTATCTAACATGGTTATTTCATTCTCATTCTGTAGATGCAGGGAATATTCCACATATGTAAAGCAATAATCCAGCACCTAAGTTACAGAAAAACATCATCATCTTAGATTCAGAAAAAGCATTTGACAAAATCTAGCATCCTTGGAGGACAGTCTTACCCTTTTCCACCTGCCAGCTCCCAAATAAGCATATGGAGACCTTTTATTAATTTTACATGCTCAATTTTAGCTTAGGCTTGTTCTTAACTAGTTCTTATAACAAATTAACCCATATCATTTAATCTACCTTTTTAAAATGTGTCTTCCTCATCTTTACTCTGTAATGTCCATCTTGCTTCCTCTTTGCCTGCTGGCGACTCCTCCTTTCTTCCTTCCTGAGACCTCTCTGTCCCTGGTGGTCCTACTTAACCTCTTTCTGCCTACCTATTGGACATTCAGCTCTTTATTATGCCTATCACAGTGACACATTTTCACACAGTGTAAGGAAATATTCCACAAAAATCCACTCATGATAAAAAAAATGCTGGAGAAACTATTATTAAAGCAAAATATCTTGTCACATAGACACACAAGAAACTGACACCTAACATTATCCTGAACAGAGGAAAACTCAAAGTGGTTCCACTAAATTTAAGAATAATATACGGAGCCAGCGACCTCCACAGGAACAAGTACAAGGAAGCAACCACAGAGGGAGCAGGCATAAGCCAGAGACCTCTGTCGGTATAGGCATGAGTTCAGAACCTCCAAGGGAGCAGACCTGATCCAGAGACCTTTGTGGGACCAGAAACAAGCCAGGTACCTCTGCGAGAGCGGTCCCAGGCCAACGACCTCCATGGAAGCAAGTACAGGGGAATGACTGCCAAAGGAGCAGGACCAAACCAGAGACATCTGTAGGACTAGGTGAGAGTCCTAGTAAGCAAAATGAGAGTCACTGCTGAAGGAGCAGACCTAAGCCAGAGACCTCTGCAGGACTCACCATGAATTAGTGACCTCTGAGGTAGCAGGCCTGAGCTAGTGACCTCTGCCAGAGCAGGCCCAAGGCAGCAACCTCAGCAGAAGAAACCCCAAAAAAGCAAGCTACATGGCAATAGCCCTAAACAGTCTATGGTAGTGCAGAGAGAAACCCAGGAGCACTGTGCAACCTCTAGGAACACCAAGTGACTGGAGGGATGATTGGAACAATGGCTTTGACTGTACCATGAGAAGCAACCATCTCAGGCTTGGATCTACTGGCACCTGGAAGATTTCACCAGAGATACAGACAGAGGAAAAGATGGTTAGTCAAGGTAAGAGCACACTCAACACCACAAAGAACAACACAACATCAATATAAACTAGTGCCCTACATCAGCAAGACTTGAACAAAAAAGTACAGATTCTCCAAGAGAGGAATCCAAGATGGCTGAAAAGCACTTCAGTAAATGGCCAAGAACAAAAATACTAATGACATCTTATGCTGGAGAGGATGTGGGGTAAAGGGAACACTCCTGCATTGATGGTGGTAGTGCAAGCCGGTACAACCCCTTTGGATATCAGTTATGATGATTTTTTAAAGAAAATTACGAAACAACCTTCCTCAAGACCCACCAATTCCACATTCAGATATGTACCCAAAGTATGTTCAATCATACAAGAAGGACATATGCTCAGCTATGTTCATAGCAGCATTATTTGTTATAGCCAGAACCTAGAAACAACCTAAATGCCCTTCGACTGAAGAATGGATAAGAGAATTGTGGTACATTTACACGATGGAGTACTTCACAGCAGAAAAAAATAACATCTTGAAATTTGCACGCAAATGGATAGATCTAGAAAACATCATATTGAATGTGGTAACCCAGATCCAGAAAGACAAATATAATAAGTACTCACTCATAAGTGGTTTCTAGATATAAAAAAAACAGTCTATAATTCATAACCCCAGAGAACCTAAATAACAATGAGAACCCTAAGAGAGACATACATGAATCTAATCTACATGAGATGTAGATAAAGACAAGATCTCCTGAGTATATTGGGAGCATGGGGAGAATGGGAGATGTTAGAAAGGGATGAGAGAAATATGGAGGGAAGCAGAAAACAATGAATAGCTCAATAAAATCAATAAAAATATTTTAAAAGGAAAAATGCAAGGATATCCTCTCTCCCCACTTTCTTCAATATAGTAGTTAGAGCCTTAGAGCAACAAGATAAATGGAGAAAAATGATCCAAAACTAGTTACAAAGTGAAAGTATCATTATTTTCAGACAATATGATTTCATATATAAGAGACACATAACTCTCCATTGAAAGTTTCTGTACATGATAGATATAATCACCAAATTAGAAGGATACAAAATACACACACACACACACACATACACATATACTAGTATCCATGAAAAAAATTCAACAAAACAATACCATTCCTAACAGCCCCAAAAAGACATAAATAAATGATCTTAGAATAAGTCACCTAATAAAGTGTAAGACATGTACATTGAATCCTTACTATAATGAAGAATGAAACTGATGATAATACCAAAAATGTAGAAAAAATTCCCATTCTTATTCATTGGTATGATTAATATTGAGAAAAAGACCATCATATCAAAAGAAATAAAATGATTAAATGCAATTTTCACCAAAATTCTAAAGCATTTTCATAGAAATTGAAAAAGATAATCTTAAGTGGTAATATTTTATATAGTAGTTGAGTGTCTTTCAATCAATTAACTGATAGTAAAATTGTAGCATGAACACACAATAAATTTTTATTCATCCTGTTCCAAGAAGCAAACGAAATGATATATGGTAGGATAATTTTTATAGTTAGCAACAATATGATATATGTAATCGTGTGTTGGTATGTGTGTGTGCTATGTGGGTAGAAGTTATATTAACGATTCAACCACAATCAACAAAAAATAGCAAAATTTCCAATTATGCTCACAAAAATTTTGTATGATTCATTATTTACATAAAATTCATTTTTAGTGTTTATGCTTTATCCCATGCCTGGGCAACAATGTCAACTGGGATTCAATCCAGTTTATTTTTCTGTGCCTGAGGTGAAGTGTGGGGATTAAGAAATGGCATGTAGAAAATTAAAAGATACCAATGAAAAGACAGAGACACAGGATAGAGTTGGGAGAGCAAACCAGTAAATACTGAATCCACCTTACATTTATTTCTCAAATGCTTTAAATATCCCAATCAAATGAGAAGGAGGAAGACAAAAGAGTTCTTTACCAAGATAGAGGGAACAAACAAAGTAAACCTATTCTCAATATCCAGAGAATCAAGTAACTACACACTAGGTCAAAACATCCTTTTATTAGTCTCACCCTGAATCAAATCTCCTTCTATACTCTTGAAGGAACAAGAATAGGCCTGAACTCTCTGACATTTGATCAAGATGAAACAAATCCACACCCATGGGATCCCACATATTTATAAATTTAACAATTAAATTTTTGAAAAAATAAGTATTCTTTGAGAATTCAGATGAAGTAGTTATTTAGAGAATGATGCAGTGATATTGTCAAATATAAAAATATTCAACTGTTTCATAATTTGTTAATGGACTATTAGATTTATGTTCTCAAAATGAAGAATGAAATCTGTTATTTGCTTTGATAATTGATTATATACTCTATGGGTATGCATGTAGATGTATAAAATTGTTTATCTAATAGTTAACATTTTAGTACATGCTTAAATATTCTGAGTTGGCTTCTAATGATTAAGCTTCATTTCAAAATTTTGTTGGCATTTTCACAAAGCATTTCATCAAGAATTGTGCTGATATAATAAAAATAACATATCCAGAAGTTCTAAGTAAATATGGATCATAACAAATGTAGATAACAAATTTTAGGTTTCTACCATTTTCAAGTTACCTCATTCAGTATGTTATCATATTGAATCTTCACAATAAAACAAGCATTTGGTGGTGTCGTTTTCTTTATTTTTCATAGGAAAGTCCACATTCACAGAGAATAAACAGTTGCCTGTTTTGAAAGTGGTAGTTAATATTCAAAACTGATTTTCCTGGTTCCAGACCTATAGCACTTAAGAAATATATTATGCATACAAATCAAAACTCAATATAGAATTGTCAAGTAATGAACAGAAGGGAGGTTGCGATCCCTCTTAGTTGAGATGTTATAGCTGAGGGTTGTTGAGCACTTGACAGAGACATAATGAATATTATAGTGTTTTACAACAGGTATTCTTTCCAAAGTGATAGATTCACTTAATCTCTACATGAAATGATATGCCTGAAGTGAAGATAGAAAAGGTTGATGACACTATTGATGTTTTTCTTATGTGAGATTTATTTTGGATTGTGTTTTTGACAATTCCATGAATCCATATGTAAATGAAAGAACAAAAGCATCTTCTAGGTTCAAGCATAATATGGTCTTATCTGAACACTCTTTATATATTGTTATTGAATACAATCAAAAGTAAATAAATAAACTGTGGTGGGAAGAGTTCAACAGCATTGATGCAGATTCACATAAGTGATTGTAATTCTTATTGCACACATATGGTAAATTTTACATCTTTAAATAAATTTGAAAATTACTGTTTTGTTTAAAAACACAAAAATTATTGTTTATCAAAGAAAAAATATTATATCAAATGGTTTGTTCAATTCCAATATTCATCTTTGTGTATGTTGCTCTTTTAGATAGTAGTCACTTTGTTAAAAACATTAGTAGTCCATAATGAAATAGCAAATAATCATTTAATTATATATAATGAATGGTTTTCTTGTAATAATAGTTTAAATGTATTTTATAAGTGTATGCTACAAATAAATCTTGAATATACATAAAATTTTGGTAAAATTACTTTGGTTCCTATTACTTGGTGTGTAAATACAAATGCAAAACAAAATGCTATCTCCGGATTTCCTCATGAAATACACAGAAAGCACTATTTGTGACTTAACAAATGTTTTAGAGGCTGGGCAGTGGTGGTGCACACCTTTAATCCCAGCACTCAGGAGGCAGAGGCAGGTGGATCTCTGTGAGTTCGAGGCCAGCCTGGTCTACAAGAGCTAGTTCCCAGATAGTCTACAAAGCCACAGAGAAACCCTGTCTCTAAAAACCAAAAAAAACAAACAAACAAAACAAATTTATTAGACAGAATATTGAATATCTGTCGGGAAATATTGTTTTAAATCTTTCTATGTAGACTAATATTTGAACTTATGTAAAAAAACAGATTACTACATTTCTGTTCTGGAATTTGAAAGCAGCGAGCTTTTGTTCAATTTGAACACAAATTAACATGAACTTGTCACTTATTGCAAGAAATAGAACAAAACTTAGATATTATATTTTTGGGTATCAAAATATTGGGGCTTTGGGCTCAGTAACTTTGCCAAAGCTATAAATCATAATCTATCTTTATGATGTACTTTTATAAACAAGAACAAATGTAGACATTTTTATTAGATAATATAGATGTTATAAGTAACAAGGAAACATGTATGCATTTAGTTTAAAAATTTATATTATAACCCTAGCCAAGAGGCGAGAAGCTTAATACTTTGCACTTTAATTTGGTTATGCTATAGTATTACTCTTACAGCTCTTTCAAAGAATATTATTTTTTTTTAATCAAATTAAGACTGAATATTTAGAAGATCATTATAATAAACATAACAACTGGAAACTCTTAAAAATAAGCATGTTCATTAAAGAAACATTTTGGTAACAATCTCTTCAGTAATTGCTGAAAACAGTTCCAGGTCATATACAAAGAAATGATGAAACAGCATCAAGATGTTACTGTCGAAAGAAGATAAAATTTTTTACTTTTCCCTCTTTTCAGAATAAAAACTGGTAGTGATTATTTACTGATTGAAGTGCATGCTGAGTGAATGCTTAGAAGCTCTGTTTTGGACAGAGACTGAAAAAGACTTAGTGATTCTGATCATTGTATCTGAGGACAAGGCAAACCTCAACTATGCTGGAAGGAAGTAACTGGCCAGTATCACAAAGTAAAGCAATAGCAGAAAATGACACAGTTATATATTTTCAGGAAAAATCATGAACATTTGACTTCCATTCAAAATGATATTTTGTCTTTGTTGGGGTTTATATCCTGCCCAGTTCCCTCAGCCTTTAGGTCCAAAAGAAAATCACATGGCGTGTCTACATTACTTTATAAACTGTTGACCCATTAGCTCAGGCTTCTTCTTAGCTCTTGTAACTTATATTTACCCATTATCCCTTTCTGTGTTAGCCATGTGACTCAGTACCTTTTTTAGCAGGGCAGGTCATATCCTGTTCCTTTGGTGGTCTGGGTAGGAGTTGGGGAAGGGTTTCCTTCTTTCCAGAATACTCCTGTTCTCATAGCCCCACCTCTACTTCCTGTCTGGTTGACCTGCCTATACTTCCTGCCTGTATCATATCTCCTTTAAGAGAGAATTTCCTGACTCAGAAGCTGTACCAAAAAAAAAAAGTCACACCATATTAAAACACAGCTTCCTGGGCTGTGCCGCCACTGCAATCTCTGGCTAGCTTAACCCCTGAAATAATTACACAGAAGCTGTAGACATTTAAACATCGTCTGGCCCTTTAGCTCTATCCCTCTATTGGTCAATTCTCACATCCTGATTAATCCATTTCTATTAATCTGTGTTCATGTTTTTATAATAGTACCATATTTGTGCTACTACAACTCTGCAGTATAATTTAGTATAATGCATTATGATGTCTGTTACACTATTCTTTATATTTATTAGTTTGTATATCTGGAAATCTTTTTAATATGAACTTTAGAACATATCTTTACTACCCTAATGAATGGCACTTAGGATTCTGATGGAGATTCTACTGAATCAGCAGATTTCATTTGTTGGTGAACCCACATTTGTGATATTAAGTTTGCTTGTCCATGAACACTATTTGTCTTTCTATCATCTACTATTTTGTTTGATATATTTTTGAATATTTTTAAGTTTTAATTATATAAGTCTTTATTTTCCTTGATTAGGTTCATTCCTAAGTACTTTAAAGCTATTTAAAAAGCATTTTATATGATTTTTCTTTAATATGTAAAAATTTAATTTTATTATGATTGTATGTACTATTGCATTACTGAGTTTATGAATTTTGCCATTGCAAGGTAGAACAGATCTTCAAATTGCCTGCTTCATGGAAAAGTCTGTCAGAAACTATGGGATTACAGGCTGAAGACAGATGACTAAATGTTACAGAAGAACTTTGGGTGACTGGCCAGGCAGCAAAATGTCTCTGTCAATTCTAGAGTTTTGAAAATTGCTCATAATGTTCTTCCTATTTACTTAAGTAATATTATATCATTCTCGGGCCATTGAAGAGTTGAAAACAGATAGTTAAGTTTTAATTAGTTATGATAGAAGATAAATCAGATATGAAAATTTAGATTCACAAAAAATTTGGTAACTATTATTCTTGCTTGATACCTGATTTTATATATAATTTTATTATGTTAAGTTTAATACCTTACTTTTTATTTAGACAGAAAAGTGGAAATGAAGTAGGATGCCCTTCTGTATATGTATTGATTAATTAATAATTCTGCTTTGAGCTATGGTAGGGCAGAATATAGCCAGGCTGGACAAGATAGAGAGTAGGTGGAGTCAAAAAGATGCTGGAGACAGATGCTGGAACCTTACTTTTTACCAGTAGGACAGAGCCTCATGTTGATCAATGGATTACTAGAAATGGGTTAATTTAAGGTATAAGAGCTAGATAGGAATACACGCTTGAGATGTTGGTCAAAAAATATTGTAATTAATATAGTATGTATGTGGTTATTGAGGTCTGAGTAGCTGGGAATGAATGAGCAGTCTCTGCTTACAATTTCTTACCTATCAAATACTAATATGTAAAGCAGTGAAAAGGTATTGATTTAACAAAATAGAATATGAAAAATATATCCATCTTCTCCTAGGAAACAATTGTTCTTAAAGAAACAAAATATACAGAGAATAATGAGTGTAATGCATATACAAAGAATCCAGTAAATAAAGTTTTACATAAAATATGAAATATCTCTGACCTCTTTTAGGCACATGCATCTATTTTACAGAATCAAGCACATGGTGATATTCTCTAAAAGCTGTTGAAGCAGTGCTCCTCAAAAATGCTGAGCATCTGTTTTTATAATTGCAAAATAGCTAATCTTTACTAATTTGGGACATGAATTCATAGACAAGCAACAGCTGCGGTATTGCCAGCTGCATCCTAATGCTTCACAGGCACTCTGAGCAAGAAGACATGTGTACAGACAGTCTCATTTTATTACACTCGGTCTTCTTTCTAAGAAATACTCTGGAGATCACTAACTGTGATGCTTTAGCAAGGAGAAAGTAGATAAGATACCAGATCTCTAAAAAGCAGAATTTGAATTTAACAAACAAATATGTAAACAACCTGATTTAAATAGGACATAAGAATTAATCCCTAGTTGATACATTTTCTATTTCCTATCACTGTAACCATAGCCTTTGGCACTTTCAGTTAAATTTCTGGGATAAATTTTATTTTTTTTTTTTTGGTCATGAAAATTATGGAAAAAGAAAAAGAAAACTTTTTGGCAATTGCCTTCTTAGAACAAGGTCAATACTCTTCCTCTGTTAATTGGTTTTTTTTTCTTTTCCCCATATTATTTTTCTCCATCCCAGAACAGTAGATTAGAAAAATCTCCAAGTGATTACCTTGATTCAAAGAATGCACATTGCTAAGATAACTTTGTTTTCCCTGCAATATAGCTGGTGTGATGTAATATGAATGCTAAAGCATGTTGGATTAGGAAAATTCTAGCTAATCCTGTTCATCAGTCTCCAACTTTTCTGTCAAAATATTCTGCATTATCTGTATCATATTAAATACTTGATGAGCAATACTTGATCTTTACTTAATTATACGGTTCCATGTATGTCTGTCTCTCTTAGTGTTCTCATTTTTATTTAGGTTCTCTGGGCCTATGAATTATAGGCTGTTTTTTTATATCTAAAAACCACTTATGTGTGATGTTTTCTTGATCCATCCATTTGCCTGCAAATTTTAAGATGCTGTTATTTTTTCTGGTGTTTTGTACTCCATTGTGGAAATGTACCACATTTTCCTTATCCATTCTTTGGTAGAGGGACATTTAGGTTGAGATGGTTCAGCTGTCAAAGGCTCAGCTCACAACCAAAAATGTAAGATGTTTTCATACTTTTATAATGGGCTCACTTCTCAATTCTTATACTCCATCATCCCACAGAAAGCAACTGGGCATGATACCAATTTACGTGATCAAAAAATAGTATTATAAATGTTTAAGCTTTATCATATAAAGCTAAACTTTAATTTGCAGAGCCTTAGCAAAGTGAATGACTTAGAAAAGTATTTTGTGAAACAGTAAATAAAGTAAAATTAATTGCATTAAGGTGAGTAAATTATGTAGGAGTTGGAATGATGATAACCCAGCCAAAATTTATAAATTTGAATCTTATATCAGTAGAATCTAAAATTACATTTTTCTCTACACTGTTAGCTTAAAAAGCATTGCCATCTAACTGATTTATATATCCAAGTTTTTAAAAATGTCTCTCATCGCCACCATTCATTCCATAATGAAAATAATCATTGTCTTGCAATGTCACTAGGCACAATTCAATGATTTTTGTTTTATTTTATTTTCAAATGATCTCACTTTGCATCATTGACTGGACTGGAATTCACTATATACATTCGGCTGACTGTAAACTCAAAGATATCCACATGTCTCAGACTCCAAAATGCTGAGAATAAAGGTATGAGTAACCAATTTTTCTCATTTTGTATTTATTACTAGAGATGTTCAAATAATTCTGTAATAAAGAATGAGAAGGTAATACAAATGACTCCCAAATTTGACTTGCTTGTTACATTTAAAATCACATATGAGATGGAATCTTACAAATCGGATGCAAATTAATTTTAAATTTCTCTTGATGATAATTGTACAAGATACCCAGGTAAATGGATCAATATTTTTACAAGATAATTTGTGAGAAGGTAAAAGGCCTTTGTAGTGATTCCATAAAGACTACTTATAGTTATTGCTCCTTTTGGAATTTCCAAGAAAGAGACAAATTTCAACTGAGTTAATCTGGGGAGTTTAAAAAAAAAACACTTAATATGGAAGGAAAAAAACAGTTTAATTAAAAGTTAATTACACTTTTTATTTAATGCCAAAATCTTAAATTATTTAGTAAAAAGTCTAGCAAATAAAAAGAAATTATAGAAGATAGTTATATTACTCTCACTGTTCCAAAACTGTAACAGTCATACATTTTGTGTAAAACAAATCACATTTGACAGCCAAAAAAATGTTACAGGAAAATTCTGTTGAAATATATGACATATTACTATTGAATACATCTGTCATTTACTGAGAACACGTTCTTACTGAGCTTTATCCCAAACCTTTGATTGATTTTGACTTTTTTTAAATTAAAGAATCATCTGCAGAATCATATGTTTATTGCCCTACTAGTAAAAACCCTAGATCTCCTACAAGAGATCTGCATGTATGGTCTAACAGTATCATCAAATATAAAACCTTAAAAAATTGAAGTGCCAACCTTCATTTTTGTAACAAACATTCTAATTTAAATTAAAAGAGAAGTTTTTCTATATCAAGAATATAACATAAATTTTACAAATATGTTTTACAGATTTCTATAATCACATAATTATTGTGATTTCATAATGATATTATGGAAATGCATTGGAGGTTTGAACTACTTAATTAGTATTTATAACCAAATATTTTCCCAAAAGATGTGACAATGCTCTATAATTAGTCACTACTGAATCAGCAATAAGAAAGAATAATTAGAGTCTATAAAATATCATGTCTAAGGAAAACAAGAAAGAGATGTGTAGGTTTACATTTTCTGAGAAATTAAGAATAAAATTAATTCAGAAACTATTGGTCCATATAATTAAATGCAAGTAAAATTTATTATGTTGATGATTTTTCTTTACTGCTCTGAGTTGTGCAAATTCCAAAGTAAAATTTCATTGCAAAACAAAATTGTAAAATAAGAAAATGTTTCACTGTGTGAATTAAAATATTTGAAAACACGTATTTATCAAAATGTTTGGGGATGCTTTACTGTTATCATTCAGCAGCTTTGTTTCTGGGTAGGTGTTTCCAACTATTGTCATTGTAGACAGTTCTAATATTTTGGGGCAAATAACTTATGGTAGGGAATTGTCTTTTGCATCATAATGTGCTGTGGGATAACACTTCTGTACACTGTGAATATATGTTACTCTCATTAGTTGATAATAAAAGCTCAATTGGTAAATAGCCAGGCAGAATACAACTAAGTGTGAAAGCCAAATGGAGATACAGAGAGGAGAATGGCAGAACCAAGAGATGACAGCAAGAGGAACAAAATATATTAGAGCACAGGTAAAGTCACGAGACACATGACAAAATAAAGATTAATAAAAATATGTTTATTTAAAATCAAGGTCTAGTTAGCAATAGAAGCCTGAGCTGTTGTTCCAAGAAATTTGTAATTAATATTAAACCTCTAAGTGATTATTTTGAAGCAACTGAGGGACAGGGTAGGACTGATAAACCTTCGATTACAATAAGTGTTTAGCTGCATCGCCATGGCAGCTATCCACGCTATCCACTAAAAATCTTTTCATTTGTTTCAATCCAAATAACTCCAGAAATTTTATCCCTAACTGAAAACTGATGATATATATATATATATATATATATATATATATATATATATATATATAGTGAGAAAGAGAGAGAGAGAGAGAGAGAGAGAGAGAGAGAGAGAGAGAGAGAAAGGAATGGTGATGTGACTCAGTGTGTCAAGACTCTTGTCACCAAGCTTGATGATATCAGTTTAGTCCCTGGGACCCATGTATTGGAAGGCTTTCCTCTGACATCAATAAGCACACTTCTACAGATATAGAGAAGGCTGCATGCACACATACTCATGCTTATGTGTGCATAAACTCCTCATACACAGTTTAAATAAATGAATCTTAAAATGTAAAAAAGAAGCAAATGAAAGAAGTAGTGTCAAACATTTTTTATGTATTTCTAATATCTTATACATTCCACAAAATATTTCTCAAACCAAAAATATTGACTAATTTTAATATGAATATGAAATAATAGATCTATCATTTGTTAAGGCATTATCTTCTTTCCTAGTTTATGGACTTACAAATCCATATAAATGTTAATTTTATATACTTAATATTTTTATTTTTATTCACTACACATACCCATAGATAATTGTTATATCAGACTGTATGCTTAGGTATATTAAAATAGATTTTTGCTATTAATTGAATAAAATATTTTGAAATTAAAATGAGCAAATTGTGTAGAGTTAGGAATTGATAGTTCACTATTAAATAAATAGAAAATACTCTAATTGAACTGAAAGTTGAGAGTTGTCTACTAACAAGCAAAAGACTTGGGATGATGCAAAGAAAAGAAAGATACTAACTATATGATACTGAAGAAAATATTAAATTAACATTTAGCTGTATCTATCAAACTCAACAAATTATCAAAGAAAAATTTTATTATAATATATTGGATTCTTTCATCCTTTGAAAAATATTTATCACAGACTATAATTTTTCATGCTTAAATTTATTACAAGTATGTAATTAACCAAAGATGATGTAACTGCAGATTCTACAGATATTAAATGGGGTTTACAACTGGAGATATTGAGCCTTTCTTTTCTCATTTGGTACTGTGCATGGGACATTCCTGCTCTTTAAACACTAGCCAACAAGGACAACGATTGCAGATGACTACCTGCTGGATGACTCCATCATCTGTGGTTCAAGTATGTGGAATCCTCAGTAGGGTTTTACTGTGAAGTTCCAGAAATAAATCAAGAGCAAGAGCAATAGCCTGAAACAGTTTTGGAGTCTATGGGACCCTGTTGGCAAAAATAAATAAATAAGTAAAAAGTGATACCTCATTCTTGGTAAGGGGCTTTTTATTTAGTAGCATGTACTATCTAGCTGGGTCAGTGTCCTCCATTCAAAGTTAGTTTATAAGTATATATATGTCTCTACTGTAGTAGGTTTACACATGACTTTTGTAAATGATTTTACTCTTAGTTACTCATTCCAATAGTGCCTCCTTTACATATATCAGCCACTTAAAACATTGTTGAATCACTTTCTTTACTCTCCCTTCATAACATATTCTATCTCCCCTTGCTTGAAATATCACCTGTTCACTCATTGCCCCTTATCGGTTTCCTATTTTGTGTTGGTATTACAAATGAGACACCCAGTATGTAAAGTTTAAAAACTAACTTCTGCATATGAGAGAAAATGTGTGATATTTATCTTTCTCAGTCTGGATTGTATAACTCAGGGTGACTTTTTTCAGTTCCGTTCATTCACAGGCAAATAGAATAATATATTTTTTCTTTTCTTAACAGATGTATAATACTCCATTGTGTAAATGTTCCATATTTTCATTATTTTCTTCTTCAGTTGATGAGCATCTATATTCTGTTTCCTAGTTATCATAAATAGAGAAGCAATTTACATGGAAGAGCAACTGTCTTTGTAGTAAGAAATGGCTCCACTCTTAAAGGGTGGGGCTCACAAACAATAGAGCAGAACTCAAACTGGTAAGAACTTCAAAGCATGTAACAATTTACCAATACATTACCTGACATGTGTTATATATACACTAATATCATATAATTATTGTTTTTCTAAAAACTTTGTTCTTTCACAATTTCATGCTTATATTCAGTGTATTCTGATTACCTCCATCCCATCCTCATTTATCTCATATCCACTTTTGGCAATAACACCCCCCCCAGAAGTTCCTTTTTTACGTTCATGACTTTTTGTTTTGTTTTATGACCCACTATGTTTAACAAGGACCATCTCTGTGTTTAAAAGTGTATGTGTTTCTGGCATCTACATACTTTATGTGCTTCTTCTTTGGCTCTCTTTTTCTTTTTTCTTTGTTCTTTTATTATTGCTTGTTTTTATTTTATTATATTGTTATTTTTATAATTTAACATAATTATTGGTATATATCTTATTATTTTCTAATGAGAGAAAGAGAAAGAAAAGGTGTGGATTTGTGTGGATGAGATAGAAAGTTCTGTGAGTAATTGGAGGAAGAAAAGGGTAATGGGAATATATTTTATAAAACAAATCTATTTTTGCTCAAATATAAATAAAATACATACTTAAGTTAGAAACATAATTAAATCATAGACATAGATGATGAAGTATAATTCCAGGTCAAATTCTAAACCAGGTATTTTACAAGATCATAGAAAATCTTCACCAAACTAATAAAAACATTCATACAGATTCAAGAAGCACAGAGAACACCAACTTGTAAATATCAGAAAAGGAACACCCCAAAGTTTATTGTAGGTAAATATCTCAACATAGAGACAAAGAAAATTATTGAGAGAAGTAATAAAAAATACAGAACAAAAAAAACATAACAAAAAAAAGAGAAAGCATCATATAAAGGAAAGCCCATAAGAGTAACATCAGATTTCTCACTTGAAACTCTAAAAGCCAAAAGAGCCTGGAGCAAAGCACTCTAAGTTCTAAAACACTACAATGGCCCATCTAGACCATTGTACCAGCAAAACAATATTCCATAGTTAAAAGACGAAAAAAAAAACTTTTCGTGTTAAAACCAGCCAAGAAGAAAATCATAATCAACAGCAAAATAAAAATGATATCTGAAGCAAAGCTGAAATTGAGGTGAGAAATAAGCACAGCCAAGGGGTTCTAACTAGAAACAAAGAAAACTATAATTTAATGAAATACAAATTACAAGTAAAAACACAAACCAAAGAAATACAAGAAAATGCAAACAAAACCCCCAAGACAACTAAGACAATCCTGAATAATAAAAGTACTGCTGAAAGTACCATCCTTAATCTCAAAATTGTTCTATAGTACTACAGAAATAAAAAACAGCATAATATTAGCATAAAGTCATTTTGAACAATAAAATAAACTTGAAGCTCTAGATATAAGTCCATATACAAACATACACCTGAGTTTTGATAAAGAAGCCCGAAATACACACTGGAAAAAATAGCCACATTAAAGAATGGTGTTGGTCATCCTGGATGACTGCATGTAGAAGAATGACAAATAGATCCACACCTATTACCCTGCGAAAAACTAAACTACAAATTAATCAACAAACTCAATGTAAGGCTAGATACACTGAATCTGATAGAAGAGAAAGTGGAGAAAAATTTTGAACTCACTGACACAGGAAAAGACATTATAAACAGAAAACCAATAATGCCTTAACTAGGAACAACAATTAATAAATGTGAACTCATGAAGCTGAAGTGTCTGTATGGCAAATGATACTATCATTCAGACAAAGTGGCAAACTACAGAATTGGAATTTTTTACCAATTACATATCTAATAGAGGGCTAATTTCTAAAATACATAAAGAACTCAAATGGGGCATCAAGAAAACAAATATCCCAATTACAAAATGGGGTATAGATCTAAAGACAATTATGAAAAGATAAAACACAGATGTCTAAGAAACGTTCATAGAAATATTCAATATTCTTAATTATCAGCAAAATACAAATCAAAATTACCTTGAGATTTCTTCTTGTGCCAATCAGAATGCCTAAGATCAATAAAGCAAATCACAGTTCATGCTGATGAGGATGTGGAATGAGTAGAACATTCACCAACTTCTAGTGCAAATTGTACTGCCAACTATGAAAAGTAGCACAGCAGTTTCTTAGAAAATTGAGTACTAACTTACATTAAGATCCAAAATACTTTATTTTACTACAGAGATATGTTTTTATACATGTTTACTGCTGCTTTATTCATAACACCTGGAAACCAGAAACAGTCTAGAAAGAGTGCATCTTCAATAAGCAGGTTAAAATCCATAGAATCATAGGGATTAGCTTTGGAGTAAGGAATGGGAAATGCATATGATAGCTTTGGTTAGACAGGGGTGATTGTAATACTGGAAAAGAAATGTCAAATGTGTAAGGAGATAGAAGAGAGGAATAAGGGGAAGAATACAGGGAGGAATATCTAAAATTAGGGGTCATTTTAGGGGTTGTATAAAAACCAAACATAGTAGAAGCTTCTTAAAATATATTCATGTGTAAAACACATCTAAACTGCAATGACCAAATAACAGGGGGAAAAAGGCCCAGCTATATATCTCTTGACACCAAATTAAAGTTCCAGTTCAAGGAATGGGCTGCATTTAATCTAAATTGTTGGCCACTAGAATTGCATGGTATTGCCAAAATAACCCAGGCTATTGCAAAGTCTATTGGTTGTTATCCACACGCTGATGATAAGGCCCTGCCACTGAAGACAACACATGCATGACAAACTGAACACAGAGAAATCAAGTTGGTGCCTCTCTAGAATCTTCACCACTTCTTAATAGTGTTCCTAGAACTGTCAGGTATGCTTCATACTACCAGAAAGGTAAACAGTGATGCAGTTAAAAACTTTTGAAAATACAGTGATTTTCTATCCACAAGATATGCTACTGCAATAATGGCAGTAAAGTTGTGTGAGCATCCAATTACTATTTTATTCGAATTAAGGCCCACTCCATGTGATCATACTCAACACCTGATAATGCCTTGATTGACAAGAATCTGAGGATAGTTAGACACTAGGAGAAAACCAAATACTACTGTGGTGTTAAATGAACATAGCAATAAAACATTCCTAGCAAAATTCAACTATACCAATAGATTAGTGTCTTAGTCATTGTTAGAAAATCCTCCTCTTGCACTATATAGGAACAAATACAGAGACCCATAACTGGACAGTATGCATACATTGAGAGAGACATTGGAACACTGAGTGATAAATGGGATGTCTCCATCCATACCTTCTTCTCAAGGTTCAGTGAATTTTGCAGAAGAGACTAAACAATTTTAAATGCCAGTGGTATCAAGGAAAAATGCTTTTTAGATACAATAGGAGTAGCACAAATATGAATTTACACAGATTGTTAGGATTAATGGCAGAGTGTGCAGATGTTTAAGCCAGATGAGATTTAAGAACTAAGAGTACGAGTAGATGCAAGATTGAGATTACTAACCCACAAGCTTTCTTTGATAAAGATAAAGGAAATTTAATTTTACCACTGAGTCACAGTGGGTACAGAAACCACACTTAAGGTCAGGCCTCATGCACAACAGTAGACAGAATTTTTCTTGTTGTTCCTATCTTCTAACAATGCTTTATCTGGGCTTTTTTCTCTTTTCTTAATTTTACAGATGTTTGCTTATATATTATGGTTTTTGAATTGGCTTTAATTGGTTTTATGTTTATTTCAGCATCTAATGTATGTTTTATGCTTTTTATTTGTACCGTGTTTATTTGTTTTGTCCTATTCTAGTTTTTTTTTTAATTTTACTGCCTTGTATAATTTAATGTTGTCAGACATCTCAATGTTGTTCACTATATAAGCAAACTTTATGATTATTATAAATCCATATACTTTGGATATGAGTATCCTCAAAGGCTTCAGTTTTGAATGTTTAGTTCTTCCATTGTATTTCTATGGAGAGGTTATTGGATAAAGAGGTATCTGACTTGATCTGTGAATGGGTAATTACAAGATAGAATAAAACTGAAGATTTAAGTAACTGGGAGCATGATTTTAAAAGGTACAATTTCTTCCTGGTTTTTCTCCTATCCCTCTTTTCATTTGCTTCCTAGTGCCTATGAAGTATGCTGACTTTTGCACTGTACTGTTTTGTTATTATCTCGTTAGCTTGACATAGATCTAAAACCTATAGAATGGACCATGGAATTCAGCCTCTAAAATTGTCACACAAAATAAGTCTGTCCTCCTTTTAAATTTATATAATCAGAAAGTACACATACACACTTATTCAGACTCATGTTTGTTATTATCTAATAAACATTTTGAAGTATTCATATCCAGTAATAAAATTGTACTTTGAGCTCTAAATACTTATTTTCAAAAAAAGTGCATTAATAAAAACTTGAACTTTTTGGAAATTTAGGAAAATAATCAAGTTTCAAAAGATTAATAATTCTGTGAAAATGTTACCTTAAAAAGAAATTATGATATTGTACAGGAATGAATGATTGCCTTAAAATAATCTTAAAATATAATAAATTTGCCGGACAGTGGTTGCATACACCTTTAATCCCAAGACTTAGGAAGCAGAGGTTGGTGAATCTCTGTGAGTTGGAGGCCAGTCTGGTCTACAAGAGCTTGTTCCAGGAAATCTAGTGCTGTTACACAGAGAAACGGAGAAAACCTGTCTCAAATAAATAAATAAATAAATAAATAAATAAATAAATAAATAACTGTCACTGCTACTGCTGCCAACAAGATTGGTCAAATCCATGAGGCGGCTGTTTTCAATTTCAGCCTTTTGCTCCCGACTGTGGTATGGTGGTTCAGTGACAGGGCAGCTCATGCCTCTAGGTTTTTCTTATTATTAAACTTAAAATCCTTGCAGTGCAAAAATTGCAGCTTTTCCATAAACAAGTGACTGCTGATATTTTTACTGAAGTCAGGTGACCTTACCATCCTCTTAACCAAGGTCAGATGACATCACCCCCATCTTAACTGAGTATCTTTTCCATACAACATGTTACTGATGCCATTTTGACTAAATTCAGGTGACCTTACCACTATCCTAACTGAAGTCAGGGTCAGGTAACTTCAGTGCCACCTTAACTGAGAGCCAGGTCACATGACCAAGCTCCACTATCTTTATTGAGGTATTCCCTGTCTTGTCCCCCAGTGCTTACT